>NC_134841.1:17683891-18006391 GCF_965363235.1 Mytilus galloprovincialis | reverse complement strand
CTTTACACATAATTCTAAATATAAGAGGGTCGAAAACTCCCATTTATTGTCTACGCACCCTTGCAACCAAAATTTTTAAGTTACGACATGTCGCAACTAACAATTTAGGAAAAATAATTTGTCGATATCTTATAAGGTTAATGAAAATAAGTGAAAATAAGCCAAAATCAAAATTTAGAATTTGACCTTGACCTTTGACCTTGACCTAATTATTATTTTTTTGGACCAAGGATCTTAAATCAAAAGACCCTAGGTCTCTATCACTTATGGTTTACCAGTTAGAAATGCATATCACTTATATCTTATACAAAAGGGGGGATAACGCTCATATGGAGTCTCCAGATAGCTTCGGTCAAAATAAAACAGAACATCTTGAGGATATAACGAGCAATTTGGAAAAATAAATTTGTCGGTTTCTTATACGGTTGCGAAGCCTTAGAGATAACAAGAAAAAAAGTGTTCGGGGAGATAACTCTTACAAGGTAAAGTTTTTTGTTACGCGGTGTCAGTTTCAGAAGCGTATTAACTGTTCGATATCATATACCATATATCTAAGCGACATCTTGGGAAACAAAAAAACAGTGAAGGAAAAAAAAATTAGCGGAAGAAAAAAAAAAATAATTAAAAACCAATTGTTCAGAGAACCATTGATGGTCTTTCCACCAGTAATGATTTTTTTTATATGAAAATATTAAAATTTGGTTTCAAATGTCAATTTCAGCGTCAAATGACAACTTATTGTACGCTGATTCCAAAAATTTAAGGTTTATATACAAAAAGATATAAATAAGGGAGATAATTTTCTACTTCCGGTTCAAAATATGTTACTTCCGGTACTGTCTTATAGATTACTTGACGCTGATTCCAAAAATATATGGTTTTACATACTTTTACAATAATTTATTACAAAAATTAGCTACTTCCGGTTTGCAAAAAATCACTTCCGGTTAGCCTTTTCAACTTCATATTGCTTGCAACCTAATGCAAAAAGTCTAATAGCTTTAATATGAATACATATGAGATAAAAGCAAAGGTCAAAATCTTGAATGTTAAATTAACATATGACCTTGAGCTCAATTTCAAGGTCATAAACCAAGGACCTCAAATCAAAAGACTCTAGGTCTTTACTTTTTATTGTTAATGAGTTATATTACCATACGACTGATATTGGATATAAAAGGGGGGAAAACTAACATTAAATGTTTACGTACCCTTTTGACTAAAATTTATGTGTAACTACATGTCACGACTAACAATTGTGTGAAAATAATTTGTCGATATCTTATAAGATTTCTGAAAATGAGCGATAACAAGCCAAAGTCAAAATTTTGAACATGACCTTGACCTTTGACTTTGACCTCATTTTCATTTTTTTGAACCAAGGACCTCAAATCAAAAGACCCTAGGCCTATGTCACTTATCGTTTACCAGTTACAAATGCAAATCAGTTATATCATATACAAAAGGGGGGATAACTCTCATATGGAGTCTCCGGATAGCTTCGACTAAAACTATTCATTTCATCCTGAGGATATAACGAGCAATTTGGTAAAATAAATTTGTCGGTTTCTTATACGGTTGCGACATATAAGTGATAACAAGAAAAACAGTGTTCGGGGAGATAACTCTTACATGGAAAAGATTTTTGTTATGTGGTGTCAGTTTCAAAAGCGTATTAACTCTTGGATATCATATACAAAATATCTAAGTGACATCTTGTGAAACAAAAAGTTAGCGAAGGAAAGAAAATTAGGCGGAAGAAAAAAAATAATAATTAAAAACCAATTGTTCAGAGAACCATTGATGGTCTTTCCACCACTTACAACATATTTTGATGTGAAAATATTAAAAATTCAGTTGATGTGTCAGTTCCTATGACTTTATGATGTCTAAATATGAATTTGGAGCAAAGGTCAAAATCTAGAACGTCCAATTAACCTATGACCTTGACCTCAATTTCAAGGTCATAGACTAAGGATCTCAAACCTAAAGACACTAGTTACTTAATATGTATGGTTTATGAGTAATATCACTTTACGCATAATTCTAAACATAAGAGGGGCAAAAACTCCCATTTATTGTCTACGCACCCTTTCAACCAAAATTTATAAGTTACGACATGTCGCAACTAACAATTTAGTAAAAATAATTTGTCGATAAGTTATACAGCTTTTGAAAATAAGTGAAAATAAGCCAAAAACAAAATTTATAATATGACCTTGACCTTTGACTTTGACCTTATTTTCATTTTTTTGGACCAAGGACCTCAAATCAAAAGACCCTAGGTCTTTATCACTTATGGTTTACCAGTTAGAAATGCAAATTCTTATATCAAACATAAAAGGGGGGATAACTGTCATATGGAATCTATATACGGCTTCGGTCAAAATAAAACAGAACATCCTAAGGATAAAGCGAGTAATTTGGAAAAATAAATTTGTCGGTTTCTTATACGGTTGCGAAGCCTTAGAGATAACAAGAAAAACAGTGTTCGGGGAGATAACTCTTATTTGGGAAAGTATTCAGTTTAAACGAGTTGGTTTCAAAAGCGTATAAACTGTTCGATATCATATTCCAAAAATCTAAGCGACATCTTGCGAAACAAAAAAACAGCGAAGGAAAAAAATTAGGCGGAAGAAAAAAAAAAAAAATAATAATCAGAAGAAATCCAATAGGTCTTTCCACGGAAAAGTGGAAAGACCTAATTAAAAACCAATTGTTCAAAGAACAATTGAAGGTCTTTCAACCAATAAGGATGTATTTTGATATCAAAATATAAAGATTCAGTTGAAAATGTCAGTTCCTATGGCTTTATGATGTATAAAAATGAATTTCGACCAAAGGTCAAAATCTAGAACGTCCAATTTACCTATGACCTTGACCTCAATTTCAAGGCCATAAACATAGGATCCCAAATCAAAAGACCCTAGGTCTGTATTATGTATGGTTCATGAGTAATATCACTTTACGCATAATTCTAAATATAAGAGGGGCAAAAACTCCAATTTATTGTCTACACACCCTTCCAATCAAAATTTTTAAGTTACGACATGTCGCAACTAACAATTTAGTAAAATAATTAGTCGAAATCTTATAAAGTAATTGAAAATAGTGAAAATAAGCAAAAATCAAAATTTAGAATTTCACCTTGACCTTTGACCTTGACCTAATTTTCATTTTTTTGGACCTAGGATCTTAAATCAAAAGACCCTAGGTCTCTATCACTTATAGTTTACCAGTTAGAAATGCATATCACTTATATCATATATAAAAGGGGGGATAACTCTCATATGGAGTCTCCGGATGGCTTCGGTCAAAATGAAACAGAACATCCTTAGGATATACCGAGCAATTTGGTAAAATAAATTTGTCGTAATCTTTTACGGTTGCGAAGGAGTAGTGACCACAAGAAAAACAGTGTTCGGGGAGATAACTCTTACAAGGTAAAGTTTTTTGTTACGCGGTGTCAGTTTCAGAAGCGTATTAACTGTTCGATATCATATACCATATATCTTAGCGACATCTTAGGAAACAAAAAAACAGCAAAGGAAAAAAAAGTTGGCGGAAGAAAAAAAAAAAAAATAATAATAATAATAATAATCAGAACAAACCCTATAGGTCTTTCACCTGAAAGGTTGAAAGACCTAATAATCAGAACAAAAACAATAGGTCTTTCACCTGAAAGGTTGAAAGACCTAATAATAATCAGAACAAACCCTATAGGTCTTTCAACTGAAAGGTTGAAAGACCTAATAATAATAATAATAATTAAAAACCAATTGTTCAAAGAACAATTGAAGGTCTTTCAACCAATAAGTATCTATTTAGATATGAAAATATTAAAATTCAGTTGAAAATGTCAGTTCCTATGGCTTAATGATGTATAACTATGAATTTTAAGCAAAGGTCAAAATCTAGAACGTCCAATTAACCTATGACCTTGACCTCAATTTCAAGGTCATAGACTAAACATCTCAAATAAAAAGACACTAGTTCCTTAATATGTATGGTTCATGAGTAAAATCACTTTACGCATAATTCTTAATATAAGAGGGGCGAAAACTCCCTTTTTTGGTTTACGCACCCTTGCAACCAAAATTTATAAGTTACGACATGTCGCAACTAACAATTAAGTAAAAAAAAAATGTCGATATCTTATAAGGTTAATGAAAAAAGGTGAAAATAAGCCAAAATCAAAATTTCAAATTTGACCTTGACCTTTGACCTTGACCTAATTTTCATTTTTTTGGACCAAGGATCTTATATCAAAAGACCCTAGGTCTCTATCACTTATAGTTTACCAGTTAGAAATGCATATCACTGATATCATATATAAAAGGGGGGATTACTCTCATATGGAGTCTCTGGATAGCTTTGGTTGAAATGAAACAGAACATCCTAAGGATATAACGAGCAATTTGGAAAAATAAATTTGTCGGTTTCTTATACGGTTGCGAAGGAGTAGTGGCCACAAGAAAAACAGTGTTTGGGGAGATAACTCTTACAAGGTACAGTTTTTTGTTACGCGGTGTCATTTTCAGAAGCGTATTAACTGTTCGATATCATTTACCTTATATCTAAGCGATATCTTGTGAAACAAAAAAACAGCGAAGGAAAAAAAAGTTGGCGGAAGAAAAAAAAAAAAATAATAATAATAATAATAATCAGAACAAACCCTAAAGGTCTTTCACCTGAAAGGTTGAAAGACCTAATAATAATAATAATCAGAACAAATACAATAGGTCTTTCAACAGAAAGGTTGAAAGACCTAATAATAATCAGAACAAATTCAATAGGTCTTTCCACGGAAAGGTGGAAAGACCTAATAATCAGAACAAATTCAATAGGTCTTTCCACGGAAAGGTGGAAAGACCAAATTAAAAACCAATTGTTCAGAGAACAATTGAAGGTCTTTCCACTAGTAAAGAGCTATTTTGATATTGAAATATGAAAAATCAGTTTAAAATGTTAGTTCCTAAGGACATGTCGCAACTAACAATTTAGGAAAAAATATTTGTCGATATGTCATACGGTATTTGAAAATAAGTGAAAATAAGCCAAAATCAAATTTTAGAATATGACCTTGACCTTTGACCTTGACCTTATTTTCATTTTTTTGGACCAAGGATCTCAAATCAAGAGACCCTAGGTCTCTATCACTTATGGTTTACCAGTTAGAAACGCATATCACCTATATCAAATACATAAGGGGGAATAACTCTCATATGGAGTCTCTGGATAGCTTCGGTCAAAATTAAAATCCTAATCCTGAAGATGTAACGAGCAATTTGGTAAAATAATTTTGTCGTAATCTTTTACGGTTGCGAAGGAGTAGTGGCCACAAGAAAAACAGTGTTTGGGCAGATAACTCTTACAACGCAAAGTATTTGGTTACGCAGTTGTCAGTTTTAAAAGCGCATACACTTTACGATATCATATACCAAATATCTAAGCGACATCTTTTGAAACATCAATACTACGCAAGAAAAAAATTAGGCGGAAGAAAAAAAATAAAAAAATAATAATAATTAAAAACCAATTGTTCAGAGAACAATTGTAGGTCTTTCCACTAGAAAAGATCTTTTTTGATATTGAAATATTAAAAATCAGTTTAAAATGTTAGTTCCTATGGCTGTATGATGTATTTATATGAATTTAAAGCAAAGGTCAAAATCTAGAACGTCATATTAACCTATGACCTTGACCTCAATTTCAAGTTCACAAACCAAGGACCTTAAATCAAAAGACCCAAGGTCTTTAATATGTTTGGTTTATTAGTAATATCACTTTACGCGTAATTCTAAATGTAAGATGGGCAAAAACTCCTATTTATTGTCTGCGCACCCTTTCAATCAAAATATACAAGTAAGGACATGTCGCAACTAACAATTTATGAAAAATTATTTGTCGATATGTCATACAGTATTTGAAAATAAATGAAAATAAGCCAAAATCAAAATTTAGAATATGACCTTGACCTTTGACCTTGACCTCATTTTTATTATTTTCGACCAAGGACCCCAAATCTAAAGACCCTATGTCTTTATCACTTATGGTTTACCATTTAGAAATGCATATCACTTAATTTAAGGGAAAAGGGGGAATAACTCTCATATGGAGTCTCCGTAAAGCTTCGGTCCAAATGAATATCCTAATCCTGAAGATGTAACGAGCAATTTGGTAAAATAAATTTGTCGTAATCTTTAACGGTTGCGAAGGAGTAGTGGCCACAAGAAAAACAGTGTTTGGGGAGATAACTCTTACAACGTAAAGTATTTTGTTACACAGTTGTAAATTTTTAAAGCGTATAAACTATACGATACCATATTCCAAATATCTAAGCGACATCTTTTGAAACATCAATAATACGCAAGAAAAAAAATTAGGCGGAAGAAAAAAAAAAAAAAAATAATAATAATAATTAAAAACCAATTGTTCAGAGAACAATTGTAGGTCTTTCCACTAGTAAAGATATATTTTGATATTGAAATATGAAAAATCAGTTTAAAATGTTAGTTCCTCTGGTTTTATGATGTATTTATATGAATTTAAAGCAAAGGTCAAAATCTAGAACGTCATATTAACCTATGACCTTGACCTCAATTTCAAGGTCACAAACCAAGGACCTTAATTCAAAAGACCCTAGGTCTTTAATATGTTTGGTTTATTAGTAATATCACTTTACACATAATTCTAAATGTAAGATGGGCAAAAACTCCCATTTATTGTCTGCGCACCCTTTCAACCAAAATATACAAGTAAGGACATGTCGCGACTAACAATTTATGAAAAATTATTTGTCGATATGTCATAAGGTATTTGAAAATAAATGAAAATAAGCCAAAATCAAAATTTAGAATATGACCTTGACCTTTGACCTTGACCTCATTTTATTTTTTTTGGACCAAGGACCTCAAATCTAAAGACCCTATGTCTTTATCACTTATGGTTTACCATTTAGAAATGCATATCACTTAATTAAATGGAAAAGGGGGAATAACTCTCATATGGAGTCTCCGTAAAGCTTCGGTCCAAATGAATATCCTAATCCTGAAGATGTAACTAGCAATTTGGTAAAATAAATTTGTCGTAATCTTTAACAGTTGCGAAGGAGTAGTGGCCACAAGAAAAACAGTGTATGGGGAGATAACTCTTATAACGTAAAGTATTTTGTTACACAGTTGTAAATTTTTAAAGCGTATAAACTATACGATACCATATTCCAAATATCTAAGCGACATCTTTTGAAACATCAATAATACGCAAGTAAAAAAATTAGGCGGAAGAAAAAAAAAAAAAAAAATAATAATAATAATAATTAAAAACCAATTGTTCAGAGAACAATTGTAGGTCTTTCCACTAGTAAAGATCTATTTTGATATTGAAATATGAAAAATCTGTTTAAAATATTAGTTCCTATGGCTTTACGATGTATTTATATGAATTTAAGCAAAGGTCAAAATCTAGAACGTCGTATTAACCTATGACCTTGACCTCAATTTCAAGATCACAAACCAAGGACATTAAATCAAAAGACCCTAGGTCTTTAATATGTTTGGTTAATGATTAATACCACTTAACGCATAATTCTAAATGTAAGATGGACGAAAACTCCCATTTCTTGTATGCGCACCCTTTCAACCAAAATATACAAGTAAGGACATGTCGCAACTAACAATTTATGAAAAATTATTTGTCGAAATGTCATACAGTATTTGAAAATAAGTGAAAATAAGCCAAAATCAAAATTTAGAATATGACCTTGACCTTTGACCTTGACCTCATTTTCATTTTTTGGGACCAAGTACCTCATATCTGAAGACCCTAGGTCTCTATCACTTATGATTTACCATTTAGAAATGCATATCACTTAATTTAATGGAAAAGGGGGAATAACTCTCATATGGAGTCTCCGTAAAGCTTCAGTCCAAATGAATATCCTAATCCTGAAGATGTAATGAGCAATTTGGTAAAATAAATTTGTCATAATCTTTAACGGTTGCGAAGGAGTAGTGGCCACAAGAAAAACAGTGTTTGGGGAGATAACCCTTACAACGTAAAGTATTTTGTTACGCGGTTGTAAATTTTTAAAGCGTATAAACTATACGATATCATATTTCAAATATCTAAGCCACATCTTTTGAAACATCAATACTACGCAAGAAAAAAAATAGGCGGAAGAAAAAAAAAAAAAAAAATAATAATAATCAGAACAAATTCAATAGGTCTTTCCACGGAAAAGTGGAAAGACCTAATAATAATCAGAACAAATTCAATAGGTCTTTCCACGGAAAGGTGGAAAGACCTAATAATAATCAGAACAAATTCAATAGGTCTTTCCACGGGAAGGTGGAAAGACCTAATTAAAAACCACTAGTAAAGATCTATTTTGATATTGAAATATAAAAAATCAGTTGAAAATATTAGTTCCTATGGCTTTATGATGTATTTATATGAATTTAAAGCAAAGGTCAAAATCTAGAACGTCGTATTAACCTATGACCTTGACCTAAATTTCAAGGTCACAAACCAAGGACCTTAAATCAAAAGACCCTAGGTCTTTAACATGTTTGGTTAATGAGTAATATCACTTTATGCATAATTCTAAATGTAAGATGGACAAAAACTCCCATTTCATGTATGCACACCCTTTCAACCAAAATATACAAGTAAGGACATGTTGCAACTTACAATTTATGAAAAATTATTTGTCAATATGTCATACGGTATTTGAAAAGAAGTGAAAATAAGCCAAAATCAAAATTTAGAATATGACCTTGAACTTTGACCTTGACCTCATTTTCATTTTTTGGGACCAAGGATCTCAAATCAAAATACCCTAGGTCTCTATCAATTATGGTTTACCATTTAGAAATGCATAATACTTAATTCAAATGGAAAAGGGGGAATAACTCTCATATGGAGTTTCCGTAAAGCTTCGGTACAAATGAATATCCTAATCCTGATGATGTAACGAGCAATTAGGTAAAATAATTTTGTCGTAATCTTTTACGGTTGCGAAGGAGTAGTGGCCACAAGAAAAACAGTGTTTGGGGAGATAACTCTTACAACGTAAAGTATTTTGTTACGCAGTTGTAAATTTTTAAAGCGTATAAACTATACAATATCATATTTCAAATATCTAAGCGACATCTTATGAAACAACAAAACTACGCAAGAAAAAAATTTAGGCGGAAGAAGAAAAATAATAATAATCAGAACAAAATCAATAGGTCTTTCCACGGAAAAGTGGAAAGACCTAATAATTAAAAACCAATTGTTCAAAGAACAATTGAAGGTCTTTCCACAAGTACAAATCTATTTTATTATCAAAATATTAAAAATCAATCTAAAATGTCAGTTCCTATGACTTTATAATGTATAAATATGAATTTAAAGCAAAGGTCAAAATCTAGAACGTCTATTAACCTTTGACCTTGACCTCAATTTCAAGGTCACCAACCAAGGACCTCAAATAAAAAGACCCTAGGTCTGTAATATGTATGGTTAATGAGTTATGTCACTTTATGCATGATTTTAAATATAAGATGGGCGAAAACTCTCATTTATTGTTTACACACCCTTCCAACCAAAATTTATAAGTTACAACATGTCGCAACTCACAATTTAGTAAAAATAATTTGTCAATATCTTTCACGGTTGTTGAAAATAAGAGAAAATAAGCCAAAATCAAAATTTAGAATATGACCTTGACCTTTGACCTTGACCTTATTTTCATTTTTTTGGACCAAGAAACTTAAATCCAAAGACCCTAGGCCTATATCAATTGATGGTTTACCAGTTAGAAACGCATATCACTTATATCAAATGCATAAGGGGAAATAACTCTCATATGGAGTCTGTGGATAGCTTCGGTTCAAATGAATATCCTAATCCTGAAGATGTAACGAGCAATTTGGTAAAATAAATTTGTCGTAATCTTTTACGGTTGCGAAGGAGTAGTGGCCACAAGAAAAACAGTGTTTGGGGAGATAACTCTTACAACGTAAAGTATTTTGTTACGCAGTTGTAAATTTTTAAAGCGTATAAACTATACGACATCATATTCCAAATATCTAAGCGACATCTTTTAAAACATCAATACTACGCAAAAAAAAAAATTAGGCGGAAGAAAAAAAAAAAAAATAATAATAATCAGAACAAATTCAATAGGTCTTTCCACGGAAAGGTGGAAAGACCTAATAATCAGAACAAACCCTATAGGTCTTTCCACGGAAAGGTGGAAAGACCTAATAATAATAATAATAATAATCAGAACAAATACAATAGGTCTTTCACCTGAAAGGTTGAAAGACCTAATAATAATCAGAACAAATTCAATAGGTCTTTCCACGGAAAGGTGGAAAGACCTAATAATAATAATAATCAGAACAAATTCAATAGGTCTTTCCACGGAAAGGTGGAAAGACCTAATTAATAATAATCAGAACAAAACCTATAGGTCTTTCAACCGAAAAGGTTGAAAGACCTAATAATCAGAACAAATTCAATAGGTCTTTCCACGGAAAGGTGGAAAGACCTGATAATCAGAACAAAATCAAAAGGTCTTTCCATCAGAAAGATGGAAAGATCTAATAATAAAAACAACATACAGACAGATATCGTATATCGGTAGTAAGTCACTAAACATCCTATCTTTATGCCCTTTTTAATTTTTTAAATTGCAAATTCTTATCGTTTTCGCACTCTTTCTTTGTTTGCATGATGCTCATTTTTTATAAAACTCGTACAATATGCTAAAACAAAACAAAATCGCCGACAGAGATCGAATTTTGGCAGTGAGTCACATTACGTTCTAGAGTTGAGACCCTTTTTAACTTGGAAAACATCGGGTTTTTTTCTGTTCTGCACTCTGATTCAAATTTGCCCCCATGAAATTTAATGAAATTCAAACACAATACTATGAACAACAACACGCAATTAGAGTTCCAATTTAAGCATTAATGTCATCTTATATTAAATTTAAATAAAAGTACATAACTGTTTATCAGCTAGATTTTAACAGGGGAAAAAATCAACGTCTTACATGGAGACCGAGGCATTTCGAAATGCATGTCAATTGCATTGTAAGTGAGGTCTCTCCTACGTTTCGTTTGGGATATGTATAAACAGATAAAATATGTGATTTGTTCGTAATGGAACATTGTTCTTTAATTCGGAGTCTTGTAATGCGTATTACTTTTCCCATGAAATTGGCCTTAATGTCAATGATGATATATACTAATGAAAATTTCATATCTATCTCCAGAAGATAGAGTTGAGCTTCCACCAGAGTGGGATGAACAAGGATCAGAAAATGTAAAGCTAGTAACACTACTGAACTCATCACCAGAATATAAATCTGTTGAACAAAAGTTTTTAGCCTCTGTGTTTAGTGGGAGACCAGAGTGGGTAAAACAGTTCAATAAACAGACATTCAAAGTGACAAAGGTAATCAAAATGTATAAACATTGCTTGAATAAGTCTCAATAACACTGTATTTTCAGATTCATTGCTCATTAAATGTGATACATCTTCTCACTAATCTTCCAATGATTGTTGTTTACAGTAAACACATACATTCCTACACATCAAGATCTTGTATGAAATTCTCCTCACATTTTTCCAAGGATCTTCAAATCAAGGCATTCATACATTTGTTGTAAATGTTTAAATGATCAGGCTATACAATATGGTATTTTTCACATCCATTGCTCATTAACATCCTTGTTAGGGACCGTTCAATATTTACCAGATGGATGGGCTTGTGCATTCTTAATATTGTTTCATTAAAAGGTTAATGCTCATCCTTTTAAATTTTGCAAAAAATTCCTTGCCGAGCTACAATATTATATATAAAAAAAGTACTAGCCCCTCTAAAATTTAAAGACAATCAAAAATGATTTAGGTTCTTTTGATATCTAATGTTTGCATGTTTATGGAAATCAAAGAATAGACTTTGGTGTATAAATTACAAAATTCTAAATGTGCTAGTTAATTCCATATATATATATATATATATATATATATTTTATGCGTGTATCAGAAACACACATTTTATTGTTTTTAAAGCCAGTATGAAAAACCTATGAATATACATAGTTGTCGTTTGTTTATGTAATTTATACGTGTTTCTCGTTTCTCGTTTTTTATATTCTAGTAGATTAGACCTTTGGTTTTCCCGTTTGAATGGTTTTACACTAGTAATTTTGGGGCCCTTTATAGGTGTGAGCCAAGGCTCCGTGTTGAAGGCCGTACATTGACCTATAATGGTTTACTTATATAAATTGTTATTTGGATGGAGAGTTCTCTCATCGGCACTCACACCACATCTTTCTATATCTATCTATAGATTACATTTTACATGTGCAGCCACAGATACAATATCACAATTAAATCTCAAGACATAAGTAATAGCATACTATATCAGCCAGCCTTTCCTAGAGTCTTAAGAAGTGCTAACAATATTCATGCAAGTCATAAAACATATGAAGAAATATTAACCTACTATTAAATGTACTTATGAAAAAGAAGATGTGGTATGATTGCCAATGAGACAACTTGTTTATATTTTTCTGAAATCTGAGGTCAGTTTGAATTTGAATCAATTTAATGTATCTCTTTTTACATCTTTGTTCTATTGAATAATTTAGGGTCACCTCTTGTTCCCCCTTCCAAAGAGTTTATCAAAATCCAAGTTGATTTAAAAAAGTCTCACAAATTTTTAAAGATGACTATCTGATTTCAGCCTGAACTGAAAATTTTAGTTTTTTTTACCTATTAATTAAATCCATGAATTTAGAGCAATACACCAAACTGCAAAAAAATCTGGCAATCTAGAAGGTCAATATGTAAATGAGATAGCTGTTGATTTATATGAAAATCCAAGTTGATTTGGTAACGTTATACCAATTTTTAAAGGTGACTATCTAAATTTAGTCTTAACTGAAAATTTTTGTTTTTTTACCTATTAACTAAATTCATAAAAATGACAGCAATACACCAAACTACCAAAAAACCTGTCTGTTCATAAAATCAATATATAAATGAGATAGTTGTATATTTTTATGAAAATCCAAGTTGATTTGAAAAAGTTAAAAAAAAAATTAAAGGTGACTATCTGAATTTAGCCTAAACTGAAAGGTCAAAATACAATTGAGATTTCTATAATGTTATATGAAAATCCAAGTTGATTTGAAAATTTATATAAATGTGACTATCTGAAATAAGTCCGTACAGAAAATTCTAGCTTTTTTAATCCTTAATCTAATCCTTATAATTGACAGAAATGAACCAACCTACCAGTTTTTTTAGACATGTTTTGTGTGCTCGCAAAAGAAATCTCCTATACACCGATAAAATTGATAGCAAAATTTTTCCTAAAATAAGTTCTGGCCCATCCACTATACACACTGCTTGTCCCGCCCCATTTTGCACCGACCCATCCATCTGATAAATATTGAACGATCCCTTAACCAAATATTTTAATCGGGGCAAAATTTAACAATAGCTCACAATATAAAAATATTTCATTCCTTGAATTAAAAAAAACCCAACAGATACATATATTTTATAAACTTGAATGTATTACTATAAAAGGTGTGTACATAGACGTTCTTTTTAAAGAAAAAGCTTTATTTTATTCAAATATTCAGAAACGTCCTGCTATTGAATTACAGTCTTCCAGAACATGTACTGTAATTAGCTTTTTCATATGCAGTGACATTAACCATGACATCTTGTAAGAAATTCTTCAATCGCACATGACAATTGCTAAGGGAATAATCTTGATAAAAAGGAATCCTACAAAAGTGGAAGGAAGATACTATGTTAAATACTTGTAAAAGAAACTTTAAAAAAAAAAACTAATCATTTGAAAACAGTTACATGTATGACAAAGTTTAATAAACATTTATGGGAAACACTAAAAATATAAAAATCAACAAATGAACATTGCTTTTGCATCTCACTTATGACATATGTGCTCCATTATTCTGTATTAATTGTTAATCGAGACAAAAAATCTGTAAAAAAAAACAAAAAGAAAGATTGACAGAAAAAAAAATAATAAGCAGCCAATTTTTTTTGGTCAACAATCACTGAATGCATTGTCAATTATAAGATATGGATTTGTTATAAATGTAAAAATATGTACACAGAAGGCTTACAGTACTAACTGTAGTATATATGGATGCAGTGGTTCAATAGTTTCATATAACTGTAACTTGTTTTCAATATATTGACAGATAGAAAGAGTGCAAAATTTAGGTTTATACCAAATGTATGCAGCAAAGAAAGCTCTTATGGATAAACAAAACCCACCAGGCAGAAAGAATGAGAAAGAATTGTGGCATGGTACATCATATAATACTGTTGTTAGCATCAATTTATATGGATTTAACAAAAGTTATTATCAGAACAATAGAAGTAAGTAGTATTGAATGTTACTATGGCTTTTAGATATTGAAGTTACTAGTAGTTTAAATAATGAATTTTACCAATTTTGTTTCGTTTTAAAATACAACAACAACATTAGTGCTGTCCGAAGACATCTAGTTTCCAGACATTTACTTGTGTATACGTGTATGAATTTCTATGAAGTAATGTAATGAAATACCACAAAAGTAAGGTTGGGATTGCGTTCAAAGGTCATTACCGAAACCTTATTTGAATAAGAGGTTAAAAAAGGGGAAACACTAGGAATTCCCAGCCAATGAAATTGTTCCATAAGACTTTATACCAGAAAAGAAAGATAAGGATTCATTTTGGGGTAAGACTCATCAGTGACGCTCAAATCAAAATATTTCTAAAGCCAAACAGGTACAAAGTTGAAGAGCATTGTGTCTTATACTTTCTATGAATTGCTTAATTCTTCACCAATGTCAGAATACTTCAAAGTCCATAATTCTTTGGGTTCTCTAGAGGTTTAATTTTGATTTTTGATTTTGGATCCCATTATTTAATTGGTCCAAATTGAGGTCCTTGAGTCCAAATTTAAACTTGTTATTTCAAACTAATTGATACAGAGAGTACTGAATGACGAGAAACTAGTAATGTACAGTAACATACCTCTCATTTTTTGTTTTTAAGGTGAATTAGGATTCAGGATTATGAGTGAAAGTTAAGAAAATGAAACTTTTGTTCTTTTTCAGAGGATGCATACTGGGGTGAGGGTGTTTATTTTTCAGCTGATGCATCGTATTCAGCAAGAGGATTGTTATCAGAGCCATCTGCAAGTGGTGAACATAATATGTATATGTGTAAAGTGTTGACAGGTGTATCTTGTCCGGGGAAAAGAGGAATGCGAGTTCTTCCTGGCAGACGAGATGGGACCCTGCTGTACTTTGACTCTGCTACAGATACCAACTATACTCCTACAGTAGAATATGTTATCTTTAACGATACACAAGCCTATCCTCAGTACTGCATTAAATTCAAGTATTAGTATTTCTATATGTAACCAGTGATTTACAAATATATTAGGAAGACACACTTTTGCTACAGTTAGAGTTTATTTATATATATGTTCTGTTCATTGTGTTGTTCTTAATAAAAGAGGTTATTAAAACATGTATGAGTCATGAGTTCAAAATGTTTAAAAGTTGTGCGGTTTTTTAAGTTTCATTATTTTAAATAGAATAGTTTATCGCTATTTTGCGCATTTTTCCTTTGATTTTTTTTTGTGATAATTTTTCATATCATGCTACTCGCTTGAGATGGAAAATTATCGCTAGAAACTAAGCAGGCATGTGGCGTTGCTAACGAAATTGACATCAAATTGACAACGTCGCCATAGGTAAAATAGCAATAAACAGATTATCATTAGTCATCTCATCTCGATTGCCTTTCTAGCTTTCGCCGTCCCGGCTCAAGCGAGAAAATCAATCTCATTGAGATGATCAACGATAATCTATATTTATCATTACTTTTTCAGAGAAAAATGAACAGGAGTGGTTTGAAATTGTTCTTATATTTGTATAACATGCTGAGCACCTACGATCACTTCTTGTATTTACTAAGGTTCGTGTTACTTATCCTTTTTGGTTTCCTTACATGTGTTTTGTGTACATTTTTCAAGATATTACATTTTTTATTCAAAATTTTCCTTTATACAGTCTACACGCAATTAAGTCCACATCTAAGTGAGCGAACTTTTCACTTTAAAATCATTAAAGTAATTATCACTTTGATACTGTTGTTATGCCTTTGATATTTCTAACAATCCTCCCATTTGGGAGTCTTACCCCTAAAATGCCCCTCCAACTGTAACCTTATACAGTAAGTGGGACTTGTACGTCTATTTTCACCCATCAATTAACCAAAGAAAATTGACATGAGTTTGATAAATGAATCTTTATTTACATAAACTGGCTTAATTGAAAGCTAATTGGAAGATTTTTACTTGTTTGCCTATAAAAAAGTGAATAGGCTTATGATTGGAAAATTTCAATAAAAAGACATACTAAAGTGTTTTAAAATTGTAAGAAAGGTGCCTCATTACCTAATTTATACTGTTATGCACATTTACATAATTTAGAAAGATCTTGAGATTATTTTGACCATGTCATGCCAAGTATAGTTATTGATTTGCATACATTGTGTCTGCATGCATTGACGATCGTAGACCATAAAGAATAATTTACTTTTTGTGATAACTTTCCATTTATATATATATTAGTAGTACTATTGACATTTTCACCAATGTGTTAAAGAGCACCAAAGTTGATCATTGTGATTCTCTTATGTTACAATATGCTTGCATGTAGTTGAAATGTTTGTTACTTATTTATATTTTTTATTTTATTTTATTTATATATATACAGTAAACATTTTAGTATTAGTTGATTTCCTTGACTAAGTCAAACATTGATTGTGATGTTTCTGTTATTGTTGTATATGCACCACCTGAGGGTGTTTTTAAAAAAGCTTGTAATGTTGCAACACAGATGTGTTTTAGCCACAACCTTATTTCCTTCAGTTTGAATATTAAATATTAAAAGACGCAAAGCCATGTCAAGGTTAGAACTATTAGATGACCTTGCAATAGGATGCATGTTTTCTTTTGATTTTTTGTGTGTTTTAAATGTCATGGCATTGTCAGTTTGTGTTTTTCGACATATGAGTTTGATTATGTGTTTTTGACATATGAGTTTGATTATGTGTTTTTGACATATGAGTTTGATTATGTGTTTTGACATATGAGTTTGATTATTATTTTGGTATCTTTCACCTCTCTTTTAAAAACTTTAAATTATTTAAAACCAATAAAAACAATTATCTATTGCAGAAAGTCCATTGCTTATTGTTTTGGAAATTCATCCAGCAATTTTTCCCTTAATTTTAAAGATATTACTATTATATATGGTTAAAGGGGGTTTCCAAATAATCAACAACAAAAAAGTCTGTGATTTGTACTATATTAAAACTGATAGTGAAATTGAATTGAATAATAATATTTTTCTGTGTTAGCTTTGTACATTATAATGACATTTTATACATTCTTAAGCACATCAAAGTTTCTTAAGTACAAAAACAATAATGTATTAATATAAAGTATACCTATATGCAGAGACATTTGATCATTATCTACTTTATTGAATAATTCATCATGTATATATATTACAAAGCTGATTTTAACAGTTATATACAATTTTAATATTTTTGGTAATTATACGTTATCCAATGTTTACTAATTATGAAGTGCATGAAATTACTAAGTTTTGCTTAACATTTTAAACTCTTGATTAAGTTCTGTCATTTAAGTATGGATATATCTTATTGAATGTTTTGTATGGAATAAATCATGGAAATGGATTTGGGTTGCTATCTTAAATAAAGGCAGACGTAGTATACCGCTGTTGGAAATTCATAAATCGATTGAAAAAAACAACCCAAATCCGTGTTACAAACTAAAACTGAGGGAAACGCATCAAATATAAGAGAACTACGACACAACAGAAACACAAAATTAAAATGTAACACACACAGAAACACTATAATATAACAATGGACATTATCCTGACTTGGTACAGGACATTTAAAAAAAAAATGGTGGGTTGAACCTGATTTTGTGGCAAGCCAAACCTCCCGCTTTAATGGCAATGTTAAATATAACAACAAATGAGAACTTTACATGACAGGACTACAACACACATAATTTGGAGAAAATATAGGACAGATTAACACACGAATAATATCTAACAAACCAGGTTTAAAATTTAATACGCCAGACATTCGTCTTGTCCACCCGAATAATAGCTACCAAAATGTATCAGGTTTAGAATTTAATACGCCAGACATTTGTTTCGTCCACACAACACTTACCAGTGACGTTCAGATGAAAATTGTTTGAAAGCCGAAACAAGTATTAAGTTGAAAAGCACTGAGGACCAAAATTTCCCAAAAGTTGTTATGCCCCACCTACGATAGTAGAGGGGCATTATGTTTTCTGGTCTGTACGTCCGTTCGTCCGTCCGTCTGTCTGTTCGTTCGTCCGTTCGTTCGTCCGTGCGTCCGTTCGTCCCGCTTCAGGTTAAAGTTTTTGGTCGAGTTAGTTTTGATGAAGCTGAAGTCCAATCAACTTGAAACTTAGTACACATTTTCCTTATGATATGATCTTTCTTATTTTAATGCCAAATAAGAGTTTTGACCCAAATTTCACGGTCCACTGAACATAGAAAATGATAGTGCGAGTGGGGCATCCGTGTACTGGGGACACATTCTTTTTTTTAACTGATTTTGATTGATTTTTTTGTTAAAAATCGTAAAAGTTTATTGCAGTTTATAATAGAAAAATATCATGATCAATGATCCATTGAACTGAGGTAAGATGATCCCTGGCAGCTACCCATGTTTAGTCATTTTATTCCATAAAAAGAGTTTACTCCTCGTATAAAGTATCTGATAAACGACATAAGAATACTGAATGCTCATTACTAATCCACGAAATGGATAAAGGGCAGGTAAATTATATCCCAAATGACACCTTACACTCTTTTCAATTATCAGATATTGATGCCCACTGTTTATGGTACTGGAAAAAAAGTCATAAACGTTGACCAACGATACATAAAATAAGGTCATGGTTAGATGAACCCTTTCAAATGGACATGTAAATCTCTCAATCATCCATATTACAAATATAATTGATTACTGTAAATTCAGAAATAATTGGGTGCATCTATTATCACGGAAACATTATTGATCAAAGAAGCTATGTAAATGAGATCAAGCTCAAGTGAATCCAACCAAATACAGTTTCAACATTTGCAATGTCACAAAATGTAGTTGACGTTGATTTTGATAAGTGGAAAATGTACCTTATCACAAAACCGAAGGTTTACCATGATCATTGATTCATTAATTAAGACCAAGGAACTGTGAACTCTGACTGGCGACCCTTTAAAAAAAAACTTGGAATGAATCTATATACCAAATGTAGAGGCTAATAATAACTGATGTTCATGTTATAAAAATTACAACTTTTGATAAGGAGTTGCTGATTCTTTTTTATGTAAAATATGTAAAATAAAGCTTTATTAAAAGAGATACTCGATAAGCATCCACATGTCTCGTCTTTCGTGAAATTTGTACAAGACAACACAAAATTCGACATTTGGATTATGTACATCTAGTTAATTTCTTTCTAAAAAGAGAAATTTCCCACAACAGCACAAGTTAGTAGCTATGGAACATAGTATTGATAAGTTTATGCAAAGCAATAATTATCAGTTTATTTCTGTTTTTATAAAGAAAAAAAGGCTGACCAGGTTAGGGGGAGGGTTGGGATCTCGCTAACATGTTTAACCCCGCCACATTATTTATGTATGTGCCTTTCCAAAATCAGGAGCCTGTAATTCAGTGGTTGTCGTTTGTTTATGTGTTACATATTTGTTTTTCTTTCAATTTTTTTTTATATAAATAAGGCCGTTAGTTTTCTCGTTTGAATTTTACATTGTCTTATCGGGGCCTTTTATAGCTGACTATGCGGTATTGGCTTTGCTCATTGTTGAAGGCCGTACGGTGACCTATAGTTGTTAATGTATGTGTCATTTTGGTCTCTTGTGGACAGTTGTCTCATTGGCAATCATACCACATCTTCTTTTTTTATATATTAACAACAAATGGAGCTGCTCGGATAATTATACCACTGACAGAAAGTTGTGAAAAGGTATCATATCACCATTCCATCACTTTGTCGACTCTTTTTTCCTTGTAGACAATATGTGTTTTACTTAATTACATTTTATCATTCATGAATTTGCTCCCGTGTTGCCATAAAATTATGTGATGCCTTAAGGTCTTCTATTGAAATTGTAACAAAAGCGTGTGGGTATTTTAGAAAATTTATACTTGCACCAAATCTTCTCAGAATAAATAAAGGCAACAATTGTATACCGCTGTTCAAAAGTCATAAATCGTTGGAGAGAAAACGAAAACGAATCCGGGTTATAAAACTAAGGGAAATACATCAACTATAAGTGGGAAACAACGGTATAACAGAAAAACTGAAGTACAACACAAACAAATGCCAGCATACATAGTAACTGACTAATTGATAATAACTGCCATACTGGGCATTTTAAGAAAATAATTGATGGATTGGATCTGATCTTATGGTTAGCCAAACCTCCCGCTTATATAGCAGTGTCAACAGATATTGCTTAAATAATAAGTTTAAGCTTTTGATTTTGCCATTTGATTAGGGACTTTACGTTTTAAATTTTCCTTAGAGTTCAGTTTTTTTGGGTGAATTAACTTTTTGCAACACTCCGTGACTGGAATACAGTACACATAACACTCAGCACAGGGTGTGGTGTAGAAATACTATGACAGAGTAGAAGGTTGACCTACACTGCTCTTCAATAGTTTATAAAAATATGAACCTCACACATACTTTTTCGTGCGTTTTAATAGACATCCAAGATATGAATTGGAGGATATTGTATTTTCCAGTGGAGCTGTAGATCTTTGTTTGTCACACGTTTAGGACAGCCTTTGGGTCCCTAGGACTAACCAGACCAGTAAGAAGAGCTTGGTCGAAAAGGTTTGGAGACAGGCAGAGCCCCTAAAAAGGAACTGCACCATATTTACTGAATTCGTTATCTCATTTAAAAAGGCCAAATAAAATACGAAGTGGAAGAGCATTGAGGATAAAACTTCCTAAAAGTTTTGCCAAATACAGCTATTCCTGAGGTAGAAAAGGATTATAGTATTTCAAAATTCAAAAGTTTTGTAATCAGTTAACTTTATATCAGAACTTGTTTTTTATGTTTAAAAATCCAATATGCAATTATTTGATAATTTTGTATAACTGATTTTCTTAGCAACCTAACAAAATGATGAAATACCGCTCACGTGATACTTGTCTATGGTCCGTGACAAGCTAGCTATCTTATACACAGGGAGGTATTTTCATGATCAGAACAGCCATTTAATTATCATTGATTGTGCATTTCATTGACGTACAATGAATTAAATCTAAACATTTTTGTATTTAAATTATATTTGATATAATTGTTAAATAACCCCATAAGTTGTATGTTGTCACGGTCAGTTCATTCATTTTCAAAAATATTTAAAGCTTACATGAAAGGTTCACCCTAAGATTGTAAATATATTGAAATATCTGAATTAGAATAATCTATTTTAAAACATTTATTAAATTCCAACAACGAACTAGACCAACCCATATTACAAAATAAGGAAGTAATACATTTATACAAGTAATGGCTCAGGCAAACAAAGCACAAGTTGCAACAAATATCTGTATTTGTTCAGGGGCTCGTGGAGACTTTTTTTGTATCGAATGTGAGCAACATTTTTGTCAAACTTGCCGAATATCGCACAAGAAAGCCAAAGTCAGTAATAGTCACCATCTTGTAGAGGCGCTTGAAACAAAAAGTAAAGACTGTGAAATCTGTTTAACCAAGTATGGTGGTCAGTTTTTCTGCCTCGATTGCGACCAGTACTTCTGTAGCAACTGCAAGACGTCTCACCTGAGGGCAAATGTCAGTAAAAATCACACTTTCACAGATTCATCCGAATTGAAAAAGACGTGAGTTATGCAAACTTTATATCTGTTCTTAATGCAACATGCAATAATCAATAAAAGCCATAATCACAATACTTACTCAATTAATCTCAAATCATCAAATTGAATTTGATTTATTTTATTACTCCTTGCATTAAGGAGAGGGGCTTCTATTTATTTTTAGATATATTTAGAAAGGAGGGTATAGAACATAAATCAATTATTCAGAGATTCTTTTAACATTATGTAAATTTCATGAATAAATTCCCCATTTTAGACAAATAAGCGTCCAATGTCATACTACTTTGCCTGCTGATAATAATAAGTTCTGTGGTTATGATACTTAATATCGGTTGATATTCAACATTCAACAGTTCACACAGTACAAGAAACCATGATTTTGTGTAATTACAAATATTTTGAAATCTATTCCTCAGTCAATCTGAATTTGAAAACAATATGTTAATTTATCATATCTGACCTGGTGTAGAATGAGAATTTTCAATGGTAATTCTTTTTATATCAAAGTCATCATTAAACGTAATTTAAAAAAATATTCGGTTGACGATCACTTTTATTACGAAAGATAACTATCATTACATGAATATTACCAACTGTGTTTGTTTAATAATGCCTTTGTATATATCTTACATCACTTTTATAGACATACACAGAGAAGTGGACGACCGTTTGTTAAATCATGGAAAAAGAAAAAACATGTGAATGAAAACAATAAATATAATAAAAGAAATGAACAAGGTTAGTATGCATAGTTTAAATTAATACAAAAAAGTGACAAATACACATACATGCATGCAGTAGCAGACACAGACGAGATATTTGATAATTGTGTTATACATAATATTATACATTTGCACAGTATTCGGGTACTTTATCAGTCATTACTTACAACGCAGTGTGATAATAGACCAGCATTCAAATAAAAAAACAAATGATTCATTGCTAGGTACTTTTATCAATAATATTATCTAAAAAGGAACATAAAGAAAACAAACACAAAACACAAAAACTTGAGGGAAAATTCCAATCGGAAAGTTCTTTTTGAAAAGGAAAAATTAAAAATATCAAACGAATGGAAAACAAGTGTCATATTTCTGACTTCGTACAGACATTTCCTTATTTAGAAAAATGCCTGTTTTATAGCTAGCCTAACCTCTCACTTATATGACAGTCACATAAAATCCCGTTATATTGAAGAAAAAAAATTGTGATTAAAATTGGCAATAATGTCAAAAATATGGTCCAACAGTCAACATTGTGTTATAATCTTAATCACTATGACAAATACAAACATTTATGTCAACAAAAGAAAACAAGATGGCATATGAACGAAACACATAAATAAAAATTAAAGACGAGAATATATAAAATTACCACAGTACAGCAACACATTGTCGAGATGCATAAGAACGGAGCCACACTAAACGGATATTACTAATTATGGACGAAACAGTAAATTATAAAGACAAATAAAAGAACCATATCACATGTAATCAAAATAATAAACAACATCGATACCTAAAATATTTTACTTGAAGACCATTACGTATTATTTGCAAAGGAGAAGGTTTCCAGTTATCTTGTCAACTATAATTCAAAAATAAGGAAATGTGGCCTGACTGCCAATGAGACAACTACCCACCACTGTTCAAATGAAGTGGAAATACAAAATTGAACTTGAATTGAGCAAGGCGTTTAACGATCTAAACATAACGACTAGGAAGCATAACTATTAAAATTATAAAGGCCTGCATAATTGACGATTTTTTTCTGGTGATGGACAAACTTGAAATTGGTCTATTAGATGAAATTATGATGAGTACTAAATAGTCTTTTTTTGCAAGTTGCTTTTTACATGAATTTAATCATTATGTCAATGATAACATTATGTTGTTTTAATACCTATCTTCAGGAGATGGAGGTAATTTTGAGCCTCCACCAGAGTGGGATGAACATACTGGATCAGAAAATGTCAAGCTTGTAACACTTCTAAACACATCACCAGAATATAAACTTGTTGAACAAAAGTTTTTAACCTCTATATTTAGTGGCAGACCAGAGTGGGTTAACCAGTTCAATAAACAGTCATTCAAAGTAACAAAGGTAATAATAAGTTTTAACATTGTATAAATGAGACCAAATAAAATTTCATTATCTGATTCATTACTCATTCCTGTTTTCCAAATACTTTTCATTCACATTTACTTGGCAACTACAGTAGCCAAAGCCACCTGTTTTTTTACCTTTAGACTTATAATTATGAACTTTGGCATTAGTCTTGCCTAAAAGTCAATACTACTTCCTGAATCCATTATTTTATTCCCAAATGTAAGACTTACACTCGAATACAAACCAGAATGTCCTGAAATTTGTTATTATATTTTGTGTGAATATGTTATTCCCTTTGATACATTTGCACATTTATCCTTCATGGACTTCTTGTTAATGATAAACATATTCCTACGCATTTAAAGAAATTTGTTTTACATGCACAAGTATAAAAATTGCAGTTTTTATCCAACACAATCATTAGTTTGAACGTTGTTTCAATTTAGTCTTGTTTATTTATTTCGTTTTGGCTTGTATTATATTTTCCCTCCGGTTTATATAATTCATTCATCCTATTTCCACTCTTTAAAATTCATGGTCAATCCTAAATTGAGGTAAATAATATGGCCTTCCAAATACTTTTTCGATCCCTATTATCACTGAAGAGACATTATTGGTTGAAATCTGGATATGGTGTAAAAAAAATGTAAGCACCTGATGTTTGTGGTTTACCATCTTTACTGCATCTTTGCTGCAAATTTATTGTTTTCTGTTTGGTATTAAATTAATATAAAGATTCATTTTGTTACATCTTTGTGATCAATTTATTTGGCTATCGTTGATGGCAGGGTTTAAGAACATCAGTTGTTTGACCTGTTAGTTAAATGCGTTTTGTTAAATTTATACTTTTTCATTCATTTGGTCTTTTTGGAAAATGTTGTTTGTGCTGTATTTAGACACCTCTACAACGAAATTTGTTTTACATGCACATATATGAAAATTGCGATTTTTATCCACAGTTTCATCAAAGCTTATTAAGGAGCAAATGTGAAACAACCATAAAAGTTTTGAAAGAAAATTAGCAGTTAAAGTGTATTTTTGTTGGTTATATTTTATGGATTCATTATCAATGTAAAAATATGTGCACAAAGAGCTTACTTCAGTATATATGCATGCATTTGTTCAATAATTCTATGTATCTTTATCACGTTTTCAATCTATTGACAGATAGAGCGATTGCAAAATCTAAGTTTATACCATATGTATGCTGCGAAGAAAGCTCTAATGGATAAACAAAACCCTACTGGAACAAACAATGAGAAGGAATTGTGGCATGGAGCACATGACTTAGCTGTTGTCAGCATCAACTTCTATGGGTTTAACAGGAGTTATTGTCATGTCAACAGCAGTAAGTAAATTTTAGTCCCCTACCAACGAAGTCAAATGGGACTTTAGGTTTGCACTCTGTTTCATGTTTAAGAAAAAATAAAAATTAAACTGGATTTTACAGTTCACTTATTTTCATTCCTCCATAAAGTTCCAAAATAAACTCAGTTGAGAAAGAAATCAGAACTTCCCACAGGTAATAATTGAAGTAAGCAGTATTGATTGACATAGGCATTAGATGGACGATAGATACCTGGCAATAATTGGTGATTTAAACAGTGTAACTGAGTGGACCATATCAAGTGAAACTCAACTGGTTGTTAATTTTATCATCTACTGCTGGGATGAAAACAAGTACATGGCAAAATCCAGTTAACTTTTAAATTTTTCAAACTTACAATATATTTAAATTTTATAATACGACCTCATTTTTTTTTGCGGTCATATATTGTTATCTCGTTGTTGTCCAAAGACAGTTGGTTTTCAGACAGTAACTTTAGTATTAGTTTAATGAAATCTATTAAATTTAAACACAAGGTTAATAACCACAATAGGAAGGGTTTGATTGAATTTTGGGCTTATAGTCCTAACAGTGTAGGAATTAAGGGCCAAAAAGAGGCTCAAAAAGGCATTTTTCTAGTTTCCAGACAATGAATTGTGTTTCAGTGTATGGATCTCTCTGAAATTATTCCAAAGGTTTCCATACCACAAAAGGATGGTTAGGATTGGCATAGGTGTGTTATGGCTCAAACCATGTAGGACTTCGGGGCAAAACGGGGTTAAAAGGGTTTCTTTTTTAATGGACAATTAAGACAATTTTAAAGCAGTGTAGGGGAGGTAATCCAAACATTTTATTATTTTTGCCCAAAAAAGTGGACATATTACATTTTTTTAGGTCAATTATTACAGCATAGTGTATTCACAAAATTAAAAAAAAGGGGGAGGGGCAATTGGCAACAGCATAGTGTATTACACAAAAGCAAAATAATTTCAAATCATATAATCAATTTAAAGATCTTTGACTACAGTTATTCTGTGTCAGAAACCTATTATGTGTCAAATATTCAATTACAATCCAAATTCAAACCTGTATCAAGCGTCAATATTGTGTTCAATTTTGGCCCAATGGTTCAGGGTTGGACCATTGATCGTATCCAACTGCGCTCTGTAAAGCAATGTATTTTTCTAGGGCATGCTATGCCTTAAAACTATTCCAGATGCACAGGTTTGTCTGTAAAAATGTGAAAATGCAGCCATTTTGGGCTAAGTGTCCACATGAACCTTAAGTACCGTAACTAAAACATCTTAATAAACAGTGTTTAAAAGTTATTTCAAACTTAATGATTAAAAGATTACTAAATGAAGTGAAATCAGTTGCATCAGAAATGTGCATAAATATAAACATTCACCTAAGTTTTTCCAGTCTTAGTTATGAAGGGGAATTTGATTATGAGTGAAAAATGAGAAAACTTTTTTGTTTTTTTTCAGAGGACGAATACTGGGGTGAGGGTGTTTATTTTGCAGCTGATGCATCATATTCAGCCAGAGGATGGTTATCAAAGCCATCTGTAAGTGGTGAACATAATATGTATATGTGTAAAGTGTTGACAGGTGTATCTTGTCCAGGACAAAGAGGAATGCGAGTTCTTCCTGTCAGAAAAGATGGGACAAATATGAACTATGACTCTGCTACAGATACCAACTATAATCCTACAGTAGAATATGTTATCTTTCACGATACACAAGCCTATCCTCAGTACTGCATTAAATTCAAGTATTAGTAATTCTATATGTAACCAGTGATTTCCAAATATATTAGGAAGACACACTTTTGCTTCAGTTAGAGTTTAATAAGTTGTGCAGTATTTTTAAGTTTCATCATTTTACATAGAATATTTTATCATTATTTTTTCAGAGAAAATGAACAGGAGTGGTTTGAAATTGTTCTTATATTTATATAATATGCTGAGCACCTACGATCACTTCTTGTATTTACTAAGGTTCGTGTTGCTTATCCTTTTGTTTTCTATAATTTGTTTTGTGTACAGTTATCAAGATATTACACTTTTTATTCAAAGAATTTCCTTTCTACAGTCTACAGCTACACCTAATTAAGTCCACATCTAAGTGACCTAACTTTTCACTTTAAAATCATTATAGAAATTATTAATTATATAAGATTCTTCGATCTCCTGGAAAACATCGCCAACCAAAATATTAACCTCAGTATGGTGATGCAGCAACTTGGAAACTAAATGAACTTTGAACATTCAAATGTGTACATCAGTGCCTTGTTTTTAACAATATGAACTATATTGAAATAATTCTTATGTTATATGTATTAGTGCTTTTTTCTCATGCTATTATTCATAACCTGTACATTTTCTATATTAGTATGCAAATTTAGAATTGGGGTTTGAATTCAGTGCTGATTCAGAGATGAAATATTTGTTAAGATAGTATGATATCTTTAAAATTAATTAGTTATCATTTGTTATTTTGATGTCAAATTCTACCATGAAATATTATTTATGTTTGGTGTCCCACTTTTTAAATAATTCTTTTTTATAGCTGCTCTTCTTTTTCTGATTTTTTTACTCACGTGTTATATTTTGTAAATAATTATATAAAGTCTTATAAGATATGACAAATTGTCTATGGATATTTCATATTTCAATGAATAAATAAATTTAAAGACAAATATTGTTATGCACCATTTACATAATTTAAAAAGATATTCAGATTCTGTTGACCATGCCATGCCCGAGTATACTTATCGATTAGCAAATGTTGTGTGTGCATGCACTGACAATCGTAGACCATAAAGAATAATATACTTTTTGTGATAACTTTTTTTTATATATATATTAGAGGAACTCTTGACATCTTTACCACTGTGTTAAAGAGCACCCAAGTTGATCATTGTGATTCTCTTATGTTACAATATACTTGCATGAAGTTGAATAGTTTGTTACTTATTTATAGTTTTTTATTTTGTTTTATTTATATATATATACTGTAAACATATTATTATTTGTTGCTTTCCTTGACTAAGTCAAGCATTGATTGTGATGTTTCTGTTAAGTTTTATGATACTTAGTATTATTGTTGTACATGCACAACTGGAGGGTGTATTTAAAAAAGCTTGTAATGTTGCAACACAGAAGAATTTTTTAGCCACAACCTTATTTCCTTCAGTTTGAATATTAAATATTCAAAGACACAAAGCCATGTCAAGGTCAGAACTACTAGACGATCTTGTGAAAGAGTGCATGTATGCCTAGTGAGTTTTGTTCCCATCTTCTACAAAAGTAATAAAATGTATGTTGTTGGGATGTTCTTCTGTAAGATTTATGCGGAAAAACATTTATGTTATTCAATTCAATAGCAGTTTGTGCAAATACCACTGTTAAGAATTAAAAGATTTATTATATTATCTGCAAACCTTTTTAAAATGTTCTTTGGTGTTACTTGCCTTAATTTGAGTATTCTGAGGGCAATGTTTTAATAACAGGAGGAGCACCTGAGAACACCCTTTGTTTCTTTGGCTTAAGTTGTTCTCTTTAGTTTCTCATGTTGTGTTCTGCATCATGTTGTTTTTCTTTTTCTTTTGTATTTGTTTTTAAATGACTTGGTATTGTCAGTTTGTGTTTTTGACATATGTGTTTGATTATTATTTAGGTATCTAGCACCTCTCTTTTTAAAACTTTAAATTATATAAACCCATAGCAATAATCATGTATTGCAGAAAGTCCATTGCTTATTGTTTTGGAATATGTATGAAGCAATTTTCCCTTATTTTAAAAAAAATAAATGTTACTATTATGAATGGTTAAAGGGGATTTCCAAATAATCAATGAAAAAAAGTCTGTGATTTGTACTATATTGAAACTGATTGTGTAATTGAATTTAAATAATAATATTTTTCTGGGTTATCTTGTGTACATTATAATGACATTTTATACATTCTTAGGCACTTCAAAGTTTTCTCAGTACAAAAATGATAATGTATTATTATAAAGTAGACCTATATGCAGATACATTTGATCATTTTCTATTTTATTGAATCATTCATCATGTATATATATATTACAAAGCTGATTTTAAAGTCATAAGAAACGAGTGACCGGTGAAAAATAATGTTCTTCCAATTCTTGAACTAATGCATACAAACATCCTAAACTTCGTCTTCTGTTCTCGAATTTATCATTTTTTTCGTGTAAATTTCGTATAATTGTCAATTTTTTTTCTCAATCGGTCAGTGTTGTTGTGAAAATATGGCAGGTAATTAAAGTTCGTGTTTTGAAGCCGAAGTTTAACAATTGTCACCTGTTTGTCAACAATTGACGAAAAATAAACAAAAAAGCATGGAAATTGAGCACGTGTTTAACATGTACATTCAGATAATAGTTTATTTTAAGGACATCCATGCGTATTGTGGTCACCGGATTTTTACGAGATGGGTCACACTGAGGTCACCTTGCATACGGAAAATATGTCGGGGGAATAGCTTGCTGGAAGGAATATACATGATAAAACCGAAGTGGCGACTAACTACAGAATAAAAACGGATACATTACATAAAAACAACCTAAATACCAGCACATAAAAATACACAGCTGAGTTAGCCAAAGCTAGTTCAACACACAAAGTTACGTCACATTTGAATTTCTAAAAAGATTTCCCAAAAAAGTAGATAGAACTAGGATAGAATTCAAGATTAGATTTGTAAGACTGATATGATATTTATTTTAAAATAACCAAAACTAAAATCTAATAAATGAACTGGCTGATTAATTATCTTTACCATAGAAAAAAATAAGATTTACAACTACAAACGTTAAGACATTTGACAAAATCCGATGACACTAACAAATATAACATCTAAACTAAATACATGAATTTGGGATGGAAAAGTACCGTGACACGTCTTATAGCAATGCAAATTCACACTCAGCAAAACAGTCACAATCGGGAATAAGTCACGTTCGGTAACAAAAAGATCAAACTACGTAATGACAAACCACAATCTAGCACGTGGTAAAAATGTCCTGATTTTGGACAAAGACACATTGTATGGATCAACCAATTTGTGATGGTGTCCGTAAAATTTACGGAGTGTCATTTTGAATCTGTTCTCCTCATAACTTTGTTGGAGCAGTTTTAGAATTACATATGCCCCACATCTTGGTTCATTTATATATATCTGATTGAACGTTTGCATTATTTAAAATAAGCTGACACTTGATCTGGCTTAAATATCTTGGCTGTTTTACTGATTATGATTGAATTTTATGTGGAAAATCGTAAAAGTTAACTGCAGGTATAATACAAAAATATCATTATCAGTGGCGTAGCTAGGTCATTTTAACGTGTACGCCCAAACCTTGGCGAAGGGTCTGAGGACCCCAAACTACTACATGTCAAACAATTTCGGGTAGTGGATTAGATCTAGGGAGCGAGGCCCCCGGAAGCTAATGAGTTATCGAGAATGAATACCATTCCTGTCATTAAAAACTCATCAGTAGCAACATACTTTACAATCTAAATGGTTTATTTGTTATGTTAAATTATTCATTTTGTTAATTTGAAATATAATAGTCATAGGATTCAGAGATAATTTCAAAACCAGTAGCTTTTAAATATGTTATAAAAGAGCTGTGAGGGTAAAGCAATTAACCAACAAAATCACCTTTCTATTTCCAAATTTCGTAAATGAACATTAATCTTCAGAGATGTTCAGGTCCAATATTAGATATCGTAAAGGGTTCTGTGGAATCCTGTTTTTTTTTGTCAAGGATTCCTCCTGCAAAAAGTGAATCCATTTATCAGTCCATTACAGGATTTTCAACATTTTCTTTAGATATTTTTTCTAGATCTGGAGTACTACTAGTGTTGGCCCAAGTTTCATGACAATTTATGAAGATTGATAATTTATAAAAAGCCATTTAGGATCGCTATGTCGCGCTTTGGCGTCAGAAATAAAAATGTATGTCACAGGCTCAACAAAACTGTAAACCACAAAACGATTTTAAGGAGATAAAGGATTGCTTAAAACAAAAGGGAAGGGAGTATAAAAAAAGTAGCTTCAGACTTGACAGAAAATGAACAAATAAATGATATGATACCATTTGACTGAAAGTAAATTTCGTCAATTTTATCCACAATTACAAGCCAACGAAGAAAGAATTATAAAGCTGATGTGCTTCTATTTTAAACAAGTTATTTTTATTTTCTTTAGACTAAAATATTTTTTTAACAAAAATTCAAGTGTACGCCCGGGCGTTTTGACGTAAACGTAGCTACGCGCCTGATTATCAATGATCAATGATGCCCACTGTTTATAGTATTGGAAAAATAGTCATAGACGTTGACCAACGATACAGAAAATAAGGTAATTAAGATTAACCCTTTCAAATGCACATGTAAATCTCGCAATCATCCATATTATGAATATAATTGATTACTGTAAATTCAGAAATAAGTAAGTGCATCTATTGTCACGGAAACATCATTGATCAAAGAAACTATGTAAAAGAAGGACGAAAGATACCAAAGGGACAGTCAAACTCATTAATCTAAAATAAACTGACAACGCCATGGCTAAAAATGAAAAAAAAAACAACAGACAAAGAATAGTACACATGACATAACATAGAAAACTAAAGAATAAACAACACGAACCCCCCCCCCCCCAAAAAAAAACTTGGGGTAATCTCAGGTGCTTCGGAAGGATACGCAGATCCTGCTCCACATTTGGCACCCGTCGTGTTGCTTATGTGATAACAAATTAGGTAAATAGTCTAATTCGGTAGGTCACATTCATGAAAGGGAAGGGGATTATAGTTACGACGTAAGGAACATATCCGATACCATTTGTGAAACGGTTATTCCATAACGGTCAACCAATGTGATGGCGTTTGTAAAATTTACGAAGGGATGATTTCAACTTCACCATTTGGAGCTCTTGGTTTAATAGCTTCCTTGTGAGCAGCAACCCTCTATAAAGAAAATTATGATAGAAAATCCAAGCACGGGAATATCGTATCGTATGCAGGTGCTGCTGGAATGTTGCTACTTAGAAATGGAAAGTTCACAATTGGAAAGCTGAAATCATCTCTTTTGTCGTAAAGTTTTGTTTTAAACCGACCCTCATTGTCAACTTCTAGATATAAGTCAATATATGAGGCCGACTTAACTGTATCTGTAGTATCCTTTATCTCTAGTTCGATGGGATAGATGCGTTCCACAAAGTCACCAAATTTTGAATAATTTAGTGAAAGAACATCATCTTCATAGCGGAAAGTAGAGTTAAAGTATATTGCTAACTTGTCTTTCTTCCTAAGAAGTTCCTGCATGAAGTCAGCCTCATAATAATAAAGAAACAAGTCGGCAAGAAGAGAGGCACAGTTTGTTCCCATTGGAATGCCGACAGTCTGTTGTAAAACACGTCCTTCGAACGTAACAAATATGTTGTCAATCAAGAAATCAAGCATCTTGATAAAACCAGTTTCAGAGAATTTTTTGTTTGAATCAGAGTGATCCTGTCCTCATGCTCTTCAACTTCGTACTTTATTTGGCCTTTTAAACTTTGTTGGATTCGAGCGTCACTGATGAGTCTTTTGTAGACGAAAAGTGCGTCTGGCGTATATACACAATTTAGTCCTGGTATCTATGATGAGTTTATTTACAAAGTAGGATTTATCCCTCCCTAAGACAAGATACTTGTATCTACGTTGTCCATTCTTTTTATGAAGCAAAGCAATACCAACTCTTTCAATTTGTCTTTTAGTTTGGAATTTGGAATACTTGTGTAAAGAGTAGAAAAGTCAAATGTTTTGATACTGTTACAAGATGAAAGAGAGTTAGATTGTATGTACTCTTAACGATCTTGGGAATTTTTAAGTATCCACATCTGATTCACGCCACGTCTAGAATAGGCAGTTTCACAATAACTTTGAAGCCCGTCTTTGATTGCTGATAAAATAGATGTTAATAATTTAGAATAGGTTTCGTGGAGCACTTGGAAGACCCAGCAATATATCGTTGTTTGAAAGGACACTTATGTAGTTTATGTATCCAATACACAGATGGAAGATCCAGTTCTTCATCTTTGGTTGAAATTCCAAAGGAACATAGAACAGACCTATGATTAACCAGGATTTCCTCTTTGGTAAGTGTCGTGAGGGTATATGTCGAGTTTTCAAGTGAATTGTCAATTATACCCAATTTGTTTATCAAGCAGTTGATGTAATGAGATTTACACACAAAAACGATGTTGTTTGGGGCTTTATATGCGGGGACAACAACATATTTGTCATGGAGGTAGGATAGGTGTTTTGCAATATTTGGGTCTTTAAAGATTGACGTAGCATGAGCATTGATAGACCCATTCAGTTTCTTTATTCTGATTTGTATCAACGACCTCACTGCCTTAATCCATTCGGAAAGAGTGTCTATGTCTTCTTTCTCGCGCTTAGCCCATTGCCTGGCATAATCCTCGACTGAATCCATCAAAATTTTAAAGTTGTATTTCCAATTGATGGATTTAGGCTCACGATATTTCGGACCTTTCGATAACACATTTCGTAGAGAAGTGTTATTAACAATGTTGAGGTCACCGGCAATAACGTGGCCAGCAGGATTATATGTGAATTGGGAACTAGCACAAGTGCAATCAGGAGGTTTAGACTTGAAGTCGTCAATATCGAGATCCTGCAAAACGGGTTTGTAATTGAAAATTTTAGTTGCAATAGGTTTGGTATAGGTATAAGAAATGATTGGTACAGACTGGTCTTTGAAATAAGGATGTATTTACGATTGATGTAAATGAGGTCAAGCTCAAGTGAATTAAATCAAATACAGTTTCAACATGTGCGTTCATTTTAGACACATAATGTAGTTGACGTTGATTTTGATATGTGGAAAATTTACCTTATAACAAAAGCGAACCTTCACCATGATCACTGTTCATTAGTTGAGGTCAAGGCACTGTGAACCATGACTGGCGACCCTTTAAAAAAACCTTGGAAAGATTCTATATACCAAATCTGAGACTACTATAACACATGTGTTATTGTAGTCTCAGACAAAATGTAGAGGCTAATAATAACTGACGTTCATGTTATAAAAATTACAATTTTTAATAAGGAGTTGCTTAACCATGGAAATTAATTCAATGACAACGAAAATGTGCCAGATGGAAACTTCAGAACATTTTATGTCTAAATACAAGTTATGACTTATCTTCTTTCTTCTGTAAAATAAAGCTTTATTAAAAGAGATACTCGATAAGCATCCACATGTCTCGTCTTTCGTGAAATTTGTACAAGACAGCACACAATTCGGCATTTGGATTATATATATCTATAGTTAATTTCTTTCTAAAAAGAGAAATTTCCCACAACGGCACAAGTTAGTAGCTATGGAACAAAGAATTGATAAGTTTATCAGGGCCATAAATTGCCTCCCCTGGAATTTAAAATGAAAGACTCCCTGACATTGCCAACTTGAGCATTTTTTGTGGTTTATCCTGCTTTTTTTGTCTGTTCAAATCGAGCTATTTTAACTTCGCTTCACAGACACAATTTACAAACCTTAAACTGAAAATTCACATGTAATTTATTACTCATAATTTTGATCATCAAATTCAAATTAGTATAAAATGACACTGTTTGTTTATACTGAAAGTTTTATTTGGTTAAGCTTTATCAAATGTCAAGGCGATTTTTCTGTGACATGATGAATCCCATCTCTTGAGCACTTCTATACCTTCAATATTGCCAACATTGTCACTTCTATGTATGTGTAGCATAGCAAGACCACACAATCTGTTTTCCGTCATTGTTGACCTATTCCATGTTTTGAGGCGCCGTAGCACAGAAAACGATTTTTCACAACTGCAAGACCCAACTGGCAAGGCTAACAGAAGCAGTAGTATTTGCCTTATATTTTGGTAAATCTGCGTGTGTTTGATTGCTTGCTCTATTGTACATTTTGACCCAATCTCCTTAATCCACGTAAACGTTTTCCATCTGTGAACTTCTTGTGGCAAGTCATCAGGGTATGGAATATCATTTATATACTCATTAGCAATAGAGCCTATAATGTCTTCCGTCAACTTACAAAAGTACAGTGGTAGCAAGTAAAATCCGTAAAGCATTGGCTGAATATCGTCCGGAAATCTGTCATTGAAATGTTTAATGATGTGATCAATCAGAGGTATAAAAATGTTGATCCGATAATACTGTTCTACAGTTTCAGCGGCTGCATTTGCCCTATGGCGTTGGCGTCCAGATGTTCGCGGTTTGTCGTTCTTATTTGCGATTGTAGATGCTCTTTTAAAAAGCCCATCAAAAGCTTCTTCTGCGTGTTCCCGTATCTCGAGAAAAGATGCAGCTAGTGAACGAGCTTGAACGTGTGCTTCCACAAGATCACAGTTTTCAGATTGAAGTTCTATGGACAAGGGTCTAAGGTATCCTAGTAGGAACTGGGTTACGACCGCTACAACTAATATTTCAAAGTTAAGAAGAGTCATTTTGTAAGATGTAGCATCTGAGTTGCCGACGGTTTGGTTTTGAATTTCATCAAGAATGTCAAGCACTTTGTCATAGTGTTTCAACAGCTAAGTTAATGTATCAGTTCGTGATGTCCATCGAGTTTCTGCTAGTGTTGGTAGTAGACTGTTTTCCTGGTTGAATAAACCTTCTTCTTGATCATTCATCAAATCAAATTGAATCGCGATTTGTCCTTCATCTTTCATTACAGATTTCATAATATCTTTGCGTTTACTGGACGCACTGATAAACCATGTGATTTTCCCTAAAATTGCCATAAAATTTCTGACAACTGCGACTGACTGACAACTGTTAACAACGACAAGATTAAGACAGTGCGATCGACAGTGCACGAAATATTTCGCATTTGAAAGCTCTCGAGTAATTCTCGTCTTGACACCAGATACTTCTCCAGTCATCGTAGAACATACGTCATAACCTTGTCCTCTTAAACGGGTCAGGTCGAATCCTCATTCACGAAGTTTATTTAGTATGCATGTTGATATAGTCTCTGTGTTCGTTTTAACAAGCTCTACAAAACCACAGAAATCTTCCGTTACATATATACCAAGCATCGTTTTCTGTATAACAATACCGGATACAGATAGAAAGCTGCGCTTGGTTCTATCAGTCTTCGCATTCGTCTGCCATCACACTGAAGAAATTAGATTGATTACATCTGCTTACAATTTTACTTCTAATTTCAAATTCGCAACAGTGTATGAATTCATTCTGAGCCAATGGTGACAAGTATTTCCCAAAGAACATTTCTGTTCAATATGTTCCTTAAGGACTAAGTCAAAAGAAGATTTCCAATTCACAAAAAACATGAAATTTCCATCCTCCTCTGAAATTTCTTTGTTCCAATTACCCCGTTATGCTATATTCCGTTTACCTAGGGTGATTATTACGTCTATCAGAGATAAAAGACTAGCTCTATTTTTTTCAACCTTGTCACTGTATGCTTTGCTAATAGACTGGACTATAGATGGCCTTCTCTGATCCGAAACCGATAGTAGGAGACCAGTTTTTCAAGAGCTTTCAGTGGACGCTCGCTATTGGAGCGCAAGACGACCTCTCTTCTCTCCTAATGCGTTTTTCCAGTCATTGTAAGATATGGTAACAAATTCATTGTATCGTGGATTTTCACTAGCTAAGGTGATCCTGAAAAGCAATACATAGAGAACAGTAAGCACCATCTTGTGAAGGAGAATATCGTAGCCAGGAATAGTCATTTTCCCATGATTTGTTGTAGCGACGATTTTGGTTATTTTTATGATATATATAAGAATTAGACAATGGTATCCATTTTGTCTTCAGTAGTTTCAGTCGATCTTCATCTGATAGAGATCGAGCGCTTGTTGAATTGGACGGGATCACTGTAATCGATTGGTGATAATAGTATCTCAGATAATGTTGAAGGCGTGTTTTCGCTGCATGCTAGCGCAGTTCTGCTTCGATCACTGATTCATTTGGGGATGGATTAATAGCTACTGAATTTTCATCGATGTCTCCCGTTTCTTCATTTCCCGCTTGTCGAGCAACTTTAAAGTAAGAATCCAAACTTCTTTGCTTGTTACTTGTTTGGCATTTTGACCTGCAATAAAATTTCCAATTGTTTAATTTCTAGTTTTTTATTATACGTGGGGCCTTCAATGATATATAATAGGGGTGGATCTATTTGAAAAGGGGGAATTTCAACACATGCAATTCCTGCAAAGAAAAGGGGGGGGGGTCAACAAAATGTTGCCATACGAAATGAATACATCGGTTGTCAAAATAATAGTGGGTCCAACTTCCTGACCCAAACCCCGGATCAGCAACTGTGTTCACATAGCAATAAATTCATACAAGCGACAAACTCAGTTTGTTTGGGTAGGAGTTTATTTTAAATATTGGATTGCAGAAAATGTGCAGGATGTTAAATATATAATGACGGAATTAACGGGGGGACTTCAAAAACAAGTGACAACGAACAGTCAGACTGTCTTTTGGAAATGTCTAGAAAAAAATCACCCGACACTGATCAGGACCGGTTATTATAAATTATATCAACTAAATTGAGGTGTCATGGAACCTCGGCTCTTGACATACAATTCACAGTTCTACTTACATTATTAACAAGTTGGTTAGTCTATGCACAAATTATGACGATTCTTCTAGTTGTTAACGAACCATTTAATGTGGCGCAACATCAGAACCAGTGGTCCAGTTTCAATCAACCTCGTAATTTGCTCCTCAGTCTGATATGGCAGCAGGATTTTTATTATGCCCGCGGCGAATGAGACACAGAAAAATCCTGTGCTACAAAATTGGCGGGAAATTTTTACGTGTGCCAAGGGGTTGCATGGGTACCGTTCAGCGATAATCACCAGATTTAAATATCGAACACACCCTGCAATTATGATTAATCACCTTGTTGGTCAAATTAATAACCGGTGCTATTAAAATAATTAATGCATGATTTTAACCATTTTTTTATTTTCTGGGTGTTTTTTTTTCGTAACTGCCTACATGCCTCCATATAATTTACGGCCCTGGTCGAAAATGGCTGTTTGACGCCTGACGTTATTCACAGACACAAGACGTTATACTATTGACAGAACGTCTAGTGCCTGTGCGTTATTTAAGGTTCATGTGGAGCCTATGGCTAAAATGGCCGTATTTTCACCTCAAAATTAACTTTGAGTACAGGCAAACCTGTGCATCTGGAAAAGTTTTAAGGCATAGCATGCCCTAGCTAAATACTATTCAAATGCATTGTATGATTAATCATTTAGAAAATTTACAACTTAACTTGATTTTGCGGTACACTTTTTTTAGTCCATGCAGAAGATGATAAAATTAACAAACAGTTGAGTTTATCTAGATATGGTCCACTCAGGTACACAGTTTAAATAACCAATTATTGTCTGGTATCTATTGTCCATCTCATGTCCATGACATGCAAAACATCTCACTTAATTCAATTATTATCTGTGGGGAAGTTCTCAAACCTGTTTCCCAACTTAGTTTATTTTGGCACCTTCTGGAGGAATGAAAAAAAGTGCACGGCAATATCCTGGTAAGTTTTTATTTTTTTAAAACATAAAACATATTTGAAATTTATTTATCTAGGGCATGCTATGCTTGAAATTTTTTACAGATGCGCAGGTTTGTCAGTACTCAGAGTAAATTTTGAGGTGAAAATACGGCCATTTTAGCCATAGGGTCCACATGAACGTTAAAGGGCATTACTACCCTCATAATCATCAGGCGCGTAGCTACGTTTACGTCAAAACGCCCGGGCGTACACTTGAATTTTTGTTAAAAAAATATTTTAGTCTAAAGAAAATAAAAATAACTTGTTTAAAATAGAAGCACATCAGCTTTATAATTCTTTCTTCGTTGGCTTGTAATTGTGGATAAAATTGACGAAATTTACTTTCAGTCAAATGGTATCATATCATTTATTTGTTCATTTTCTGTCAAGTCTGAAGCTACTTTTTTTATACTCCCTTCCCTTTTGTTTTAAGCAATCCTTTATCTCCTTAAAATCGTTTTGTGGTTTACAGTTTTGTTGAGCCTGTGACATACATTTTTATTTCTGACGCCAAAGCGCGACATAGCGATCCTAAATGGCTTTTTTTAAATTATCAATCTTCATAAATTGTCATGAAACTTGGGCCAACACTAGTAGTACTCCAGATCTAGAAAAAATATCTAAAGAAAATGTTGAAAATCCTGTAATGGACTGATAAATGGATTCACTTTTTGCAGGAGGAATCCTTGACAAAAAAAAAAAACAGGATTCCACAGAACCCTTTACGATATCTAATATTGGACCTGAACATCTCTGAAGATTAATGTTCATTTACGAAATTTGGAAATAGAAAGGTGATTTTGTTGGTTAATTGCTTTACCCTCACAGCTCTTTTATAACATATTTAAAAGCTACTGGTTTTGAAATTATCTCTGAATCCTATGACTATTATATTTCAAATTAACAAAATGAATAATTTAACATAACAAATAAACCATTTAGATTGTAAAGTATGTTGCTACTGATGAGTTTTTAATGACAGGAATGGTATTCATTCTCGATAACTCATTAGCTTCCGGGGGCCTCGCTCCCAAGATCTAATCCACTACCCGAAATTGTTTGACATGTAGTAGTTTGGGGTCCTCAGACCCTTCGCCAAGGTTTGGGCGTACACGTTAAAATGACCTAGCTACGCCACTGATAATTTATTATAGTCTTCTTATAAAAAACTGAAAAAAATCAGAAATATTGCTATACATTTTTGCTATAATGACGGCCCCTATCATGAATATCCATGTTGAAAATAAAATAAGTATCATTTCCCTTAACGAAAGTAAAAAGTAAATTACGCATGCGTCAATTTCTGAAAAGTTTGGGAAGTATGGAAGGATATTTTTTTACCTTGTGCTGTTTTAGAACTTTTGTTTTAACTAGGTAAACTACGAATTGGCTAGCCTATAACGTATCGCCACTAAAATATTTATAAACGAAAAAGTTATGATAAATAGATATTCAATTTATTGTTTTCATGTAAAAAATGTTTGTTCTTTTCATTCGTAACACTAAATAATTTTCTACTTTCGTTTTCTCCTTAATCCTTAGTAATACCGGCCACGTTTATTTGCGTTATTTTATGAAAGAAAACAACATAATTTGAAGATAGAAGCTATTAATTTTCATTATTTCTAATGATGAAAGTCATAAGAAACCTCAAATTAAAAAAAATTCATGCATATGTTTTTTATAACTAAATGGAAAGTTTTCATTATACAACTTAAGTGCATATACTTTTTTCTGAGGAAAATTCTTTAATTTGTCCACATATAGAAGAAGTTGACTAATTTTTAATTGCTTGCTTCCAGGAATCAATTCGCCGACATATTTTCCGTATGCATAGTGACCTGAGCGAACCCTCCTCGTAAAAATCCAGTGATCACAATACGCATGGATCTGTCAATAAAATAAACAATTTATCTGATTGTACATGTTAAACACGTGCTCAATACCCATGCTTTTTGTTATTTGTTTACTATAAGGTGACAATCGGTAAACTTCGGCTTTAAAACACAGCATTTAATGAGCAGCCATATTAGTTAAATCATAATGGACAGAAAGAAAAAAAATTGACGATTATACGATATATTTGCGTAAAAAGTGACAAAATGGTGCACAGAGTTCTAAGTTTATGATATATACATGCATTGGTTCAAGAATTGGATAAACATTATTTTTCACCACTCACTGGTTTCATATGACTTTAAGAATAAACATGTATACAACTACTTTCATTTTCAGTTACATCACAATTAAATTATTGAACCCGAAATCTAGAGGCGTCAGACCACCAATTAAAAATCCCTATCTGTTCAACCAAATTTTGCAATTTTAACAGCTTTCTAAATATTTTACCGTAAGTTCAACTTCACGGAAACCAGGTATATCCTTAATTGTACATGTATCAGCTTTCTACATGCCAATTTTCTGATAGATCCGTGTTTTACCCGCTTGGCTTTGTTATAATTAAAAACTATATTTCTGATCTAATTTTCTATTCTATAAACTACATCTATATATTTACACTACAAATCTACAACTCTCAGTTTATGGCTACACGTGCTGTTCTTATCTATAAAGTCAAGAATATTTATTAGCTATGTAGGCGTGTCAAAATCGTATCATACACGATAATGAACAGCCAGTACACACTGTAATGATTTCATTAACCAGTATTAAAAAGATAAACATAACATTTCACAATACCTTTAAAGCCTTCTAACAAAATAACTGACCTTCAAACATCTAGGTACTCCAAAACAAAACCTGGTTTTCTGAAAATCTAAAATTAGTATACTATCATATGGATTGCATTAATCCTCAATTTTTAATGCAAACTCATAGACAAGTAAATTTTGGCTCAAAATGATCTAGATATATTTCTCTTTCACCAAAAGTTTCATTTCTGCAAATTTGTTGGTTAGTTTAAGTAAACAAGGACATCAAAAGCACTATTTTGTGTCAGAGTAGGGCTACTTTTACATACGTTCTAAATTGAAGGGAGTAATTGGTGGTCTGACACCTAGAGGTCCTAAAATTTAAGTGAGGCTAAATTTAAAGAAATAAATTTTAATCCAGACATCACAAAATTCGAAATAAATCATTCCCTGATCCTGAAAGGATGAATCCTGAAATCCTGAGCTTAAAAAGGGGAAGATTTCAATACTTTATACTTTTGAGGGGCCTGATGGGTTATTTTCGTTCTTTGTGATTGGAGCATTTTTGCTATCGTGATCTGTTTTTCTTCAGATTTTTTTTCTTTATATTTTTGTGATCTGTGATAATGGAAATTTATTTTCTGTGAATAGTGATTGACAAAAAAATCAAACTCCTGAATTGTGATGAAACCCCCCCTCATCAGGACCCTCACTTATTGATGGGGTTGCTGCTGGGGTTTTGTTACCCTACCCTTTTCATATAATTTAGATTTTGAAAATGGATACCTTTTCATATATTGTGTAGGTAAAAATGTTGTAACCTTTTCCCATATTGTTTGGCTTTGATGTTGTTTAATGAACATGGAATTCAAAAGACAGAACATTGGTTGATAAAAACACCAACAAAGATGACAGACGAAGAAGTCATTGGAACTTTATTGACCTTATCATATATGTCTGATAGTTTTTTCTGACCTGTTCACATATTTTCAAGCTTGAAAAGGTGACCTATTCCATCAGAACTCCTATCATCTTGTATATAGGAAGTGCCACCCACTCCCACCAATGTGAACTATGCTTAACTGCAATGAGTACTTTAGATGCATTCAATAATTCAAAAAAAAAATAGTGCTGCGTGATTACAATGTGGGGTAATCCTGGAATAGCTAGGGAAAAAAATAACACCATTTTCAAATGAAAAGATGTAAATAGATATTTTCAGCCAGTTTCTTGCAAATGTTCCTTAGTTTATAGGCCTTTCATTATGTCCCCATAATCAAGGGTGAATGCCAATAAATGTTTGTAAAATTATTCAATTATAGCTAATCAAAAGCTATAGGCATTATTTCTTTCCATTGCAAATGCAGACAGAAAAAAACGGTTGATTTATTTCTTGCATTTTCAATATAACATTCTAAGAGGACTACATTTGGATTACAAGAGAAAAAAGTAGGGGTCCATGTGCTTATCTTGTAGCTAGAAATAAATAAACAATAGTATTTCTATAAATGCCCCAAACTCAATTTAGCTTTAAAATTAACTGAATTATGTTCGCAGTGTATTCAAATGTCATGAATGTAACTTCGTCATGCTGTTATTTAAGCTGTAGATCAAAACACTATACAAATTTTAACAATCCCCTCGCCCAGCAAAACCCTCGTAGATTTTGAGTGCTAATATACATTATTTTTGTTTTTCTTTTGTGATTAATTTCAATCTGTGTAACCTACTTGATGACATTGTGATTTTTCAGCAAATTTTTTATGCTTATCATTAGCAAACTTGCAAAACAATGCAACAAATTTAAATGCATTATAATCTTCCCTTGCTACTTATAGATTATTGTTGATCATCTCAACGAGATTGATTTTCTCACTTGAGCTGGGAAGGCGAAAGTGAGAAAGGCTGTCGAGTTGAGATGACCAATGATAATCTGTTTATCGCTATTTTACCTATGACGACGTTGTCAATTTCATGTCAATTTCGTAAGAAACGCCACGTGCCTTCTTAGTTTCTAGTGATAATTTTCCATCTGAAGCGAGTAGCATGATATGAAAAATTATCACAAAAAAAGATCAAAGGAAAAATGCACAAAATAGCGATAATGTATCTTATGTCTTGATAATGACAACTGAATATGACCTCATTATACACAATCTGCATGAATTTAAACTAGAATCATGTCAAATATCATGGCATAGTAATTAGTTGCTCATTTTTGGATGCTTAGCCATATGAACTCTCTGTCTGTTGATATTTTTAGCGATGCAGAATACTCTAGTACATGAATTTCTATATTCTCCTGATATTGCATTTCAGATAAATGAGGAGACAAAAAAATTTACCAGTTAATACTAATTGAAATAATGAGTGGTGAATCTGATGAAGAGGAGTTTATGGACGCCAGAAGTAGAAACTCTGATAGCGATGAAAGTAATGGCTCTCCTGATATATGGCATGGGCCTGACATGCCTCAAGATTCTACTCTTTTAAACCAGGACATTAAAACTAAAGTAGACACAGAATTTGTAAGCTCTGTAAAAACAATTAGTAGAAAACACTCAATAGAGGAGAATAACCCACCCCCTGTACCCCCCAAAACTTTTAAACAGAAAAGAGGTCATTTTGAGAAACCAAGGGAAATGGAAGAGAAAAGTAACTATGAAGAGGATCAGAACCAGCCTTTGTTTAGAAACAAAACCACTGAAGAGGGAAACAACAGTGAGAATAGAATGTCTGTAAGAGACAGAGCCAAAATGTTTGAACAGTCAGAGGAACCATTCAGATCCAAATCAGTGGAATCTATTAATGTTGATAGTGGTCAGCTGGAAAACTCATTTCACATATCAGAATCATTTCCAGAGGCTGGGATTCAAAGAAAAGGTAATGATGAGCAAAGACATCCCGAAGAAAGTAAAACCATAGATAAACCATTAGGACCAACACTATATTCAGAACAGCAGGATGAAGGTGTTTATAAAACAGGAGGACACAAAGAACAACTGGAACATCCTGAAGCTGATAAGTTATCACCAGGGCAGCAGACTGACCTAGAGAGCCATATTAGCTCTGAGATAGAAAGACTATCCCCATGGTCAAACCAAGATACTAGAACACAACAGGATCCCAGGCCAAAGTCACATTTGGGATGGTGAGTATGTGACTGCTTAACTCTTTTGATTTATTTAGAGGACAGTTTTTTTAAATGTGTGTATGTAGTTAGTAGTGTGATTGTTATCACTGAGGAAAATAACTTTAACTTACTTCTCCTAGAAATAATAGAACTTTGGGTTAAGGTATAACGTAATTGTTCTATAATTTTGAAAGCAACTACAGCTGTAGAGAAAAATCTTCCAGGGCAAAAATGATAAGAATGTCTAAATATATGAATATACCCACTGTCTATTATAACCAAAGTTTTTGTCAGACTTATTGGCTAATATCTTTACAATTTTAATAGGTGTATATAGAAACAATTTTTTATACGACCGCAAAAATTTTAATTTTTTGGTCGTATATTGCTATCACGTTGGCGTCGTCGTCTGCGTCGTCGTCGTCGTCTGCGTCGTCGTCGTCGTCGTCGTCGTCTGAATACTTTTAGTTTTCGCACTCTAACTTTAGTAAAAGTGAATAGAAATCAATGAAATTTTAACACAAGGTTTATGTCCACAAAAGGAAGGTTGGGATTGATTTTGGGAGTTTTGGTTCCAACAGTTTAGGAATTAAGGGCCAAAAAAGGGCCCAAATAAGCATTATTCTGGGTTTTCACACAATAACTTTAGTATAAGTAAATAGAAATCAATGAAATTTTAACACAAGGTTTATGACCACAAAAGGAAGGTTGGGATTGATTTTTGGAGTTGAGGTCACAACAGTTTATGAATTAGGGGCCAAAAAGGGGCCCAAATAAGCATTATTTTTGGTTTTTGCACCATAACTTTAGTATAAGTTAATAGAAATCTATGAAATTTAAACACAAGGTTTATGACCATAAAAGGAAGGTTGGGAGTTTTGGTCCTAACAGTTTAGGAATAAGGGGCCCATAGGGTCCAAAATTCAACTTTGTGTGATTTCATCAAAAATTGAATAATTGGGGTTCTTTGATATGCCGAATCTAACTACGTATGTAGATTCTTAATTTTTGGTCCCGTTTTCAAATTGGTCTATATTAAGGTCCAAAGGGTCCAAAATTAAACTTAGTTTGATTTTAACAAAAATTGAATCCTTGGGGTTCTTTGATATGCTGAATTTAAAAATGTACTTAGATTTTTAATTATTGGCCTAGTTTTCAAGTTGGTCCAAATGGGGGTCCAAAATTAAACTTTGTTTGATTTCATCAAAAATTGAATAAATGGGTTCTTTGAAATGCCAAATCTAACTGTGTATGTAGATTCTTAATTTTTGATCCAGTTTTCAAATTGGTCTACATTAAGGTCCAAAGGGTCCAAAATTAAACTAAGTTTGATTTTATCAAAAATTTAATTCTTGGGCTTATTTGATATGCTTTATCTAGACATGTACTTTGATTTTTGATTATGGGCCCAGTTTTCAAGTTGGTCCAAATCAGGATTCCATATCAAGTATTGTGCAATAGCAAGAAATTTTCAATTGCACAGTATTGCACAATAGCAAGAAATATCTAATTGCACAATATTGTGCAATAGCAATTTATTTTCGATTGGAGTTATCTTTCTTTGTATAGAGTAGTAGTTGATAATATATGTTGGAAATTTGCCAGACATGACTATGATGTCATTTTCTATTTTTATTTTCCAATATTAAAGTTTATGTAAATAACTTCATTGGAAATTTGCCAATATAAAATGTTGCTGATGAAGCTTTTTTTACTTATCTTATCTAAAATGTTTTTATATAATGTATGTTGGACATTTGCCAGACATGACTATGATGTCATTTTCTATTTTTATTTGCCAATAACTTTATATAAATAACTTCATTGGAAATTTGCCAATATAAAATGTTGCTGATGAAGTTTTTTTTTTTTTTTATTGTTTTATACAATAAACAATGTATATTCACTTTTACTACCAACCTATCTTTACTTTCAGTGATAACAAGCACTTTATTTTACATTTTAATATTTTATGATGTATTTAAAAGAGTAGTTATTGTTGCAAACTCCATTAGAAATTTGAATTGATATCAGTTTTGGAAAAAGGGAAACGGGGATGTGAAAAAAAAAATGGGGGTGGGGGGTTTAATTTTTCTCATTTCAGATTTCATAAATAAAAAGAAAATTTCTTCAAACATTTTTTTGAAAGGATTAATATTCAACAGCATAGTGAACTGCTCAAAGGCAAAAAAATAAATTTTTAAGTTCATTAGACCACATTCATTCTGTGTCAACTATTTAATTTTAGATTTAAATAAGTTTGAAGAAGAAATCTTTAATTGATTTGTAAAATCTTGACATTTGTTTTGTGTAAAAAAAAACCATGTAATGTCAAAAATTTGATCACAATCCAAATTCAGAGCTGTGTCACACATGAATGTTTTGTTCATACTTGCCCCAACTGTTCAGGGTTTGACCTCTGCGGTCGTATAAAGCTGCGCCCTGCGGAGCACCTGGTTTAAAGTTAAGGTTAGAAAGATAATGATATAAGATCTTCAAACATACATTGTAACTTAAATCTCTTTTATTCATTCCTCATGAGTATTTAAAATTTAAAACCTAGACATAGCAGTTCTACATTCTGCCGCCACCCAGCAATTTTTTCATTTTTCAGGTTTTGATTGTTTTTCATTACGATTATGAAGGAAATGAAACCTTCTCCCCAGAATCAGTAGGTGTTTTCAGGGCCGTAACTACATTGAGGCAAATGAGGCAAATGCCTCATGTTGAAAATTATAAAAAAAAACAACAAAAAAAAAAACCCCGAAACAAAAGATTGTCTTCTGAATATCAAATTGTTTTCACGGAAAGTGTCTTGCAAGACGCAAGTTCTCTTTACTCTCAGAGGTCGCCCTTGCATGTTTATCGTGGTCCATGTTTCTATTTTATTTTTAGTCTTCAGAGTTGAGGGTCTATTGTTTGTACTTCTGTGTCCCGGGTTTGTCTTTTGTTCATTTATTGTCCTACTTTATGACTATATAGATATAGGAAGATGTGGTGTGAGTGCCAATGAGACAACTCTCCATCCAAATAGTCTGAGTGTTGATTTTCATTTGTAAACATATGGTTTTGCAATGTTGCATGTCAACCAATGTCCAGACATTGTACGAGAAAATATTTTAAGAATATTTACGATGCTACTGGACACAGAAAAATATGGTCGTTTCTGCATGGAGAATTGAACTTGATATCAAAGAATACAAAACTGGCTCTTTTTGTTGTAGATAAAACTAGATAGCTGACATAGTTTAAATTAAAGTAAGACCACCAATTTCCCAGTATCAAATCATCTATAAAAACATCAATGTATTGCCATATATGATCTTTTACATTAAAGGGTTAAACTTGCATTAAGTCGTGTTCAGACCCTTTAACAGAAAATAAAAGAAGATGGAGTAAATGTGCACAGGACCTAATCTCACACAAAATTTATGCATAGAAAAAATACAAATGATCAATGGTCAAAGTTTTTATTCTTGTTCTTCATCTTGATAGTTTCTGGAGGGTCTTCAACAATAAAAGAATCATTAATACCGTAAAACAAGGTCAAGATGATCCTTCATGTCAACTTAAGCAGTACTAGTACTTAAAGTATACTACAGCACTGTCACTATATATATAAATCTAGTCACAAAAAAAATCACCAAAGTCTAAGAACAATACGAGTCAAAGAACAGACAGACAGATGCGATTTTAATGATTGTGAGAATTATGATTTTTGCTTTATCCTTCATATCGGTCTACTTTTAATGTTGTCTCCGTAAAACCCGTAAAAGTCTTAAATTACAATGAATCTATGTTTTTGCTTTGAGACCAGAATATTGTCAAAATAAGCGCTAAAAATAAATTGCGTTTCAATTTAAGAAAGAGTCTGGGAAACGCTCAGAATGCACGATTTTGCTTTATTTTTCTCAGAGCTTCTGGGGGCCTTGCGCGGCCCCCAGACCCTTCGCCAGGGGCCCTCTTTTTGGGAAAAAATTTGGTTGCTTATATAGGGAATCACTGAAGGATGACTGGAGCGGGCCCCTTTTAGGCAGTCAGTGGGCCCCCACTTATGAAAATTTCTGGATCCCCCACTGGCTTTCTGTGGCATTGGTAAATAAAGTAATAATTAAAAGAGTTAATGTAAAACAAAACATTTTGGTAATATGCATTTTGTCTTTTTAAGGTCATTTCCAATTGAAATGTTAGCTTTTGCCATCACTTGGTGTCCAATGCTGTATGTCATCATCTTCCATCCTGTTAAAACAATTTAAAAAATCTTCTCCTCTGAAGCCCCTTTCTCAATTCAAACCAAACCGTTAAGCTGATCATTAGATCAAGGTCAGCCAAATATAGTTTCTAATTTTAGATTATTGCCCCTAAATTGATGATTTAAGGGGAATTTTGCAGTATTCAACTTTAATAGTGAATATTAATAATGATGAAGAAAAACTGTAAACAGCAAAATTTTCAGCAAATTAAAGTAAGATCTACAAAGAAGTTTTTAAGTGATCAAAATTATCAATTGACCACTTAAGGAGTTATTGTCCATTTTCTCAATTTGTTCATCAAGTTTGGTTACTATTAAAAATCCTATCCTTTGAAACTGCTGAAACAATTTCAGCCAAATTTAGGCTTAATCAGAATTGAGTATTTAGAATAAATTTGGTGCTTTGATTGCTTGTATTAAAGTCAAGAAACATAGCCACTGAGTAGGGGTAAAATGCGTTCTTTTGCTTTTGAAAAATTGAAAAGCAAAAAAAACTGTGCTGGAAGACATATTACATGTGAGGGATTTATCACCGTGTATCATCGTACAGCGGATATAAGTACTAACCAAGCGGGCGTGAGCGATTTTGATCTTACACGGTAACGAAAATCTTTGTTTTGTTCACATAATATCAATGAGTACTTCAATCTAAACATAATTGCTGTTTTAAGAAATGATTTGGTCGTAGGTTGATGATTAGAGATGTCTCATTATTTCCCCAAAACAAGAGGGATTACTTAAACATTGTACAAGCATGTGCAAATACTTGTCAAAGAAGTTGGCCCTCGTCTCATCCGATATAATTCTATATTCATTGCAACACTTTTTCTGATAGAAGGTCAATGTATGTGTGTAATAAGTAAAGCTGTTTCAACAATTGGCATTGAAATCTTTCATACCTATGTTATTTTTCGATATTTTATCCCTAAAAAAGTGTTGTGTACGGTGTTTAGATGATCACTTAAATCCTTTATACGGTGCATAGTTAAGTGGTTGTACACCGTACACAAAAACAGTATTTTTATACTCGTTTATTACCCAAAAAGTTTCAAGGAATGAGTAATCACGGGTAGGTTTATGATTGGTGACTATTACTTTTGCCCTGTATTAGGTTTCTTTCAGATAAAACATGTAAATGTCTCAACAACTGTATCGAAATTGAAAGTTGGTGTTGACATTCACAACTACATTTATTTTCGCATGTTCAAGTTAATTGTTCTTATTAGAATATCAAATTTGTTTTATGAATAGAAAAAAATCGATGCGAAAATTATTTGGGAGCAGGAATTTCAAATGTTGAGAAATGTACAGTGAATATTGATAAAGCAAAACAGAGATTTTCGTTACCGTGTAAGGTCAAAATCGATCATGCCCACTTGGTTACCGGTAGTACCTATATCCGGTGTACTGATGATACACAGTGTTTATGCTCTTGAGAGCCTCTTGTTTTTATATTATCAGCTATTTTATATTTTTTGATAATAGGCCAGGCACTCCCCCACCAGAGAAAGGAATGTATAGCCCTGGCAGACAGTTCCCTAAATACCAAGGTGTTCCTAAAGACACAACAGGTCTCCCCTGTCCAGTTTATAATCCTACAAAAACAGGTCCAAGAGAATTGTTACCAATATCTCCTGAAAAGCCTCATGAATGGAATCAATATGCATATTATGGATATCAACATCAAAATCAACCATTCCATGGTCCACCAGTGGTTGTTGATCCTGATATACCAGTATTAGGTCAAGGGCAGACAAAGGTTAAACCAGAGCACAAGCATGGTTTACCATCTAATAAAACAGAAAATCCTGTCAGACAAGTTCCAACAGGAAAAGGAGAGAAAAAAGGAACTCAGCAAAAGAAAGGAGATGAAAAAACTGGTTCACCAATAAAAGAGGATGGTATATCTGAAGATCTTAAATGGAAACCAGCTAGAGGAAACAAAAGTGAAGGTAAATAAATCTCTTTTCTAAAACTACATGAAGTATGGGCCAAATTTAACCAAACTTGGCCACAATCATTACTAAGTTATCTATTTTAAAAAAAATGTCTAATGACCCCACCTACCAACCAAGATGGCCAACATCAGTAAATACAGTAACTGGTGAGCGACACAGGCTCTTAATATCCTCTAGTTATGTGCTTATCTTGCCTTTTAAAATAGTTGTTAGACTTAGTTATAAAATATTCATAAGTTCTTAATATTCAGCAAAATATGTATTAAAGCCTGTCTAATAAGTTTGGAAGAGATTTTTTTTTTACTGAAAAAAGCTGTTATCTATGTACATTATAAATATTGATTATATCTGTTCCAAAGGATGGGAGGTATACTGCTATCCCTATTTGATCCTATCTGCATACATCTGTTGGTCTATCTGTCATGTCTGTGATTTGTATTTTCCTTTGCTTTTTGTGTGTTTTTTGCAGTGTATGTACTGATTTTGTGTCATACATGAATGCCCTATATCCTTTGTTGTTCAATGAAATTGAAAATGGAAATTGGGAATGTGTCAAAGAGACAATAACCTGACCATAGAGCAGACAACAGCCTAATGCCACCAATGGGTCTTGAATGCAGCGAGAAACTGCCGCACCGGAAGGGTCCTTCATCTGGCCCCTAAACAAATATGTATACTAGTTCAGTGATAATGAACGTCATACTAAACTCCAAAATTATACACAAGAAACTAAAAGTAAAAATCATACAAGACTAACAAAGGTCACGACTCCTCACTTGGGACAGGCGCAAAAATGCAGCGGGGTTAAACATGTTTTTTGAGATCTCAACCCTCCGTCTATACCTCTAGCAAATGTAGAAAAATCAAACGCAAAACAATACGCATAGTAAAACTCAGTTTATGTGAAGTCAGAGTCTGTTGTCAGAATAGGTAACAAAAGAGAATAAACAAAATAGCAATAACACATAAATAACAAAATACTACAAGCATGAGAAGAACATAACCCATGTCATGCCAACAACTGGTTTAGAATAAAGTATACTATGTGACACAGGTTTAGATTCAAAATTAGTTCATCAACTTCCTGTTTACTAAATACTTATATATAACAATGTTATCTTCTTTTTTAGCTCACCTGGCCTAAAAGGCCATGTGAGCTTTTCTCATCACTTGGCGTCCGTCGTCGTCGTCTGTCGTCGTTAACAATTTTTCAAACATCTTCTCCTCTGAAACTACTGAATGGATTTGAATGAAACTTAAAATGATTGTTCCTTAGATTATCCTGCACAAAGTGTGTGCTTCGATTTTTGATCCGTCAAAAAACATGGCCGCCTTTACTTTAAATAGAACATAGGGGTCAAATGCAGTTTTTGGCTTATATCTCAAAAACGAAAGCATTTAGAGCAAATCTGACAGGGGTAAAAATGTTCATTAGGTCAAGATCTATCAGCCCTGAAATTTTCAGACGAATCAAACAAACCATTGTTGGGTTGCTGCCACTTAATTGGTAATTTTAAGGAAATTTTGCAGTTTTTGGTCATTATCTTGAATATCATTATAGATAAAGATAAACTGTAAACAGCAAAAATGATCAGCAAAGTAAGATCTACAAATAGGTTAATATGACCAAAATTGTCATTTGACCCCTTAAGGGGTAAATGTCCTTTAATGACAATTTTTCACAATTTGTTCATCATATTTGCTAACTTTAAAAAATCTTCTCCTCTGAAACTACTGAATGGATTTGGATAAAACTTAGCATGATAGTTCCTTAGATTATCCTGCACAAAGTGTGTGCTTCGATTTTTGATCCGTCAAAAAACATGGCCGTTATTATCTTGAATATTATTATAGATAGAGATAAACTGTAAACAGCAATAATGTTCAGAAAAGTTAGATTTACAAATAAGTCTTTTACAAACTTCATTTGAATGATCAGTAGGGTGTATAAAATAAAGTTTGTGTTTTATTTTCTATTTCGTCAAAAAACATGGACGAAGGCATTGTTTACCAGGTGAGCGATTCAGGCTCTTGAGAGCCTCTTGTTTATTGTAGGTACAAAAGCAGCTGATAAAAAGCCTGGTCCTTCTCAACAGGTAAGTAGCAGTTCTGGTAAGTTAAAACAAAAATCACTATCAATTTAATGACATAATTATTTTTCCCGGTACTCGCGTGACACTATTTTTTTGCATTTTCATATGTCCTGGCTTCCATTTTGGTTTGTAAGTGTTCTTAAAGATACAAGTTTTGCCAGATTTTTATGAAATTGATATCAGGTTTATATGAATGCTGATTAACTGTTTTGTAAGAGTTATGTCCCTTAGAAATGTAATTTCTAAAGAAAATTGCATATAAGCACTCCAATGTTGTGAATTTGAATCCTGCACCATGCAAATGCATTTGACTTCAATCTTCATGATCTTAATTGACTGGTATTGTCAGTTTTCCTACGGAAGGTCTGGGTTTTTTTTTTTGGCACTGCAGCTTCCTCCACCAATAAATACTGACCACCACAAAGTAGCACAATAGTGTTGAAAGGGCTGTTAAACACCAATCAATCAATCAATCTATATGTTGTAGAAGCGAGAGAAGTGTTTTATATGTGTGTCTGGTATTGACAAGGATGCAAGTACTGAATCAATCTTTAATTTGCTGGAAGGAAGAGCCAAACTTGGGATAATTACTGAACAGTCCGTGAGAGACAAGGACGATCATGCTGTTGTTGTATTTGAGGATAAGATAGGTAAGTCATTATTCTAAGCTCACCTGGGCAACAGGCTATAGTGAGGGACAAGGAAGATCATGCTGTTGTTGTATTTGAGGATAAGATAGGTAAGTCATTATTCTAAGCTCACCTGGGCAACAGGCTATCGTGAGGGACAAGGAAGATCATGCTGTTGTTGTATTTAAGGATAAGATAGGTAAGTCATTATTCTAAGCTCACTTGGGCAACAGGCTATCGTGAGGGACAAGGAAGATCATGCTGTTGTTGTATTTGAGGATAAGATAGGTAAGTCAATATTCTAAGCTCACCTGGGCAACAGGCTATTGTGAGGGACAAGGAAGATCATGCTGTTGTTGTATTTAAGGATAAGATAGGTAAGTAATTATTCTTAGCTCACCTGTGCAACAGGCCATCCTGAGGGACAAGGAAGATCATGCTGTTGTTGTATTTAAGGATAAGATAGGTAAGTTATTATTCTTAGCTTAGGATTGAAGTCATAAAACTTTCCTCCTGCTCCAAACATGAAATCCTGCATTTCGCTTGGTTGATTTTGGAGAATGAGTTAAAAAAAACTGACTGGAAAGTTTTATGACTGAGAGGAACTTTTCTCATCACTTGATATTGGGTGTCATGAAATCAACTATGTAATTATCTGATTGTGTAATGGTTGCAAACCATTGTTGAATGGATATTTGTATACATATTTGTATACATATTGACATAACTTTGCCTCTGTTGTAGTTGATTATCATCTTTTAAATGAAATTTTCTCTGAAACCCCTGGGGTTGAAGTCATAAAACTTTACTCAGTGCTTGGAGCACAAGAATCATACTTAAGGGGGTTCGCGGGTCTAAATCATTTATATAGGATTTCTCTATATTTTTCTATAAGTGAACTTTATCTTATAGTTAATAGAAAAATAAAATAAAAAAGTGGGGTCACCGTTCATTTGCACTCACAATCTGCCTTTGAAAGAAGCATATATTTTTGTAAAGGTGTTTTTTTTCTGTTGAAGTAATAAGAGAAATAAAGGTAATATCAAATAAAAAAAAGAAATTTATTACAGAAATCGCTAAAATTTTACAATAATTTAGTTTAAGTACAGCTTATATGGAAATTATATTAAAAAAGATAGGTCACTGATGAGTTGAAAAAGATATTTCAATTTTAGAGCCAAAAAATGGCATTTTTCCACCAAAGGGAGATAATTTGGAACTTTTTCAATGATGTATACATTTTGAAAGTCATCTGGGGCCAACACGAAGTGATTGTTTGAATGATTTTGGTACCATATGATAAAGTAGCAACTACAAAAGGAAATAAATAAAATTTGTAATGAAAAACAAATGTTTGATTTTTTTCTGAAATTTTTATACCCTCGATCCTCCTTAAAACATGAAATCCAACATTTTGATTGGTTGATTTTGGAGTATGAGTAGAAAAAACGGACTTGAAAGTTTTATGACTTCAAGGCCAGGGCTGAAGAAAAACTCACACTTTGCAGAAATGTTCATTGATGGTGGTTAAGTTTACATGATCCAGATATATTCATTCACATGTTTCTGAACTTATTTTTGAAGAATTATTTTCAACAAAGAAAAGTTTATATCATGTTGTATATGGGTAGATTGTTTGACATGAAAAATAAGATGATGGTGAAAATTTTTAAATTAGTCTCCCTATTTACGACGGCTGCCTTTATTTGAAAATGTGAAGGTTGTCTGATCTGAAAAAAAAATATGTTTGAGACTTGTTTGATATGGGGAAACAAGATGACAACACTAAGAAAGAATCATTTCATGATGGCTGCCAAAGCATGTAACTTTCAACATTATCTGATTTCTACAAAAAAATATATTCACATGCTAGGCAAGATTACAACAAACTTATTATGGTGAAAAACCTGTCTCAAAGTTTCTATAAATCACTAACCTAAAGAATTATTTATCAAGCTAAGATTTTACAATGTGTTATTGTATGCTCATTAGCTTTTAAGTCAAAATATTGTATCCAGTTTTATTCTTTTATTACAATTATCTATCAGATAAACTGCAATGTAACATATAATTGATATATTTTTAGATATAGAAAAACTTAGAGAATCATGTAGAAGCAAAAAATTGACTAGTATTAATTTGGAATTTGGAAAAGTTAATCCACCAGAGGTAGTTGTAGCCAGTTCCCAGGATGACAAATTTACAAAAGATACTTTCAGGAATTTTTTAGAGTCCAAAAGCAAATTTTTGGTTAAGAGAGTGCATACAACTGACGAAGGATTTATTTCAGCAAAGTTAAAAGACAATTCTGGTATGTGTCTTAAAAGCTTGTTCATTGAAGCATTTAAAAAAATCTCTACATGTAGAGTTATTGTTATGATCTGTTAATACATGTAGAACTATTGCACTTGTCATATCCAAACCAGATGGCAACAACTTATGATAAGTAAATAGTAGTTGGTATGCAGGTTTATAAGCATTGGTATTTTTTATTTCCATGGAGATATTGAATTTGGCCCTGCCCCTTCAGTCATGGTTCATTGACTAAATGTTTTGCGTAGCTCATTTGTTTAAAAAAATGACCAAACCAAATTTACCATTTGCATTGTACATTGTATGTACATGTACTATCAAATTTATAAAAATGAGAGACATATCTCTGTGTCAAATTTTTTTATGTTTAATCTTATTAAGGTGGTACCTAACACTTCAGGGAAATAACTCTTTAAAATGAGCTAAACATTTTAATAATGTTGGTTTTTTAAGGAAATATTAAGCTTCTCAATGATCAAAATAACTGTTTATTCAAACTGCTATCTATCCAATGATTTTTACCTAGAAAGTGATTGGTTCAAGTTTTCTGAAATTTTTTCATATTTTTTTTCAAAAGGTCAACACGGTCAAAGTAAATATTTTGTCAAAATTTTATGAAAATTAAACCAGCCAAATTAATTTCAGCCAAAGTGTTGGGTACCACCTTAATTTGTCACAAAATATGTGCACTGTCCAAATCTTATTGAGTAAGCCAGAACAATTTTTTAAAATTTTGATTCATGGTTTAAATCATGGTTTAAATCATGGTTTAAAAGAATTGCATTGCACAATAACTGTGTTCTTCAGTTAGCTGGAAGTGGGGCAAAGTTTAATTTTGCATATATTGTATCATGGGATAAAATGTTGAAAAATCTTCGATTAACATTTAACTTGTTGGAAGAAGTCATTATTACCTGAAACTGTTGAATTTGACCATGGATGTTTAAAATCTATCATTGTTTTTTTTTTCAGAAGTTGAACAAATTCTTAAGGATACAAATATTAAAATAGGAGGCTTTGAAGTTATTGTTTCACCAATGTATTATTGTTACCATGGAGTATGTATGGATCACAATTTGCATAGAGTTTCCATTCCTGCTCCTTTCAAACCTTCTGTTCCAGATAGTTATATCAAATCTTTCATCATAGAAATTACATCGGTATGTGATGCTAAACTTAAAGCACATCATGGTCGATTGATACAAAAGGATGAAATCCATATTGAATGTACACTTGACCCTAAAAGCAAAGATACTAGAAAGAAAGTACAAACATGGGAAAAGGATATAAGAAAAGCATGGGAAGAATTTGTTAAAGATTGTGCTCACAAAAAGGAAATACAGATTAATGATACAATGAAAGAATCATTACTTGAACATATAAACAAAACTAAAATTAGTCATACATCGGAAAAATTGAAAGTCTTGTTTCATGATGATTCACAACTGAAATTTGTTTTTGTTGGTGAATCCAAAATAGTTGAAAACTTCCATAAACAAGTTTCAGCTAAGAAGATAGAAATTCAAAAGAAGTTAGATAGAAAGAATAAAATCACAAGAAAAACAATGAAGAATATAAATCCATTACACCTTGCTTTATTGAAAGAGATTCATGTGCTTGATGGTCTGAAGTCCTTGGCAGATGATTTTAGCCTTGAAGCAGACGACACTAGTGGACATGTGACCTTGATAGGTGTTCCTGAAGATATTAGGTCTGCAGAGGTCAAAATTTATGAGGCAAAGAATGATTTTGATTTTTGGCAAATAGATGATCTTTCCATGAATAAATGTAAACTACTGGAGAAAGATGTTATTCTTCAAACAATTGCTGAGAACATTAGAGATAACCATCTCCATGTTGTAATTGAAGTTAAACCACCAGTCGTTAAAGTTTGCACAAATTGCCAGAACAAAAAACAAATGGTAGAAAAGATAATCAAGGATGAAATAGAAGAGGAAAAAATTGTATTAGATTCAACAAATCAGATTGTGCTCACAATTGATGAGTGGACTGACAAAAAGGAAGAAATGCAAAATATTTTCAGTGGGACTTGTATTATAGATGATAGTCAGGGTGACAGCATTGTTGTCACTGCTAGGAGTCTTCTTCTTGATGGTATAATGGAGGAGTTAAAAGATTTCCTTGTCAACCATTCCATATACACTGATACTGTACGAATTCAAGAAGATGGAGTCATGAATTATCTGGAAAAGCACTGCAGCAACTGGAAATCAAGTCTGGAATTCAATCAGAGTAAACATTCATTGAAGATGGAATTTAAAAGTAATATGATATATCTATCTGGTACCAAAGATGGAATTACCAAGGCAAAAGAGGAAATAAATGATAAAATCCGACGAATTAGTCAACCAGACACGCACAGTATTTCCAAACCAGGTATTGATTCATTATTTGGTGATAAGAGCAAGTATTCAAATATACTTGAGCAAATTGAAGATGAGACAGAAACTATTATATTGGTGGATGAAAACCTCAAGCTTGGAGCAAAGCCAAAACAGGTTGATCAACAAGAACCGTCAAAGGATGAGTTAGAGGATTTTGTAATGGATTATGCAGCTCAAAATTTTCACAGACAAAGTTAGTACAATTCATTAATTTGGCATTTTACTGTTATTAATAATTAACACTTTTTCATATTTCGAAGACACAAATTAATATAATTCTAATTCCACAACAAGACATATATGTGCTTATCAATTGACTTATAAAATAAATGTTTTGATAAAATTGAGAATGGAAATGGGGAATGTGCCAAAGAGACAACAACCCTACCATGATAGTCCATATTCTATTGTGAATAGATATAAGAAGATGTGGTATGAGTGCAAATGAGACAACTCTCCATTCAAGTAACAATTTATAATTTAAGTAAACCATTATAGATCAAAGTACAGCTTTCAACATGGAGTGTTAGATCACACTGAACAGCAAGCTATAAAGGGCCTCAAAAAAATTACTAGTGTAAAACTATTCAAATGGTAAAACCAACGGTCTAATCTATATAAAAATGAGAAACGAGAAACACTTATGAAGCACATAAACAGACACCATGTTTTTTTCTGGAACAGTCTTGAGCTAAGCCAATAGGGACTACTATTATGATTTAACATATTAGTTGAAAAACATCAAAATGAGTTTGCAGGTAGCTAATATCTTTCATGGTAGTTTTCAATCTATGTCTATTTATCAGATACAGGAAGAAAAATGCATCGGAAACAGTTTCCACAGAGAGAACATAAAGTGCCTAAGACAGGACCATATGTTTGCAGAAACAACACTAAAATCACATTGGTGCTAAAACAGGGTCTAAGCACACAACAGGTAAGTAATTACATAAATAGTCTTACGAAATCTCAAAGATATACATGATATATATCTATAAACAATAGAAATATTTTAAATTCATATAGACAAATATTTTTCCTCAACAAATGTCCTTCTTTATTGTCAATAATTTTTTATCAAATGCAATACAATATGTGTTTTTTTTATGAGAATAGCTCAGTAATACTGGTAAAACTCCAACTATTGATTTTACTTGGTACTTTATTTGGGCTTTTTAACTTTTTTGGATTCGAGCATCACTGATGAGTCTTTTGTAGACGAAATGTGCATCTGGCGTATATACAAAATTTAGTCCTGGTATCTATGATGAGTTTATTTAATCATAAAGCATGCATCTCAGATAAAACAAAACAAAACTCTGTACAGGTACTATGTTTACATGGCTGTAGACTTGTTCATCCCAAAATGTCAAAATTTAGTTGTTCCTGCCAAAAAATGTAAAATAATAGATTAACAACTGACCTCTATTGGCAAAAACTGATAAACACAGTTTAGGAGTATATCAAGTTTTTCCATCAATCCAACTGACTGTCTCAATTCATGTCTGGTACATAACTTTTGTACTGTATAACTTAAGTTAACCAAACTTGGTACGCAGTTGCATTATTGGCTGGGGTGTGTCACATACGAAAGGCAGGCACTCAAACTTTCACCTTCCATCGATCCTTGATAGTAAAACCTTGTCTGATTTCTTTCCTGTGAATATCTTTTAGAATGTAGAACTTAGGTTGACCAAACTTATTATGGTGATACATCAGGGGATTGGTATGTGTTGTGTATCAAAATTAGGTCACTCTGACCTTTACTTGACCCCTATGATGGTAAACATAGTTTAATTTGTGTATGGTACATAACTTCTGTACTGTAGGTCTTAGTTTGACAAAACTTAATATGCAAAGTGTCATGGGATATTTTGTTTGTTAAATACCAGAATAAGGTCTCTCTGATTTCAAGGTGACCTTCAACCAAAACTTGCTTGACTCTTGGTAGTTAATTGAATCTGGTGCATAACTGTTTTCTGGAGAATTTTCATTCATTATTGGGAGGTGAAACTTTAAGGACAGTTCTAGAAGCTATAATCTGAACTGGGAAAGTCAATTATAGGAATATTATATATAAGACCAGTAGCTGAATAGTTTTATGCTTTTAACACCTTTTTTGAAGGGTTATGGAAAAATAAAAATTTCCTATTTCAGGCTGATGTACTTGTCTGTTCCACCAATGCCACGTTAGACTTGATTGGAAAAGCAGGGAGTGACCTTGTCAAAGGTGCAGGCCAAGGTTTAGTCCAAGAAATCAAGATTAAATATACAGGAGGTATTAAACATGGTGATATTGCTGTTCTTCAAGGTCATGGCCTGAACTGTCAACAAGTTTTTCTTGCTGCTTTGCCATCTTGGAAAACTGGTGTTGAAAAAGTATGTACCGTAACTTGATTTATATTTATTTAGTTCTTTAATCTGCCTTAACTTTAACTTGTGTAATTTGAATGCTTTCATGAATATTCTTTTAGTGATTGTTGACATAATGTAACAGGGAAAACATGATATGTGGTAACATATATTTTCCATGATTTTTTGTGTGCAAAGTTTAAGATTCTGAAAATATGTTCCTTCTGTTGTTTTATTTAATCATACATAATTATACATGTATATATATAGTGTTAGCACCATTAAGAATGTTTAGTATGACATGCAACGCTTCAAAGCACAGCACTTTAAAACAAATGCAAAATATAATGAGGCCTGAAAAAAGAAACTGAAGGAAACCATAAACTATGTCATACTCCAGTGGAAGGTTGCATAAAAAATTTCAGTTTGATTTGATAGGAAAAACGTATTCTTTCAAAACTGAAAAAGTAATTTCAGCACATTGTTTCTTTTTAGACTCTGCAGGATAGCTTGAATGCTTGTTTACAGAATGCCTCTGGTTACAAGTCAATAGTTTTACCTGCAATGGGAACTGGTGGTCTAAGTTATCCTCGGGATAAAGTAGCAGAATTGATGTATACAACAGTCTGTGAATTTGATAAGACTGGCAGTAATTTAAAGGATGTGAGATTTTTGTGTTTTGATGATGACACAATTAAGGTAAATGAATTGTTTAATAATTTCAATCAGTACCAGTATTTGAAGGATCATACAAAACAAAATTCATTTTTTATTTTATTAGTATTTTTTAAAATGTTCTGAAAATCAATCGAAATTTTGCACACAACTATCATTTCTATCCCATCTAGTTCATATATTGCTTAAAGTTTTGGGCTGAGATAATGTTTAACTTCAAACAATATTACACCTTTATATAAATAGCGACTTATAAAAGCTGACATAGTTGTATACATTTGATATTTTCAGGCATTCCAAGGTGAGGAAGCCTGTAGACTAGATTCAGTGGGACATCATGGACAAGGTAGCTAAATTATACATTATATTTATAGAAAGAAATAAGGTTAATCATTTATTACGTAATTAAGAATAAAACTAATTTTAGCCATGTGTATTAATATCCCAGGGTTAGCTAACCTTGAAACCAACCCTTACTCATGCACAGCCTCAATGCCTTGCAGAGATAGTGACCAAATAGCATTGTGACCAGTTTTGTAAGCATGCAAGCAAGTTTTTCTTAAAGCTCCTAATTCAATGGCTAGTACACGAGAAAAAAGAGATAAAAGCTAATGAAAAACTAAAAGACATAATTGACAGTTTGAAGCCAAAAGCAACAAAACACAAGTTAAACGCACAGCAACAGTTCAGACTCTTGAAAAATTAACTGAGGATAAAAACAATGAGAAAATTCATGCATTTAAGAATTGAATGCTCTTTTTTGTAAATTTTTTGGGGTGTAAAAGTGTTGACCGAAGTACATTTTGTATGAAGCGCGGAAGCGCTTCATACTAAAAATGTGCGCACGGTCACCGCTTTTACAACCCTATAAAGTTACAAAAAAAGGCATTCAATACTTATAATAACATTTTTATACGACCGCAAAATTTGAAAAATTTTTCGTCGTATATTGCTATCACGCTGGCGTCGTCGTCGTCGTCGTCGTCGTCGTCGTCCGAATACTTTTAGTTTTCGCACTCTAACTTTAGTAAAAGTGAATGGAAATCTATGAAATTTTAACACAAGGTTTATGACCACAAAAGGAAGGTTGGTATTGATTTTGGGAGTTTTGGTCCCAACATTTTAGGAATTAGGGGCCAAAACGGGCCCAAATAAGCATTTTCTTAGTTTTCGCACTATAACTTTAGTTTAAGTTAATAGAAATCTATGAAATTTTGACACAAGGTTTATGACCAAAAAAGAACGGTTGGGATTGATTTTGGGAGTTTTGGTTTCAACAGTTTAGGAATTAGGGGCCAAAAAAGGGCCCAAATAAGCATTATTCTTGGTTTTCGCACAATAATTTTAGTTTAAGTAAATAGAAATCAATGAAATTTAAACACAATGTTAATGACTACAAAAGGAAGGTTGGTATTGATTTTGGGAGTTTAGGTTCCAACAGTTTAGGAATTAGGGGCCAAAAAGGGACCCAAATAAGCATTTTTCTTGGTTTTCGCACCATAACGTTAGTATAAGTAAATAGAAATCTATGAAATTTAAACACAAGGTTTATGACCATAAAAGGAAGGTTGGTATTGATTTTGGGAGTTTTGGTCCCAACAGAATAAGGGGCCCAAAGGGTCCAAAATTAAACTTTGTTTGATTTCATCAAAATTGAATAATTGGAGTTCTTTGATATGCCGAATCTAACTGTCATGACTGTGTATGTAGATTCTTAACTTTTGGTCCCGTTTTCAAATTGGTCTACATTAAGGTCCAAAGGGTCCAAAATTAAACTTAGTTTGATTTTGACAAAAAATGAATCAGTTAGGTTCTTTGATATGCTGAATCTAAAAATGTACTTAGATTCTTGATTATTGGCCCAGTTTTCAAGTTGGTCCAAATCGGGGTCCAAAATTAAACTTTGTTTGATTTCATCAAAAATTGAATAAATGGGGTTCTTTGATATACCAAATCTAACTGTGTAGATTCTTCATTTTTGGTCCTGTTTTCAAATTGGTCTACACTAAAGTCCAAAGGGTCCAAAATTAAACTTAGTCTGATTTTAACAAAAATTGAAATCTTGGGGTTCTTTGATATGCTGAATCCAAAAATGTACTTAGATTTTTTATTATGGGCCCAGTTTTCAAGTTGGTCCAAATCAGGATCTAAAATTATTATATTAAGTATTGTGCAATAGCAAGTCTTTTCAATTGCACAGTATTGCGCAATGGCAAGAAATATCTAATTGCACAATATTGTGAAATAGCAAAAATTTGTTTAATTAGAGTTATCTTTCTTTGTCCAGAATAGTAAGCAAGAAATATCTAATTGCAAAATATTGTGCAATAGCAAGATTTTTTTTTAATTGGAGTTATCTTTCTTTGTTTAGAATCAACTTAAATCTTTGTTATATACAATATACAATGTATATTCACTTTTTACTACCAACTGATAAATTAAAATAATCTTTACCATTCAGTGATAACAAGCAGTTTTTTTACATCTTAATATTTTATGATGTATTTAAATGAGTAGTTATTGTTGCAAACTCCATTAGAAATTTTAATTGAGATTAGTTTTGGAATAAGGGAAAGGGGATGTGATTAAAAAAATTGGGTTCAATTTTTCTCATTTGAAATTTCATAAATAAAAAAGAAAATTTCTTCAAACATTTTTTTGAGAGGATTAATATTCAACAGCATAGTGAATTGCTCTAAGAGAAAACAAAAATTTTAAGTTCATTAGAACACATTCATTCTGTGTCAGAAACCTATGCTGTGTCAACTATTTAATCACAATCCAAATTTAGAGCTGAATCCAGCTTGAATGTTGTGTCCATACTTGCCCCAACCGTTCAGGGTTCAACCTCTGCGGTCGTATAAAGCTACGCCCTGCGGAGCATCTGGTTACCTATAGGATTATGAAAACACGCCTTTTATCAAGTTTTTATTTCATTAACCTGTGCACTTTATTGTGGGACCTCGTGTCATCATGAATGAAAAGTTGCATTGTGTAATGCAACTGATTAAGGAATATCAAGAGATTGCTAGTTAGCCAATCAGAATAACGTATTATAATGAAACATACATCTAATGTAATTATTAGAAAACAAATACAAATGTTTTCTGTCTCTCTCTCTATGTCTGATTGGAAATGACTAGAAATCCATGATGCATTTTATCTTTTCAAAACCTCAAACGAGCGATGTGTTAAACAAGTACAATCTATGTATGGCAAACTAAATTAGGCTTGTCAGATGGTAAAGGGGGGGGGGGAGAAGTTTTGTTAGGTGATTAGTTGATAACCTATCAAATGTAAATACAAACAATAGGAGGACTGATTGTGAAATTAATGATTTATTTGATAAATATTTAAAAATTAAGTCTCTTCAAATATATTTAGTTTACTGTTAAATAGAAAATATCTCATTTTGTTATTAATTGTCTTTTCTATCGCAACATATCCGCTGTACATGATTGTCTTATTTTCTATTATAGCAACTGGTCCTTACAAGAGAAATAACATTACAGTTACTGTTGTTAAAGGTGAACTGGGAACAATGACAGTATGTATATTTATCTCAAATAAAGAATTTATATATATTACCTATAAAAGAATATGAAATATGTATAACCACAAAAATAATTTAGAATATATAACCTCTAATATATTTAAAAGAATTTTAGATATAACAAATAAATGAGCTCCAAGAATTACAAGTATAAACGTAGCATTGATTGATGAAAATTGCTAGAATTATGACTTACATTTCTTGGTCCAATATAGAATCTTGAGAACTGTTGAAAGATTGCTTTAATAAGTTCAAATTATATTACATTTTGTAAGTTGTCTTTTATGAAACAACACTGCATGTGCATACATTATTGTGAAAACTACTTGGTCTATTTAGGTGAATTATAATAGATACCAAGAGTGGTTAAAACATATTATTTGAAGACCTGGGGCCGGTTTCACGAAGCTATCCTAAGACATGTCATAAGACATATCTTAGGACATGTCTTATGATCCTCTTATGACTATCCTAGGATATATCTCAGACCTCGTCTCGAAGCTGTCTTAGGATCATCTTAGCTAAGACATCCTAAACCTGTCGCAAGTTCTTTAAATTTTCAAATATAAATATGATCTACGGAAAAAAAATCATGTAAATGTAGTATGTCTTACCATAAATTATTCTAAACGTATTGATTAATATAATGACATAATTTGCAAAATAAATATAAAAAATAAAAGTAATTTATATATAAATTATCTTTAAACAATACATCAATATAAATATGAAATTTTCAATGCAAAATTAAGAAAAAAGAATATATTTTATGACATTGTTTTGGTACAAGTGAGTTGAATTCAATTTCGACTTTATTGGTTATAAAACGTTAAGAGATAAAATCGTGCAATTTTTATATCAATACATCGAACTTTCATTGTTGACAAATCCTGATAATCCGTCAATGTATATATGTTTTAAGCAGGAACAAGGGAATAGATAATTAGATATAAATAATACAGACCTGCCAACTATCCCGATTTTCGCGGTATCATCCCGATTTTTATCCCTCAATCCGAATCCCGATATCGGGATCGTAAAACTAGTCAAAATCCCGATTTTCACCAAATACACCCGAAAAAATTATTGTTTACCGATTTTGAAGTTTTCTGATCAATTTTTAAAAATCTATAATTTTACCTGGGGACATATTATGACAAGTTAACGACCCTACGCTAATCAACAGTCACAACAGGTGTCATAATTAGTGGTTGTATGTAATCAGATTACCTAATGGGTCGTAACAGTCCTCAAAATTAATTTGTATACACAAATTTGGTCAAACAGCCTTTCAATTTAAATCAATTTAATATACAAGCACAATTTGCAACATTTGCCGTAGTTCCACAACAAATATTAATTTATTGAAAGATGAGAACTGTAATGAACTCTCATGAAAACGTCGTTTATCTCGAAATCCGTTTAATTTTTGAAACCAGACGTCGTGTGTCTGTTGATTTAAAATCGACGCCATTTTGTATTCACTTCTACTGTGTTACTGTATAAGCCTCCGCAGGTAAGAGCACCTCTGAATACAAAGAAAGATAACTCAAATTTTATCCATTTTCTCATTGATACTGATAAGACCATAAGTAAGACTAAATCAAAATCTGTCTTCATCCTTCTAACTTTAGGACATGTAGTTTTAGGTCTTTTGAGTCAAGGTTCATAGATAAGAAGGTCTTTGGAGGGGAAAAAGGGGGGGGGTCTCTACTTTGAATCCTTTATTTTTAATGCCATTTTTCTCTATTCTTCAGTTATTTTGTCAATTTTATAATTTAATAGTACAAGAATCATGCAAATAAAAGAAATCAAGGCCTACAAGCTCATCATTAGTATACCAAAAGAAAAGAGAAGAGAACTTAGACTATTTAAGGAGTAAAAAACAATGCACACAGAAAAATCGCTAAAATTGAAACCCTTAAAAATCTGGTCACGCACTAAATCCCCCATGGAGATTTTCAAAAGTTGGCAGGTCTGATAATAAGATATTTTTTTTCAAAATTAATATAAAAAATGAGTGTAATTCATATAAATAAACGTATAACTATCCTAAGACCATCATAAGACACCTCTAGCGTTGTCCTAACTTTATGACCAACTTTAAGAGATTTCCTAATTTAGGACCGCTTTGTGAAACCCACTTAGGACTAAGATATGTCGTAAGACCATCCTAAGACATGTCTTAGTCCTAAGACAGCTTCTTGAAACTGGGCCCTGTTTAATATTACTTTTCTAAACTTTAAAGAAGAAAATAACATTTTATATTTTTCTGCCCCTTTTTAGCTCACCTGGCCCGAAGGGCCAATGAGCTTTTCCCATCACTTTGCGTCCGGCGTCCGGCGTCCTGCGTCCGTCGTCGTCCTGCGTCTGTCGTCGTCCTGCGTCCGTCGTCGTCCTGCGTCCGTCGTCGTTAACTTTTACAAAAATCTTCTCCTCTGAAACTACTGAGCCAAATTTAATCAAACTTGGCCACAATCATCATTGGGGTATCTAGTTTAAAAAATGTGTCCGGTGACCCCGCCAACCAACCAAGATGGCCGCCATGGCTAAAAATAGAACATAGGGGTAAAATGCAGTTTTTGGCTTATAACTCAAAAATCAAAGCATTTAGAGCAAATCTGACATTGTAAAATTGTTTATCAGGTCAAGATCTGTCTGCCCAGAAATTTTCAGATGAATCGGACAACCTGTTGATGGGTTGCTGCCCCTGAATTGGTAATTTTATGGAAATTGTGCTGTTTTTGGTTATTATCTTGAATATTATTATAGATAAAGATAAACTGTAAACAGCAATAATGTTCAGCAAAGTAAGATTTACAAATAAGTCAACATGACCGAAATGGTCAGTTGACCCCTTAAGGAGTTATTGCCCTTTATAGTCAATTTTTAACCATTTTTCGTAAATCTTAGTAATCTTTTACAAAAATCTTCTCCTCTGAAACTAATGGGCTAAATTAATCCAAACTTGGCCACAATCATCTTTGGGGTATGTAGTTTAAAAAATGTGTCCGGTGACCCGGCCATCCAACCAAGATGGCTGCCACGGCTAGATATAGGACATAGGGGTAAAATGCAGTTTTTGGCTTATAACTCAAAAATCAAAGCATTTAGAGCAAATCTGACGGAATGAAATTGTTTATCATGTCAAGATCTATCTGCCCTGAAATTTTCAAATGGATCTGACAACCGGTTGTTGGGTTGCTGCCCCATAATTGGTAATTTTAAGAAAATTTTGACGTTTTTTGTTATTATCTTGAATATTATTATAGATAGAGATAAACTGTAACAGCAATAATGTACAGCAAAGTAAGACCTAAAGATAAGTCACACATGACAAAAATGGTCAGTTGACCCCCTAAGGAGTTATTGTCCTTTATAGTCAATTTTTAACAATTTTCATAAAATTTATAAATTTTTACTAACATTTTCCACTGAAACTACTGGGCCAAGATCATTATAGATAGAGATAATTGTAAGGAGCAAGAATGTTCAGTAAAGTAAGATGTACAAACACATCACCATCACCTAAACACAATTTTGTCATGAATCCATCTGCTTCCTTTGTTTAATATTCACATATACCAAGGTGAGCGACACAGGCTCTTTAGAGCCTCTAGTTTATTTTCATGTCACATTTTGAAGCAATAAAAAATCATGCATGATTTCAGACTTACAAGGTAGTGACATTTAAGATTTATACTATTTTATGTCAGGATAGGTATCTTATAAGCATATACACTATTTGTAATTCAACTCCTGTGTATAATAAACTAGATTTTTTTTCATTTCATTGCTGCAGAGTTTTGTAAAAAGTTTTCAATTAAAACCGCAGTCCCACTAGGCCACTATCGCACTACGATTTGTGAAAAAAGTGCAAACTTTGACGATCGTAGTAGGATTGTGTAGATCGCAGTGAGGTCTCAATACGGTGGTGGCGAGGTCTTCATGATTGTGATGAGTGTGGCCAACTTTGAACATGTTCAAAACAATCGTGGTGCGGTCAAGGCGAAATCAAGTCGTAGTAGAAGCCTATTGAGGTCGTGATAGGATCGCGAAGGTTGCTGTACCATCGCAGCGAGAGTGTAGTGAAAGCGTGATTCTATTCATAGAGACTTCGCTATGATCTCACAGCAACCTTATTATGACCTTACTACGACCAGCACGTTCTCACAGCGACCTAACTACGCTTCCACTACGACTATACCACATTGACACCACGCTGTTCAAGACCATAGTTCGATTCTAGCACGACCATGCCGTCTTCATCACACTCTTCTCACGACCTGACTACGCTCATACTAGGACCATCATGCTCATTGTCATTTTCACATAAAATATTTAAAAGCTCTCCAGGTTTTGTTTGTCTGTATGTAAGTTGGACTTCTTGTTCTTTTTCTCTAATGGCTCAACCATGATTGACATATCTGTGTCATCCCTGCTATCGATCACTAAAACATCGCTATTTTAAGTTTGATGGACCAACATAAGGTTGTGATTCAGGTTGGATTGGTCAGTCCGACATCTGTGCTAGATCAGGATTCGTTACTATCAGAGGTCCTTCTGCCTCTACATATACCCCTACCACCACGCCCAAGTGTTCTAGTAGATTTTGATGGCATGACTGTGTTGTTTTCGAGAAATCTACGTATTAATTAGAAATAGAAGATTGGTACAGTATTGATATAGAAAACAATTTGGAGGTTATTGCTGAGAGCGTAGTAAGATCGCAGTATGAACGTGCTATAATGGCAGTAGAAGTGTGGTAAGATCGTGTCGCAATCGAATAACTCGTGGTATGGTCGCAGTGAGAACGTGATGAGTGTAGAAAGATCTTGATAAGCATAGTGAGGTTGCAGAATAAGCATGAGAACTTAGTATAATCGTAGTGGGATCGTTGTAGAAGTGTAATGAGGACGTAGTAGCATCGTGAAAGCAAAGAAAATTTACATTTTCATGTCGCTCATACCGCGACCTCACCATGATCTTAATTTATTTTATATCGCGGTGAGCGTGGTGGGATTGTGGTCTAGTGGGACTGGGGCTTAAGGATAAATTGGTTTTTTGAACGTTTTTTCCTTACTTCCATGGTTGATTTTGCTTTACTTCCATGGTTGTTTTTGCCTAACTTCCATGGTAGTTTTTTCCTAACTTCCATGGTTGTTTTTGCCTAACTTCCATGGTTGTTTTTGCTGAACTTCAATGGTTGTTTTTTCCTAACTTCCATGGTTGATTTTGCTTTACTTCCATGGTTAATTTTGCTTTACTTCCATGGTTGTTTTTGCCTAACTTCCATGTTTGATTTTGCCTAACTTCCATGATTGTTTTTGCTGAACTTCTATGGTTGATTTTGCTTTACCTTCATGGTTGATTTTGCCTAACTTCCATGGTTGATTTTGCTTTACTTCCATGGTTGTTTTTACTGTACTTCCATGGTTGTTTTTGCTTTATTTCAATGGTTGATTTTGCTTTACTTCAATGGTTGATTTTGCTTTACTTCCATGGTTGTTTTTGCTGAACTTCCATGGTTGTTTTTGCCTAACTTCCATGGTTGCTTTTACCTAACTTCCATGGTTGTTTTTGCTTTACTTCCATGGTTGTTTTTGCTGAACTTCCATGGTTGATTTTGCTTTAATTCCATGGTTGTTTTTGCCTAACTTCCATGGTTGATTTTGCCTAACTTCCATGGTTTTTTTGCCTAACTTCCATGGTTGATTTTGCTTTACTTCCATGGTTGTTTTTGCTGAACTTCCATGGTTGATTTTGCTTTACTTCCATGTTTGATTTAGCTTTACTTCCACGGTTAATTTTGCTTTACTTCCATGGTTGTTTTTGCCTAACTTCCATGGTTGATTTTGCCTAACTTCCATGTTTTTTTTGCCTAACTTCCATGGTTGATTTTGCTTTACTTCCATGGTTGTTTTTGCTGAACTTCCATGGTTGATTTTGCTTTACTTCCATGGTTGATTTTGCTTTACTTCCATGGTTAATTTTGCTTTACTTCCATGGTTGTTTTTGCCTAACTTCCATGTTTTTTTTTGCCTAACTTCCATGGTTGTTTTTGCTGAACTTCCATGGTTGTTTTTGCTGAACTTCAATGGTTGATTTTGCTATATTTTCAGGGTTGTTTTGACTAACTTCCATCTTTGTTTTTGCCTAACTTCCATGGTTGTTTTTGCCTAACTTCTATGGTTGTTTTTGTCTAACTTCCATGGTTGTTTTACCTAATTTCCATGGTTGTTTTTGCCTAACTTTCATGGTTGTTTTTGCCTAACTTCCATGGTTGTTTTTACTGAACTTCCATGGTTGATTTTGCTTTACTGCCATGGTTGTTTTTGCTTAACTTTCATGGTTGTTTTTGCCTAACTTCCATGGTTGTTTTTGCCTAACTTTCATGGTTGATTTTGCTTTACTTCCATGGTTGTTTTTGCCTAACTTCCATGGTTGTTTTTGCCTAACTTTCATGTTTGTTTTTGCCTATTGTCCGTGGTTGTTTTTGCCTAACTTCCATCGTTGTTTTTGCCTAACTTCCATGGTTATTTTTGCCTAACTTTCATGATTGTTTTTGCCTAACTTCCATAGTTGTTTTTGCCTAACTTTCATGGTTGTTTTTGCCTAACTGTCATGGTTGTTTTTGCCTTACTTCCATGGTTGTTTTTGCTGAACTTCCATGGTTGATTTTGCTTTACTTCCATGGTTGTTTTTGCCTAACTTCCATGGTAGTTTTTTCCTAACTTCCATGGTTGTTTTTGCGTAACTTCCATGGTTGTTTTTGCTGAACTTCAATGGTTGTTTTTTCCTAACTTCCATGGTTGATTTTGCTTTACTTCCATGGTTAATTTTGCTTTACTTCCATGGTTGATTTTGCTTTACTTCCACGGTTGATTTTGCCTACTTTCCGTGGTTGATTTTGCTGAACTTCCATGGTTGATTTTGCTTTACTCTAATGGTTGTTTTTGCTGAACTTCAATGGTTGATTTTGCTTTACTTCCATGGTTGCTTTTGCTTTACTTCCATGGTTGATTTTGCTGAACTTCCATGGTTGATTTTGCCTAACTTCCATGGTTGTTTTTGCTTTACTTCCATGGTTGTTTTTTCCAAATTTTCATGGTTGATTTTGCTTTACTACCATGGTTGATTTTGCCTAACTTCCATGGTTGATTTTGCTTTACTACCATGGTTGATTTTGCTTTACTCCCAAGGTTGATTTTGCCTAACTTCCATGGTTGATTTTGCTTTACTTCCATGGTTGATTTTGCTTTACCTCCATGGTTGTTTTTTTCTAACTTCCATGGTTGATTTTGCTTTACCGCCATGGTTGATTTTGCTGAACCTCCATGGTTGATTTTGCCTAACTTCCATGGTGTTTTTTCCTAACTTCCATGGTTGATTTTGCTTTACCTCCATGGTTGATTTTGCTTTACCTTCATGGTTGTTTTTGCCTAACTTTCATGGTTGATTTTGCTTTACTTCCATGGTTGCTTTTGCTTTACTTCCATGGTTGTTTTTGGTTAACTTCCATGGTTGTTTTTGCCTAACTTTCATGGTTGTTTTTCCTTCAAACTTCATTATTTTATTTGACTTCATAGCTTATTATACCCCCGCTTTAAAAAAAGGGGGGTATACTGTTTTACCTCTGTCTGTCCTTCCGTCAGTCTGTCAGTCCGTCTGTCCCATGAATATTTTTCGTCACATTTTTCTCAGGAACTACACTTCCAGGATTTCTGAAATTTGGTTTCAGGCTTGATATAAGTCAGCTTTACTGTGTGATGCGTTTTGGGATTCATCACTCGACAACTTCCTGTTTACCGAACACTTGTATCATTTTTACACCTGATAGCCAAGTTGAAAATTTTTCGTCACATTTTTCTCAGGAACTGCACTAGCAGGATTTCTGATATTTGGTTTCAGACTTGATATAAGTCAGCTATACCGTGTGATGCGTTTTCAGATTCATCACTCGACAACTTCCTGTTTACCGAACACTTGTATTATTTTACACATGATAACCAAGTTGAAAATTTTCGTCACATTTTTCTCAGGAATTACTATACAAGGATTTCTGAAATTTGGTTTCAGGATTTATACAAGTCAGCTATACCGTGTAATGCATTTTCAGATTCATCACTCAACAACTTCCTGTTTACCGAACACTTGCATATTTTTACACTATTAAAATTATCCACTTGCAGCGGGGGTATCATCAGTGAGCAGTAGCTCGCAGTTTCACTTGTTTTGATTCTTTCATCAATGATAGTCTTTTGTAGACCAAATCTGTGTCTGGCATATAAAAAATCAAGCCTGGTATCTATGATGTGATTGGATACTCTGCGTTGTACTCAGCATTCAAAATTATTCAATTAAACACCCTTTTTAAGATTTCAAGAAAATGTTTTTTTTTCAATTTCAACTCTGATTGAACCTGATATTTATGTTTTAGACTGATGTGTTAGTTGCTGCAGTACCAAAAGATTTAAATCTAGAAACATCAGGTGGAGCAGGCATGTCATTGATGAAACATGTCCCTAATATCCAAACAGAAATCAATAACAAATATTCAAATGGTATAAGAATGGGAGGATTTGCTGAAATTCCAATAACTAGTGGTGGAACTTGTAAAGCTGTATATTTAACTTCTATAGAACCATGGAATGTAGAAAAGTCCAAGAAAGATGAAGATATGGTAAATCTAACTTCTGTATTATGTCCAATTGACAAAAGAAATTTGAATCATATATTCATCATCTTCTCTGAAATTATCTAGCGTGTTCTAAATAAACTTTGTAGAGGGTAGTAAGGGAAGTCTTCTGCAAATGATCATCCTTTGATTTTGATTGGATAAAAATATGTTACCTATGAAAGAAGCTATATTTGATTTATGATTCGACAAATTTTGAAAATCTTCTAAGAATCTAAAAGGTGAAATGTTTTGAATTTTGAAAAGGCATTAGCTACAATTTAGACAAAAATTTAAGTATTATTTGATTTTGGGAAAACATTATTTAAAGCAGAATTTTGAAATTTTAATTTGCAGTTAGCATGCAGTTTGCATGGAAATATTTTGTAAGCTCAAAAATATTGCTGATAAGTTATTGTCTTAGACGACCTTGTTTAGGTCCATATGCATGCAACCTTTAATTTGAACCTATGTTGGAGATAGGTTGCAAAAGTAAGATCTGTTGTTTGAAATGGTAAAGTATGCCCACATTTCCATGCAATTACTTATGAACCTTTCAAACAATGCTTATAAAATTTGAATTTTTATTCTAGTTTTTAGTGATGACCAAATGGAGGTCAAAAGGTATAATGTTGATTTTCACTTTTACAATTGTGGAGTTATGATTCTTGATAGATTTAAAAGGTTCATTTAATGTCTTTTTGTGCTCCAGTTAATGAAACATTCAACTAGTGTGTTTTAAATATGTACACCAATGCTTTTCAAATATAAATTTGTTGTAACTGATGACATCATGGAGGTCACATTTAATATTGATGATTTCCCTTTTACCATTCAGGAATTATGGTTCTTGATAGATTTTGAAATGACACTTTATATTGTTTCCTTATAATAAGTTCTGAACCATTCCACAAATAATTTTAAAAGTTTGTTTTGAGTAACTTATGACAGAATGCAGGTCAATTTAGTTCAAAATTGAGAATTTTGCCCTGAGGAGTTATGGTCCCCACCCTCAGGAGTTATGGTCCTTGATAGATTGGAAAATAGGCACAGAAGGGTCAGGTTAAACAAGCATAAAAACAACTTTTAAATACAGTCAATTTTACAGGTTATTTTTTTGTTACCTAATGGAATGGTCAGTTATGCTCCTTTTAATATGTGACGTCATTTTTTTGTTTTTGAAGGTCATTCTGATGGTTAATTAGATGATGTCTGGTATATGAAAGAGTGAAATACATACAAATTACTGATATTTTATTATGGTTTAATGCAATGTTCACTTTGATAATTATGCCCTTCATCAGTTTGTGGAGGGAAATTATGTTTTCTGGTCTGTCTATACTGTATCAGGTTAAAATGAGGGTTAAAAATTTGAATTAAGGGTAACTTGTGGTCACATTTACTTGAAATTGAGTAAACATGTAAGTTATGAGTTGAATTTTTTAGTAAACATACTAAATGAGGGTTATGAATCTGATTTCACAGTTAACAGAACATAGTAAAGTAATAGGTAAATGTTTTGGTTTAAGGTAGGTTAAATTTATAGTTTCCGTAATTCTTAAATTCAGTATCAAGCTTCTTGTGAGCATGCTTCACAGCTCACAGTATAATTCACCTTCAGTGGCAATCACAATCAACAGCTGCATGTGTCTGCCTTTGTTAGCTTTCATACCAACAAATGCATTTTTACCTGCTCTAAAAAATCTAATTTGAATTCTTTGTTTGCCTATACATGTACCTCTGTGCACCTGCATTGTGTCACTGTACTCATCAGACAGTCCATGATGTTTGATTGTAGCATAATATTGTGCATGGAATATCAAATAATGGTCATTCAGAAATTTTGTAATTTAAGGTCTTAGGAAATAATAGATTAGAGAATATGGATTTACAATGATCTAATGAAGAAATTGTTTGAAAAAAAATCTTCTTGAAAATCACACCACAAAATTGAGAAGTAACAAATATGAAATTCTAATGCAATTATTTTGTAACATTTGTTCTGATTGGATGACAGCAAGCGTAAAATTCTCTATCTCCTTCTCTGTAACTAAGGAAGCCGACATTTTGAATTTCGGAATACATTGACATGTTATTTCTACAATAATAAACAAAAAACTCACTTGTTGTGCCTAAAATTCTTCTTTTTATCAAATTTTATTACATTTTGAAGCGGCACAGAAGCCAGAAAACGCCCAGTGTTTATGATTGACGCCGGAAGCATACCTATGACGTCACTAGTGTAGGGACCAAAAAAGATGACATCTTTTCGCGGAATTTTCTTTAATGAAGATTTTATACTGAAATAATGGTTGAAATTTAATTATAAACTTGTTTTGCATTAGAATAGAGATAACTGTATTGTATTTGAAGCTTTTAGGACGTCCATCGGTAGTTTTACTGTCGCAAATACCCGTTTACCTGTCTCCAATCCGCGTCGCCAGGTAAACTAAATTTGCGACAGTAAAACTACCGATGGACGTCCTTAAAGCTTCAAATACAATACAGTTATTATACGACCGCAAATTTTGAAAAAATTTTCGTCGTATATTGCTATCACGTTGGCGTCGTCGTCTGTGTCGTCGTTGTCGTTGTCGTTGTCGTCGTCGTCGTCGTCGTCTGAATACTTTTAGTTTTCGCACTCTAACTTTAGTAAAAGTGAATATAAATCTATAAAATTTTATCACAAGGTTTATGACCACAAAAGGAAGGTTGGTATTGATTTTGGGAGTTTTGGTCTCAACATTTTAGGAATTAGGGGCCAAAAAGGGCCCAAATAAGCATTTTCTTGGTTTTCGCACTATAACTTTAGTTTAAGTTAATAGAAATCTATGAAATTTTGACACAAGGATTATGACCACAAAAGAAAGGTTGGGATTGATTTTGGGAGTTTTGGTTTCAACAGTGTAGGAATTAGGGGCCAAAAAAGGGCCCAAATAAGCATTATTCTTGGTTTTCGCACAATAACTTTAGTTTAAGTAAATAGAAAATAATGAAATTTAAACACAATGTTTATGACCACAAAAGGAAGGTTGGTATTGATTTTGGGAGTTTAGGTCCCAACAGTTTAGGAATTAGGGGCCAAAAAGGGACCCAAATAAACATTTTCTTGGTTTTCGCACCATAACTTTAGTATAAGTAAATAGAAATCTATGAAATTTAAACACAAGGTTTATGACCATAAAAGGAAGGTTGTTAATGATTTTGGGAGTTTTGGTCCCAACAGTTTAGGAATAAGGGGCCCAAAGGGTCCAAAATTAAACTTTGTTTGATTTCATCAAAATTGAATAATTGGGGTTCTTTGATATGCCGAATCTAACTGTGTATGTAGATTTTTAACTTTTGGTCCCGTTTTCAAATTGGTCTACATTAAGGTCCAAAGGGTCCAAAATTAAACTTCGTTTGATTTTGACAAAAAAATTGATCGGTTGGGTTCTTTGATATGCTGAATCTAAAAATGTACTTAGATTCTTGATTTCAAGTTGGTCCAAATCGGGGTCCAAAATTAAACTTTGTTTGATTTCATCAAAAATTGAATAAATGGGGTTCTTTGATATGCCAAATCTAACTGTGTATGTAGATTCCTCATTTTTGGTCTTGTTTTCAAATTGGTCTACATTAAAGTCCAAAGGGTCCAAAATTAAACTTAGTTTGATTTTAACAAAAATTGAAATCTTTGGGTTCTTTTATATGCTGAATCCAAACATGTACTTAGATTTTTGATTATGGGCCCAGTTTTCAAGTTGGTCCAAATCAGGATCTAAAATTATTATATTAAGTTTTGTGCAATAGCAAGTCTTTTCAATTGCACAGTATTGCGCAATGGCAAGAAATATCTTATTGCAAAATATTGTGAAATAGCAATTTTGTTTTTAATTAGAGTTATCTTTCTTTGTCCAGAATAGTCAGCAAGAAATATCTAATTGTAAGAATTTTTTTTATTTGGAGTTATCTTTCTTTGTCCAGAATCAACTTAAATCTTTGTTATATATACAATATACAATGTATATTCACTTTTTACTACCAACTGATAAATTAAAATAATCTTTACCATTCAGTGATAACAAGCAGTTTTTTTTACATCTTAAGGTGGCTCGTGGGTACAAAAATTTTAGCAAAAAATTAAACCTTATTTTTTTCATTACAAATTTTATTTATTACACTTCTAGTTGTGACTTTATGATATGGTACAACAAACAACCCAAAAAATTGATTTGGTTCGGCCCCAGATAACTTTAAAAATTGAAAAAGCTCCAAATTATCTCCCTTTGGTGCAAAAATGCCATTTTTTGGCCTTAAATTTGAAATATCTTTTCCAACTCATCGGTGACCTATATTTTTTATTATTGTTTTCAAATAAGCTGTACATAAACTAAATAATTGTAAATTATAAGCGATTTCTTATATTAGGTTATTTTTTTATTTTGATATTTCCTCTTTTTCTCCAATTAGATCAACAGAAAAAAGGACATAAACAAACATGTATGCTTCTTCCAGAGGCAGATTTTAGCTTGAATAAACGGTAACTCCATTTTTTTATTTCATTTTTAGCTCACCTGGCCCGAAGGTCAAAATGGTCAGTTGACCCGTTTAGGAGTTATTGCCCTTTATAGTCAATTTTTAACCATTTTTCGTAAATTAAAGTAATCTTTTACAAAAATCTTCTCCTCTGAAACTACTGGGCCAAATCAAACCAAACTTGGCCACAATCATCATTGGGGTATCTAGTTTAAAAAATGTGTGGCGTGACCCGGTCAACCAACCAAGATGGCCGCCACGGCTAAAAATAGAACATAGGGGTAAAATGCAGTTTTTGGCTTATAACTCAAAAACCAAAGCATTTAGAGCAAATCTGACATGGGGTAAAAATGTTTATCAGGTCAAGATCTATCTTCCCTGAAATTTTCAGATGAATCGGTCAATCGGTTGTTGGGTTGCTGCCCCTGAATTGGTAATTTTGAGGAAATTTTGCTGTTTTTGGTTATTATCTTGAATATTATTATAGATAGAGATAAACTGTAAACAGCAATAATGTTCAGCAAAGTAAGATCTACAAATAAGTCAACATGACCAAAATGGTCAGTTGACCCGTTTAGGAGTTATTGCCCTTTATAGTCAATTTTTAACCATTTTTCGTAAATTAAAGTAATCTTTTACAAAAATCTTCTCCTCTGAAACTACTGGGCCAAATCAAACCAAACTTGGCCACAATCATCTTTGGGGTATCTAGTTTAAAAAATGTGTGGCGTGACCCGGTCAACCAACCAAGATGGCCGCCACGGCTAAAAATAGAACATAGGGGTAAAATGCAGTTTTTGGCTTATAACTCAAAAACCAAAGCATTTTAAGGAAATCTGACATGGGATAAAAATGTTTATCAGGTCAAGATCTATCTTCCCTGAAATTTTCAGATGAATCGGTCAATGGGTTGTTGGGTTGCTGCCCCTGAATTGGTAATTTTGAGGAAATTTTGCTGTTTTTGGTTATTATCTTGAATATTATTATAGATAGAGATAAACTGTTACAGCAATAATGTTCAGCAAAGTAAGATCTACAAATAAGTCAACATGACCAAAATGGTCAGTTGACCCGTTTAGGAGTTATTGCCCTTTATAGTCAATTTTTAACCATTTTTCGTAAATTAAAGTAATCTTTTACAAAAATCTTCTCCTCTGAAACTACTGGGCCAAATCAAACCAAACTTGGCCACAATCATCTTTGGGGTATCTAGTTTAAAAAATGTGTGGCGTGACCCGGTCAACCAACCAAGATGGCCGCCACGGCTAAAAATAGAACATAGGGGTAAAATGCAGTTTTTGGCTTATAACTCAAAAACCAAAGCATTTTAAGGAAATCTGACATGGGATAAAAATGTTTATCAGGTCAAGATCTATCTTCCCTGAAATTTTCAGATGAATCGGTCAATGGGTTGTTGGGTTGCTGCCCCTGAATTGGTAATTTTGAGGAAATTTTGCTGTTTTTGGTTATTATCTTGAATATTATTATAGATAGAGATAAACTGTTACAGCAATAATGTTCAGCAAAGTAAGATCTACAAATAAGTCAACATGACCAAAATGGTCAGTTGACCCGTTTAGGAGTTATTGCCCTTTATAGTCAATTTTTAACCATTTTTCATAAATCTAAGTAATCTTTTACAAAATCTCCACTGAAACTACTAGGCCACAATCATCTTTGGGGTATCTAGTTTGAAAAATGTGTCCGATGACCTGGCCATTCAACCAAGATGGCCACCACGGCTAAAAATAGAACATAGGGGTAAAATGCAGTTTCTGGCTTATAACTATGAAACCAAAGCATCTAGAGCAAATCTGACAAGAAGTTAAATTGTTAATCAAGTCAATATCTATCTGCCCTGAATTTTTCAGATGAATTGGACAACTGGTTGTTGGGTTGCTGCCCTCCAATTGGTAATTTTCAAAGAAATTTTGCCGTTTTTGGTTATCTTGAATACTATTATAGATAGCAATAAACTGTAAACAGCAATAATGTTCAGCAAAGTAAGATCTACAAATAAGTCAACATGACCTAAATGGTCAATTGACCCCTTAAGGAGTTATTGCCCTTTATAGTCAATTTTTAACAATTTTCATTAATTTGGTAAATTTATGTAAATTTTTACCAAATATAGTTCTCTGTTACTAATGGGCAAAGTTCATTATAGATATAATTGTAAGAAGCAAAATCATTCAGTAAAGTAAGAACTTCAAACACATCACCATCACCAAAATACAATTTTGTCATGAATCCATTTGTGTCCTTTGTTTAATATGCACATAGACCAAGGTGAGCGACACAGGCTCTTTAGAGCCTCTAGTTATTTTAAGTATATGATAAAGTTCATTTATGAAAAAATATAGCGAAATCCTATATTAGAAAAAATAAATCATTTATACCCAGGAGCCCCCTTAATATTTTATGATGTATTTAAATGAGTAGTAATTGTTGCAAACTCCATTAGAAATTTTAATTGAGATTAGTTTTGGAATAAGGGAAAGGGGGATGTGATTAAAAAAAATAGGTTCAATCAAGGAGGTTATATTAGAAGGAGAGAGGACGAAAGACGATAATTACACATAAAATGTTACCGACTTTTCTTTAAGTGGGTGTTAATTAGTTGAGATCGACTCTGTCACAGAGGGAAATTTGTCCTAATTATATACTCGAGTAAGAACGGAAACACCCGAGGTGTCATAAACTGACCAGATATACAATTATTGAAATCTTAATCAGATTTTTTGTGATATTTTTTATTAAGTAATTAAAAATTAAAATGTAATTTTAAAAGTAAACTTATTACCAATAGAAATAAAACGAATATCCGTCTCATTGCCGTCAATGTTAATATCAACAGTCATAACAGAAAGTCACTTTTACGTTGTTCCCGATAAATTTCTCTATGTTTCAATTGCAAATATTCCTTCCGGTCGTTACCGGTCACCGTAACTAAAGTACTTGGCATATTCGTATATTTTCTATGATTACTACCTGCCAATTCTCATAAGCAGAAATTGACAGGTGAAGCGAAAATCTTTGTTTAAAGAAATGTAGTGTTGAATAAAAATCGCTCACTAACTTTCCTTTAAACCCTCATAACTTTGTCATTTCTTAATCTTTTTTCACCGTAGACAGACGGTTGATTTTGAAATTGCGCAACAAATCTTTTTCCAAATCATAAACACCTATGCACTGCACTGTAACTAAAAATACACCTGAACTTTAATGACCCAGTCACCGATAACAATCATGTGACATATGCAATTTATCTAATAGCCCGAACTACTCGCGGTAACAGCCCGGTACATCAGAGGGCCATGTCAAGTGGGTGATAAATATGTCGGTTTCTTTATAATTTTATCATTTTTCTCTGATCGAACTGCTATCCTGGGGATGCTAATTTTGTATCAAGCAGAGTGTTCACTCTCCTTCTAATATAACCTCCTTGGTTCAATTTTCTCATTTGAAATTTCATAAATAAAAAGAAAATTTCTTCAAACATTTTTTTGAGAGGAATAATATTCAACAGCATAGTGAATTGCTCTAAGAGAAAACAAAAATTTTAATTTCATTAGAACACATTCATTCTGTGTCAGAAACCTATGCTGTGTCAACTATTTAATCACAATCCAAATTTAGAGCTGAATCCAGCTTGAATGTTATGTCCATACTTGCCCCAACCGTTCAGGGTTCAACCTCTGCGGTCGTATAAAGCTACGCCCTGCGGAGCATCTGGTCTCTTAATTGCCATGGCTAAGATTACGACAATAAAAACAATCTTTGATAAGAAAAGTGCAGGAAATCTTTGAATATACTTCTCTTCTTAACCTACTTATACATGTATATAAAAATAAGAAGATGTGGTATGATTGCCAATGAGACTAAATGACGAGGAAGGTTATCAACTTTAACTAGATTCTAGCAAGCCTTATATGGCAATGCATGATCTTTTGGATCTTTTATTGAAACCCTTGATATGAAAGAATGAAAGTTATCACTTAGGCCACACCAATTTAATTTCTTGTTCTACAGATTTTTGGACTCCAAAAATTGGGGCGACTGAGCGATTTGAAAATTTTAATAAAAAAATATTTAATTTCCAAATTTTTGAGGCGAAGCTTAAAAAGTAAAGGCGAGCGATTATAATTTTTTGTTTGTAAACATAAAATAGTAGGTTTTGACTGTTTTAAAACTTGATTTATCACTCATGTCACTTGTACCTTGACATTTCTTTAATTTATGAAGTATTTTTTCCCTGTTCAACAAGAAATAATTGAATAATTAAATCTGGTCGATGTATGTGTGACTGACAATGAGACAATTCTCCATCCAAGTCATTATCAGGTTCAGAACAACCCCTTATTGTTGTGAATATCCCTTGTATAAGGGGTCAAAATAAGTTATAATATATTTGTTTTGTAAAAACACTTTAAGTTCAAAAGGGCTTATATTTTCCCAAAGAACTATAATATTTGGTATTAAATGGCCAAAACATGTCCTAGAATTTTGTAATATTCCTGGACTTTAACCATGTTAAAGACATTTACTTTAACAGTTTAATATTATTTAAAATAAGTGGACCCATCCCTCTTTTAGAAAAGTTGTTTACAATATAATGTATTTCTCCTCTTTTTGAATAAAAAATTCTAAGTTGTCAAAGGTTTTGTATAGTAGCACTGTACAAATCCTTAGTATTTCTATTTTCTTTTCTACAACAGTAAACATGGTAAAAGAAACCCTTCAAGGCCCTTGTCTGAGGGAGGGTTGGTCCCAACCTGATTATAACAAACAGGTCAAAGTACGGCATTTTACACAGGGCTTTGACCAAGACCAACCAGAAAGCTATAAGGGACCACAACTTAGTATTGTACACAATTCGAACAGGAAAACCAACGATCTAAATTATATTTCCAAAAGGGAAAATACCAATGAACCACATCAACAAACGATAACTGCTGAACGACAGGTCCCTGAATCAACCAGGACAGGTGCACAAACCTGCAGCGGGTATGACCGTCACCATACATTATAATTGCAGTTGAAGGCAAATCCTTCAGAAGTTCTTTGTACTTTATTTTAACAACGAACTTTTTTTTTATAGGGAATATAAGTTAGGGGGAAAGAAACCAACGTTTTGTTCTGTACTGGTATTTCTATTTATATCGGAGCACTCCCGCTTGGAATAAATTGGTTTCATGCTGAAACAAATATTCTCGCATATATTTACAGTGTTGTGGGGTGCTGATAGGTTTAAAATCGTTATATAAAGGCTAGACTGTGATTTTAAAAAACAAATGTTGAGATCTTTATATAATACTTACAAAAAAACCGGTGCGGAAAATGGACATAATTTCATTTCCGGATGCGGGAAGCGGGAATATAATAAAAATAAAAAAATCTGTTTTGAAAAAAATAGGTGCGGGCGGGTCCGTCGAACAAGGAATCAAATTGGTGTGGCCTTATAATTCTTTGTCTCTTTACCCAGAATACTATTGACTTGGTTAAATAGATTCTAAGTATTGGTGTACATTTTAATCACAATAATTTGTAATTAGCATAATAGTAGTGACTTTTAAGGTATGATGGTTATCATGTTTATCTCTTTATTTGTATGTTTCTTTGATAGCAGTTTCTGCATTTGATATTCCAAATATGAACTGAATTTTTGCAAGTAAATATGTATCACTTGCATGACCTACTTTAGTTTACTGTAGATTCATTATTTATGGCCTGATACCAATTTTTTCATGACGAAGGTGAACCACTTATTTAAATGTTTATGGAAGAACAAATTTTGAATAGTCTTGAAGGCAAAACCATGAAATCAAAAATATCCACTAAATTACCTTTTTCCTTTAAATCCATGAAAAATAGTATCCACTTTAAAAAAGATGATTTTACAGTATGTAGTATAAACATCTAAAATTTAGACTATTTGTATAAAGCTTTAGATTTCATAGAGAAGAAGACATTGATGCGTCAATCCTTGTACGCAGATGACTTATTTTTTAAGTTTCCTTCTGTCGTATGACAATTGTCCTCGATCTTATTTTCATGGTTAAGAAATACTTGAAAAAAAAATCTAGTTTCTTGGTTATTAATGATAGGTTGAATATGTTTGGTATATGTAAGGTTTCATTTGATCTCTACCTCATTTCATGGATAAGATATCAACGTTAAGTTTTTATAATCAATTCGGTATCTCAAATACCATAAGCAATAGGTCAACTATATATGGCGTATGGAATGATTGTAAGGTGTATTTGTCTGATTGACAGGTTTCATGTGACCTTGACCTCATATATGGTGAATTGGTCAATTTTCAGTTCCTGTGGTTCAGTTAGTTTTTCAGATACTGTTATTATGTCTGCTTCCTTTAACATTTATGTACCTTAGAATTAATTATAGTACTAAAAAATATACCCATACTTTACTGTATCCATATTTCATTTTTGCATGATCAACAATTATTTGAGATCATATGATTTGACATAAGAAATACAGATATTTTTTTCATTTAATTATATTTTGACTTTTCAGTACATGTACATGTACATATGATGAAATTGTTATGAATGTAAAACAGTATTTTTTATTTTGTTACAGCAAATTTGGAAGTTTGTATACACCTGCTTAGAGACAATGAGCAAATCCAGATTACATTCTATTGCCATCCCAGCTATGGGTACTGGTATAATTGGATATCCACCTTGGAGAGTTGCTGCCATGATGTACAATATTGTTGACAAATTCTCTGACAACAACAAAAGCAGTAAAATCAAGGAAGTGAAGCTAGTGGTTTATCCTTCTGACGATAAAACAGTGAAGGTAACAAACATTATGCCAAGATTTATTTTTAGCTCACCTGGCCTAAAAGCCCAAGTGACCTTTTCTCATCACTTGGCGTCTGTCGTCCATCATCGTTAACTTTTACAGAAATCTTCTGCTCTGAAACTTCTGTGCCAAATTTAACCAAACTTGGCCACAATCATCATTGATGTATCTAGTTTTTTTTATACGTGTGCATGTAAAACAAATTTCATTGTATATCTTTATATATATCTAAAAATCACAATTTTTTTTTTTTATTTATTTTTAATGAATAATGAAAATATTGTATTTTTTACTATACATGTATTTGTTCTCACAGTTATCTTTGAATTGAAATTGTTTCTAATCTTTTGAATAAAGGCTTTTGAAGCGGAAGAAGTGAAAAGAATTCCAAGACCTAGCTCAGGACCAAAAAGAACAGTTAATATTTATAGAACAGACACCAGAGGTGAGAAAACTCAAAAAAAATATAAAAATAATCTAAAAAACAATTAGAAATACTTGCACAATTGTAAAGATTAATAATTGCAAGTTCAGTGAGATACAAAATAAATATTTCGCAGACTTATATCATTTGTAACATGAAGCATTGGAATACACACAAAGTTGAAACTGTAGTAGAAGATACATGGTATTATGTCTTAATCATTCAGATAACAAATCATTGACTTTGATGAAATTTTCCTTAGTAATTATATGAATGACACAAAGTGATCTGCAATCATATGGATTGGTTCTCTTGATTTCATAGTAGATTTTAACCAACGGCAGATATACTGGTCTGTTTATTGTCCTACCTTGATGACATTATTTTTATCTGCCCATATAAATATGCTGTGCTTGGAAAAATTGAGATAAAGATACATTTTTTAATATGATTTTAAAATTTGTTTCCTGGTTCCAAAGTTTGATTTTTACCTGTGTCATCAACAGCAAAAGTATTGGTGTCAAACTTAAAGAAATTGACAACCCAAGAATTTAAATTACTTTGTTTGCATCAGTCTGTGCCTCCCAAAAATGTGCAGGCTGAGCCTTTCCAGACAGGTAATAGTATACATTTTTGTCGAGCCAGAAAGCTCGACATAGAAATAGTGATCTGGCGACAACGGCGTCATCTAACTTCTTAAAAGCTTTATATTTTAGAAGGTAGAAGACCTGGATGCTTCATACTTTGTATATAGATGCCTCATGTTAAGAAGTTCCGTCAGTCACATGTCAAATGTCCTTGACCTCATTTCATGGTTCAGTGACCACTTGAAAAAAAAGTTCAGATTTTTTGTCATGTTGAATTCTCTCTTATTATAAGTAATAGGATAATTATATTTGGTATGTGCTAGGCAAGGTCCTCATGCCCATCAGACAGTTTTCACTTGACCTCAACCGCATTTCATGGATCAGTGAACAAGGTTAAGTTTTGGTGGTCAAGTCTATATCTCAGATACTATAAGCAATAGGGCTTATATATTCAGTGTATGGAAGGACTGTAAGGTGTATATGTCCAACTGGCAGGTGTCATCTGACCTTGACCTCATTTTCATGGTTCAGTGGTTATAGTTAAGTTTTTGTGTTTTGGTGTGTTATTCTCATACTTTATGCAATAGATCTACTATATTTGTTGTATGGAATGATTGTAAGGTGTACATGTCTAGCGGGCAGATGTCATCTGACCTTGACCTCATTTTCATGGTTGAGTGGTCAAAGTTAAGTTTTTGAGTTTTGGTCTTTTTATCTAATACTATATGCCATAGGTCAACTATATTTAGGGTACAGAAATTTTTTATGATCTATATGTCAGTCGCACAGGTTTCATTTGACCTCGACCTCATTTTTACGGTTCATTGCTCAGTGTTAAGTTTTTGTGTTTTGGTCTATTTTTCTTAATCTAAAAGTAATAGGTCAACTTTATTTGTTGTATGGAAGCATTGCTAGCTGTACATGTCTGCCTGGCATGGTTCATCTGACCTTGACCTCATTTTCATGGTTCATTGGTCTTTGTTTAGTTATCTTGGTTAATGTTTAGTTTATGTGACAGTTTTTAATAAAGCTTTATACTTAGGCCAACCTTAAAAATATGTTTGTTTGCAGTTTTCCGACTGTACCTTCAGACTGAAGGGTCGGTAGGTAGGAAAAATATTTTATTTTATCAGCCAAAATACAGTTTAAACAAGCAGTTACACTAAACCAAGTTTCTTGTGAAGAAAAAAAAGACCATTTTAAAACAACAAACACTGGACATGCTGAAAACCAACATCAAATGAACAGGCATTTTCAGATAAAAAAACTTTTTAACCAAAACTGAAACTTTAACGTAGTGCCATTATCCAATTTATTACATAAAATATGGTATAATTATTAAATACTGGAACACTTATAAACAAGGAATGTCATTATGACTAGAACTGTTTTAAAGAAATATATTCAGACATGTATGCTTCTTGACTAGAATGTTTTCATGAGTAGAGTATTTTCTTCAGAAAGATGTATATATTATAAATTTATAAGACAATTATTAAAGAGTGTATTTTTAATAAAAAAAAATAACCATTGAATCTTCCTAAATTGAAAAAAAGGCAACTTGAAAAAAAAGTATTAAGACATCCGACTGTTTTCATATTTCTAACAATATTTAATTATATGTGATAAGGTTATATTTTTGCCAGGCTTTAATGAAAACCAAAGAAATCTAAAGTTTGGAGTGAAATCCATAGCACCTCATTAAAAGTAAATGGTCTGTACTGAAATGTTTTTAATGCATAAAAAAAATTGGCAGCATAGCTCCTAAGGACATGTTTAAATTGAATTCACACAGGCCACACAGTTTGGGTATATTTAATATTGTAAGAAAGAGAATAATTGCAATGAGTGGGGCAGCCCCCCTTATCCTAAAGGAGCATACTCAATGCAATCGAAGATGGATTTAATATAGAGAGAGTATATTTATTTTTCAAGCTAACCATTCATTTTCTCTACATCTTTGTGTAGTTAGGGTTGCTTCTTATTTGATTTGGTATGATCTATATCCATTAACATTTCAAATGAGCCCTTCCTCCGTACAGGCGTGTTGACAGATATCCATGAAGATTTAAGTCACGGAGCAGTGGTTTCATCTTTGTCGTCTTCACAACGATTTGTAGAAAATATGCCATACTTAAAGCTGCTGTCGAATTATTTAACCACTGAAATTTGGTTCCATAAAGTCAGGCTCCACAGATTCTGAACCCGATTTGTTTGAGACAGAATGGTTATCGTGTCAGTTATGAATATCCGCTGCGTTATCGTCAATGATTTCATCACACATCATTACATGTGCCTGAATCTGTAAAAACAGTTTACTAATAAACTTTTTTGTTTGTTAGTTGTCTTAAAATTGACACGAGACGACAGCTTAAAGTACTCCTCCGTTACTTCATGGATACCTGTAAACAATTTCCATGTGCTTTATCATTAAATGGTCACATGAACGCTTGACGGGAGGCTAAGAAAAACCGAAATTGAAACGCGTAATTGACCCAGACTTTAAATCATTTCCGGAAAGGACCCAAAGTTCCGGATCGCGTCAAAAGAGGTATTAAAAAAAATTTCTTCAAATTTAAAGCAATAAAATTTTCACAGTCGGGAGGATTTTCGGTAAACTGCAAACAAACAATATTTTAATTTAAGCCTTAGCTAGGACTCTTAACATAATATCAATGATTAGTAAAGAAGGTGAGACATTTCAGCGTGTGCACTCTTGTTTTCTTTCACTATAAAAAAAGGATGTGGTATGATTTTTGTGTGCACCTTAACCCCCCTCCCCTTTACCTGGGACACTGATGTATCAGCAGAACATATAAACAACCCATAAAAATCAGATAAAAAAAAAGAAGGACTGAAGTTATTTTATAAAACGATATAAAGCACAAAATCAACTAACAAAAAATAATAAAGACATACAGAACAGATTTGAGAGTACTCACAGTTAGTGCTGATATTTCAAAGCTAATAACAGCTACTGAAATCAGGTATCTAAGCCAAGAACACTTTTTGTTAAAAATTCACAAATTTTGTATAATATTTTATGTTTCACATACAGCTAGATGCTGCATTTGTGTCTATCCTTTACCAGTACTAGAAAACTGACATTTTTACAAAGGCCCAGCTTGCATACTTTATGATATCTTTTTGTCTTGAAATTAGACAAAATTGATACACAGGTACAACCTTTAATATGCTATTCAATAAAGTTGACTTAAAAGCCTCCTTAATACATGTTTAAAAACCTTCCCATGTGGCCTTTAAACTATTCTATCCATTGCTCCTAAGTTGAACATTACTATTATTTCAGAATTTCTGATTGGAGATGATTTGAAATTCAGTGTAGAGCAGGGAAATATTCTTAAAAAGAAATGTGATGCTATTGTTAACAGTACCAATGTTGATTTGGATTTGTCAAAAGGTAAAGTGGTTAGCTGGCTTCTTAATTTATTTCTAGTCAGTAAAGTATATATGTCACATTTAATGGTGTCTTGTAACTCAAAGATTATGATTTCCAGATATATACTATTTAAATAATTTCACATATACAATTGTTCATACTTATTGCATAACAAACATAACAATCAAAATTTTCAACACATAAAGTTTCTTGTCCTTGGTGCAATGGTGTTTGACTGTCAGTTTGGGATATGAAATTATTGAAAAGTGTACATAACAGGCTATTATTTGAACTTGGAATTATTTTTGATTATGGAATTTGCATAATTTCTTGTGTTTAAATTTTTTAATAAATTCCATGTTTATTTGGTATTATAATCTTTTGAGTGGTTAACAACACTTTCCATACAATGTATTTTGGTTAGATAGTGTTGTGCGCAGCACAGTACATTCTATTGAAAATATACTATCTTCTTTGTAATAGAAATTGTTGTGCGCAGCACAGAACATTTCAGTATAGAATAAACATGGAATTTATTAAAAATTTCAATAACAAGAAATCAAGCAAATTCCATAATTAAAAATAATTCCAAGTTTAAATAATAGCCTGTTACATGCTCATCTGATCTTTACCTCATTTCAAGGAGTCAAAAGTTAAGTTTTTCAGGCTAGGTTCATATGTCAGATACTATATACAGCAAAAAATCAGCTATATTTGCATAGGAAAGAATGTAAAGTGTTCATATTCCTTGATAAGTTTCATATAACATTGACCTTTACATCATTAGTTAAAACTAAAAAATATACATGTACTAATTGTTATGACCTATTGAGTCAGTAATAGTGATCATCAATTCTGAATTATTAACAGGTGCAGTAGCCCAAGCTTTGAAAGCTCAGTGTGACAAGAAGAAACTGGATGAAGAATGCACAAAGAAAAGTAAGTTGGAAAATTAAAGACCTTTCTAACTAAGGATGATCGCTACTCTCATTCAAAATTACAAGCTTTTTAAAAGACTGCTATAAATTGATTGTATGTAAATAAAGGAACTACAAAAGCAGCAAAAAATACAGGGTCTGTGTGCTTGTTTTCCAGATATAAGCCATTGAAAATTTGGTGAGAACTGTTTTTTCTCAAGATTTTTTTTTATATATTTATGGCACATTTATTTATTTTTAAAAAATGTTAATAAATTACAAGGATTGTACAAGATTTTCAAAAATGCTTTTAAACAATATGTAATTTGAAAATTATGAAAAGAAAATTAAGGGTTAGCAGGCAAAATTTGTATTTGCACCACACAGATACAGCTAGAGGAGTCCAAATATCTGACAAACAAGTCAAAATCAGTAGTAGCTAACATCCTTAAACATTAATGATGTATTAGAGATGCAGTGAGAAATTAGAAATCAATGAAGTTTTTTTTAAATGATTTTTTTAATTTACATATCATATTGAATACTGTAAGAGATAGAAAGAAAATGAAAACAGCAAAATGATAAGCAAACAACATCTACACAATATGTAGAGTCTAAAATCTTCAATGCAAAGTTTTGGAGATATTGCTGTTAAATGTGAGCTGTTGTCCTTAATTATATATAAAATTTAATTTTTTGTTCACTCGTGTATTTTTTATAGGAGAACATATGAAGAAACACAAGATAACATCAACAAGTGGCTGTGGACTTCCAGTACAGTTTATTTTTCATATAACATATCAGTCTACTTCTGCACAATGGAAGAAAATGATTGGAAAAGCAATGAAGAAAGCTGAAGATAAGAAATTAAACACATTGGCACTGCCTGCTCTTGGAACAGGTAATGCTTAAAAAAGTGTAGATATGACTATCCATAAACTGTTTGGTCAACCTGGCTTAAAGTGCTAGGATGAAAATTGCCATCACTCTGCATCAGTTGTCTTGCCTCATTCCTTGAATCTTACAAAAAATTTATCTTCTGAAACCACTAGGTCAATAAGAATCAAACATGGCCACAACCATTCTTGTGGTTCATGTATTTAGATTAAGAAAAATATATTCGATGAACCTGCCAGTCTACCACTATAGAATAGAACATAGGGTTTTTAACCGGATTTTTGTGACAAAAATGTCGGTTATTGATTTGGGGATGTACGGCGGGCGGGCGGGCGGGCGGTGATCGGCAATCAAATGTTGTCCGTGCATTAACTCATGAACCGTTCAACCAAAGCTTTTAAAATTTTAATATGTTATTCCTGACAACTATACGAAGGTCAAGTTCAATAATGGCGATTTTGACTTTTACCGTTCAGGAGTTATGGTTCTTGAAAAATTGAAAAATGGAGTTGTCCGTGCATTTACACATGAACTGTTCTACCAAAGCTTCCCAAATTTTAATATGTTGTTACTAATGAAAGAATGGAGGTCAAGTTCAATAATGACGAATTTGACTTTTACCGTTCAGGAGTTATGGTTCTTGAAAGATTGAAAAATGGAGTTTCCAGTCGTGTCCGTGCATTTATGCATGAACTGTTCTACCAAAGCTTCTGAAATTTTAATATGCTGTTACTGATGACAAAATGGAGGTCAAGTTCAATAATGACGATTTTGACTTTTACCGTTCAGGAGTTGTGGTTCTTGAAAGATTGAAAAATGGTTTTTCCCGTCGTGTCCGTGCATTTTCTCATGAACCATTCAACCAAAGCTTTTGAAATTTTAATATGTTGTTACTGATGACAAAATAGAGGTCAAGTTCAATAATGACGATTTTGACTTTTACCGTTCAGGAGTTATGGTTCTTGAAAGATCGTAAAATGGCGTTTCCATTCAGGTTGTTGCATTTACTCATGAACCATTCAATCTAAGCTTTTCAAATTTTAATATGTTGATACTGATGACAAAATGGAGGTCAAATTTGATATTGACGATTTTCACTTTCACCATTTATCAGTAATGGTTCTTGTGATATTGCCAGGACACAAATAAATGTTAATAAATCCGGTTTGCTGTCGTTGTGACAGCCTCTTGTTGAGTTTTTGACTGAATCTACAGTATTAACCAAGAGGATGAGTGTTAACATATTGTCCACATCAATGTCTGTGGTGCCTAGCTCTCAATTTCGGCAGTACTTTAGGAGATTGTCATCAGACTAGTCATACATTAGACTTAAATTATAGATATTGAAATGTAGAAGTGTAATGTATTTCTAGAAAACACTGTTTAACAAGTCAAACATTGTTGATACTACAAGAAAATCTATTTATGATTAATGGGCTAGTTAAAGTCCACATTTAGATTAATGTTCTACAAAAACAGCACTCACTAGCAGAAATACTGAATGGTGGTATCATGTTATAATGTTGAAAAAACACCTTCAGAAGAAGTCAATTTAACTACCATATGACATATTTTGCATATTAAAGAAAAAAATTCAGTGGTGTGTAAAAAGAATATTTGCAAAAATTAGATTGAAGGGGTACATTTGTTATTTTGATATTTGAATACTGTTTTTATTCATCTAAATTATTTGACTATGTTTGTATTTCTTCAGGTGGCAATGCTACAAATCCTAAATTGATGGGTCAGACTATAGTAGAGGGTCTCAAGGAGTACTTAGAAGAGAATGATTTAAGAACATTAAAACATGTATATCTTGTAATATTTCAACCTGATATGGTAACATCAATGTTACAAGGTATAGGCCAAGCATCACAAACAGTTCCAGGTATGTTTAAGGTTATTCTTATGTATTTAAGTTTAAAAGACTAAAAAATTTATATCAGGGAAAGTATTATATTCTGTTGTTTTATATTGTATTTTTCATGTAGTCTCATAAAATAAATGTAATTTCTGTGGTTAAAAAGGATGTTTTTTTAATTTATTTTGTAGCTGTTTTCTGTAAAAACTCTGTTTTTATGTCTCCTATGTTGATGGGCATAACACCCACTGGTCACCAATGATAGATTAACCTTAATATCTTGAGTCAAATTTTTTGTTGGGGGTTAAAAATTATCATGTTTACCGTATGTGGTTTTTTTAGTTGTTTTTTTTAAATGTTTTCTTTTACATAGGGTTAAAAAAAAATTTTTTTACTGCGATGAAGCCTTTTATCATCTATGCATTTGAAAATAACATCTTTATTCTGACAAATTAGGAGCATAACAGATAGATGTCATCAAATAAAACCGTCAGATATGTTATAGTTTATTTTTAGTCCCATATACCTGAAAAGTGTATGTTTTGTACACTTTGGAAAATGGTTGGCAATTATTGAAGAATGACCCCTTAATCAGTTTCGTCTTTTTCCAACTGATGTAAGTTTTAGTCCAATGCAACAGAGAGGTCATGATTAATCTAAAGCACATGAAATATAGTTAATTCTAACAGTTTTATCTATGAGCTATATACAAATATTGTTAAAAAATGAAATAGAGTATTATCAGGGACACAATTAAAAGACTAATAAAAGTTAATGATAGAAATATGTATTATTATTATTATTATAATTTTTTTTTTTTTTTATATTATTTATTTAAGCTGCTGGTCCAGTTGGTAAATTTGTTGTGATGCAAGATGACCCAGTAGGTACTGATACTGTAAGATTTTTAATCTATGGAGAAAGGAACACTCACAGTGTCAAACAGAGGTTGATGAAAGCTATAGAATCAGAGTATGAAAAGAAAGAAATGCATGATTCCATTATCAAAGAGTTAACAACCAATGAGGTAGTTATAGTATTTTAGTTCATAGAGTCGGTGGACTTTATCTAAGATTATTACATTGGTTGCAATGAATTTCATTGATTTCCTAGTTAAATAAAAACCGATAATTTCACATGTGAAATAAATGTGGTTATTTCACTCTCTGACGTCATACAACAATAGGCGTTGTCAAGACGTCGATAACATCGAAACAAAACATGCGTAGGAAAAATATATAGTTCCTTACATTTTCTACATTACTTTCTTAAAAAAAGCAATTTGACAATTTAATAAAAAGTATAACTAATCGCCGTATTTGAATATCAAAAATAAGACAACTTGTGACCGAACGCCGCTATGGATTAAACTCGTGCTGCGCACTCGTTTAATCCATGCGTCGTTCGGTCACGCGTTGTCTTATTTTTTGCTATTCAAATACGCCGATTAGTTATACTATAAATAATTGGCAAAATCCATTGTGTGATAAGATCTATTTGAATATTTCTGTTGTTGTGTATTTCTTGAATGGATTAGATGAGTTGTGACTTGCATGAGCTCCACATTTGGAAACCAATGTTGGAGGTCATAAGGATGTTGTTTGTTTATAGATGGTCCATGATGTTAGTTGTCACAATGTGTTCCATTATTTTGCAGCAGAAACACGTTTAAAAGAGATTGGTCTATAATTTGCAGCTTTGTAACATTCAGTCTTTTTACATACAGGGTTTGTGCTATTTGCTTGTTTCCAGTCTTTTGGTCTTTGGCCAGTTTCTACTAAATTGATGAACATGCATGTTATGATTGGTGCTTTCTGTGTTCTTAGCTCTTTAAACCTTTCTCCTGATTTTATTTATTTGGATCAATGTCTTTGTGTGGATTTAGTTTTAGAAGCAATTTTTGTACACTTGTTGCCATCCCTTATTTAAGTGTAGTTTTTATATCTTTTGCAGGAAGCAGCAATCCATAGTGTGAAGAAAGATTTTCCTATTAAGATATGTGTAAATAAAAAAACAAGTCAGCTAGTTTTAGAGGGGCTTAAGTCTCACATAATAGATGCTTTAAATAAAATCCATGGTTGGCTGAGCAAATTTAGACATAGACGCTTCTGTGAAGAGGAAGCAAAAATCATGAATGACCAAGTTCAATGGTTTTTCAAAGTAAGTATAAACAATGTTTGTAAAAAAACAATTTTTAAAAAATAGATTTGTAGGACTCAACACTCTAGGGTAGATTCCTAATCTATGTTAAACTTGATGTTACAAATGTCAATCAAACCAAATCTATGGCAGATTTTTGTTTTCTCCAAATCTCTTTAAATTGCGTTATTCTCTGGGAAAAGAGAAACATATAACATCACAATTGAATAATGCCATATTATACACCATTGCTGCTGCTATCAATGGTTGAACCCTTAGATCTCCTTTACAGAGTTTTGTTGATTCCAAATATATGGCAAATTTTGTGCAAATGGAAAAACATGCTGTACCATGACTTGTCTTAAACAAATGGAAATGTATGGTCCAAATCTATAAACATTTGAGAAATAACCCTTCATCTAGATTATTTTTCTTGACTAAAATTGTCTCACTGAAGGTCATGAAATGAGAGAATTGAAGAGGATGATTGACGTAATATTTTTTTAATTTCTTTGTAGGAAATAGACCAACACGGAAAACAACTTCTTACACCATATCCTGATTTGATAAATATGCATCTTGAGAATGCACATCGTGGTACTTCTAAACGATCTGATGTTGACTTTTATTCAGCTTCTGGTGATAAATATATAATTGAGTTGAATACTATGAAGGAATATCCTGTAAATGATCCAACTGACACAGTAGAAGTTATCAGAAGAGAAAAATTAAAAGGTATTTACTCTAAAAAGAGGTGCTGCCATTCTGTTTATGATGATGTTTGTATATATATTTTCTGTTTAATATTAAATTTGTATTAAGATCTATTTTGTTACATCTTGTGATCAATTTTATTTGGCAATCACCATGGCAGTCAGCAGGGTTAAAGAACATCAGTTGCTCGACCTGTTAGTCAAATGCGTTTTGTTTAGATATACTCCTCATGATGTATGTAATTGTCAATTATTCAGAGCAATATTTGGGTACATATTTAATTTGATAATGTTCTTGTTATTTGTATTTAGACTGAAAACAGATTTACTTAGCATAGATCAATAGCACAGTGTAACAGTATACTGTACTAAAGCAAAAACTACTTAATTTAATGTAAATTCAAATTATATAACCTATTTCAAGTTCTTTAACTACATTTATTCTGTGTTAGAAACCTATAATGTGTCAAATATATATTACAATTCAAATTTTGATCTATATCAAGCTTGAATATTGAGTCCATTTTAGCCTAAACTGTTCATAGTTGGATCTCTGCAGTCGTATCAAGGTGTGATCTGTGAAGCAGTTTATTTAATTTGAACTAATTCTATATTGCATAGTGATAATTCATTTTTCTTGAATCAGGTGGCGACATATTTAGTCTTCCTTCTGAATGGGATGATAATAATGATCAGAATTTGAAGGTTATAACTCTGTTGAACAGCTCACAAGAATTTATGGATGTGGTAAAACTGTTTAAGACATCAGTATTCAATGGGCAATACAAAACTCAGTTTAATGCTTCAACTTTCAAAGTAACAAAAGTAAGTTTTATATATGAGACTTTTTCATAACATGATATAAGCTATCATACTAACCTGAATCCTTTCCTTGCTATGGAGAATTGATTTTGATAGATATATTTTTGCCATGTGCTCTTTCTATTTTGATATCAATTTGCAGTAGTTTTGCTTATATAAGAAGAAGATGTGGTATTATTGCTAATGAGGCAACTCTCCACTATTGACCAAATGACACAGAAATTAACAACTATATGTCACCATACAGCTTTCAACAATGAGAAAAACCAGATAGCCTTCATAGTTAGCTATTAAAGACCATGAAATGACAAATGTAAAACAATTGAAACGAGAATACTAACATTGCCTACTTTATGTACAAAATAATGAATGAAAAACAAATATTTAAGACAGCAACAAATGACAACCACAGCATAACAAGTTCCTGACTTGGGACAGGCACTTGCCTAATAGGGTGGGGTTAACTTAGTTAGAAGATGTCAATCCCTACCTCACCTGGGACAGTGGTGCAGCATCTCAACTTCAGACAAATTAAGAATGTGGTGAGTTAAATTACAGTATTTGAAGGCACCAACCCTCTTTCATTTTAAGCAAACCTTGACAAGAGGGCTGATTTTTGCTATTTCATTATATAACAAAAACACTTTATGGAGTACTGCAGTTGTCAAAAATGTCCACCAAAATACACAGTTCTTGGATTTTAATAAAACATTAATCAAGTACACATCCTTAATTAACTTGTGTCAATTTTTTAAAACTAACAAATTTTGAAGGTTTGTATACATCAGTCTCTTTGCCTCACATAAAAAAGAAAAACCTTTGCTGACAGGATAGTTTTCTCTATTTGACAGAAGTCTTGTATAAATTAAGATTTTTTACTTAAAATAAAGTTATATTCCATTTTAAATGCTGACGATTTAAGAATTCAAAGAGTTGTTATTTAATTTCAGATTGAAAGAATTCAGAATATATCTTTGTACCAGATGTACGCAGCAAAAAGAAAGCTTATAAAAGATCAGAACCAGAATTCAAATGTTGTGGCTGAACAACAACTCTGGCATGGAACTGGGAGTGATGCAGTACCAAGTATAATAATGTATGGTTATAACAGAAGTTATTGTGGTAAAAATGGTAAGTATAAAGATGGAGTGTTAATCTACAGAAGTTATTGTGAGCTTTTATATTTCAGGAATTACCTGCATTGAACTTTCATAATTAAGGGGAGAACTATCTACATTGTCAGGAGACTACATATTGGAGTTAGTAATATTTTTCATCTTTGTCTTTTATTTTGAAAACTTATAGATAGAGGAAAGATCTTAAAACAAGTTAGTTTTGCATTTTCGGTATTGTCAGTTCACCCATTAGTAAAGTTATTGCCCTACAATGACAATTTTTACCAATTTTCTTTGCTTTTTGACTTATATGATGAACTTTATACTAGAAAAATAGAAACTTTTTAATAACTAAATTAATCAGCAAGGCAAAATCCTCAAACAAATCGTATGTTGCCGATAAAGTAAGTTAACTGTCCACTCCTCAAATGAGTAATTGCCCTTTAATGATTTAAAAAAATTATATAAAAATTTATAAAAATAGAGATAAACTAAACAGACATAAGGATCAGCAAAACAAAATTAAGATCAACAGAAAAGGATTTTTTGGTCATGAATTTTATTCTTGACACTGCATGGTTGCAAAGAGTTCTTCTTGATTATGCACATATACAACACAGGCTCTTTACAGCCACTTGTTTAAGTAACTCAACGATAAGCTCATTTGACCCTCTAAGCAGTTCAACCCATCTCATCACTTGGCATTTATGACTAGAAAAGTTATTTGGAAAGCAGAAAAGGTGAACATATACATATAAATGTATTTTGGAGCTCACAAACATCTTTAACTCGGCCACATTCTGCATGTGTCTGTCCCAAGTCAGAAGCCCGAACTCAATGGTTTTTGTTTGATGCTGTAAATTATATTTGTTTTTCTTTCTTTTCTTTTTTTTTTTTACATAATTTAAGCCATTAATTTTCTTGTTTTAATTTTGCCATTTCAGAGCCATTTATAGCTTGCTCATTGAATTTGACATGTTTATATATTATTGTTATTATTATTTGAAGGTACATGGTTTGGATATGGTGTATACTTTGCAAATGATGCATCTTACTCAGCACGAAACTGGGTTTCTCCTGGTGGAGTTACAACGAGTGTCAGTCAGATTTTCCTGAGTAAAGTTTTAACTGGTAAATACTGTAAAGGAGATCCAAACATGCGTGTTTTACCACAGAGGGGTGATGGAACAATGTTAAACTTTGATTCTGGTGTTAATGATGTTAACAACCCTCTGGAGTATGTCATATTCAATGACACACAAGCCTATCCTGAATACTGTATATCTTTTGTAAAATAATGTACAAACATATTCTCCAGGTTGTACAATGTTGGAAGAAATAACATAATAGCAATGTATTGTGATATTGTTTTTTTGCAGTATACAACTAATTTTTGGGTTTTAAAATATATTTATGATTAGTTATGTTTTATATAATGTTATTTTATGCTATATATTGTGATATTGTTTTTTTGCAGTCTACAACTTATTTTTTGGGTTTTAAAATATATATATGATTAGTTTTGTTTTATTTGATGTTAATGCAGCATGCTTTTAATTGATCTGACGTTTAACAAATATATACTTTGAATATTTAAGAATAATCATACTTTTTTATATGTATAAATTATTTATTCTCATTTATCTGTGATAGAAAGTGATATGTAATGTTTGAATCTCTGATAACAAGTTATCTTTAAACTTACTTCACTTAGTGAAAAACTAGTCCCTATAAAAGGCAAATGGTTTTCCTCAAACATATAGTCTTTTTATGCCCCGCCATAATTGAGAGGGCATTAAGTTTTACCAGTGTCCGTCCGTCCATACATCCAAAATTGGTATCTGTTCTCTAACTTAAGACTGCCTCTACCAACATGACCAAATGTTATGAAACTACACAATGCTTCTTACCACAAACTACAGACCAAATTTGAATTTTGGCTCTAACTGTTCTACAGTAATGCCCCTGTACAATAGAAAAAAAAAAATCCTTTCTGTTCTCTAAATTTTAATTTGCCTCAACCAAATGGTATGAAACTTATACACAATGCTTATAAACACAAAATACAGATCATGTTTCATTTTTTTGTGGCCTCATTTTAAGAGTTCTATAGCTATGACCGTTTACAAATGTTAAAATTGTTAATTTTTTTGTTTCTGTTCTCTTTCTTTAGTTTGCCAGATGCTATTAAACTGATACAATATATATACCTATGACATATCAATTCAGATCTCAATGCAAAAAATCATACATATTGCTGTAAAGATTTGTCTATATAAATGTATAGGCATACTTTCAAGAAGGCCCTTCAAACCTACATATTATGCTTGACTGGCTAATATTGATTTTAAAATGATAAATAAGATCACTCACCTTTACTAAGAGCTTTATAAATATAGTAAAACATAACCATGTCTGGTGGAGCATTCAGTTTAATTTGCACAAGGACAATCTATTTAAAATGTGTGTGATAAGGATGATTGCCATTATTTTTAATAATGACAATGTGTAATTTGGATTTCAATTGCTCAATTTTTAAATGTCTGTGATATATAGAAAACTCTGTGATTAAAGTATTAATTTTAAATAGTACATCTTGTGTGTAAATATGTAAATCCAAGTTGAATATGTTTTTAAAACAGAGATAAAATTAGATTGGAAAGATAATAAGTTGGTAAAATATAAAAAAAAAACCAACATTAAAGAAGAGTGACCATCTCATTAACCCTGTCCCTTTTTAGAAAAATCATAAATACAGAGGAATTAAACAGAAAGGAAAAGAAAAAAGGAAATACATGAACGTGTGGTATGGAATGAAAGTTATTCTCTCTAGTTTGTGTTTGATTTGTTTGCACTAATATTAAGTCTTTTGTTTCATTTAATATGCATTTAGTAAAATTATGAAGGAAGATCTTTAAAGAAATTCCATTGAGCCGCTGAGAAGGGAAATGAAACCAGGTGAAGTTCCATTTTCAAAGTCTGACCTTTTATTTTTGTTTTTATTGTATATAAATATTTGTTTTTATTGACGCATGATTATTGCAAAATGCAGATTTTCATTTATTGCATTTATTTATTAAATAAGGATATTATTATGTTTGATAACTTTTCTAAAGCTTAGGTAGATATTTGTTTGTGATATTATTTGTGAATGATTATAAATGATATTGTTTTATCGTTTTTGTTTTGCAAGTGAAAATACTGGTACTGGTTTTGTATGTCTAACATAAACCAATTGTATAATCTTTTTATCCATCCAAATTTCTTGTAAAGACGAGAGAATTCTTTAAATAAAATTCTAAAAACTTGTATAGAATATTTGAACATATAGTTAAAAAAGCTCCAATGTGATTATTACTGTGGATTCTTTTATTTTCGTGGGTACCAATTTTTCTTGGATTGAGGAAAACTTGCATATTCATGGATATTTAATTTTATGGTTTTAGCAAAGTCAGCATATATTCCTTTAGACATGTAAAATGATAGTGCGAGAGGGGAATCCGTGTACTATGGACACATTCTTATTTAGATATATATATGATAAGTTATGTTTTAATTCATGTTAATACAGCATGCTTTTAATTGATCTGATTTTTAACAAAGATATACTTTATTTAAGAATAATCATGCTTTTTTATATGTATAAATTATTTATTCTCATTTATCTGTAATAGAAAGTGATATCTAATCATTGAATCTCGGATAACAAGTGATCTTTAATCTTACTTCACTTAGTGAAATACTATAGTCCATATAACAGGCAAATGGGTTTCCTCAAAGAGTAGGTCTTTTTCATTAAGTGTAACCATTGTTCGTCCATACCTACATCCAACATTGATATCTGTTCTTGGACTTTAGATTGCCTCAGCCAAATGTTTTGAAACTTATACTCAACGCTTCTTACCACAAACTACAGACCAAATTTTGATTTTGGTGGCGTCTCTTAAACCATTCTAGAGTAATGCCCCTTTACAAATGGAAAATTGCTGATTTTTTCTTTTTTGTTCCCTTACTTTAGTTTGCCTCAACCAAATGGTATGAAACTTATACACAATGCTTATTACCACCAAATACAGATCAAGTTTGAATTGTTGGGGTCTCATTTTTAGAGTTCTATAGCTATAATGACCCTTTACAAATGTTAAAATTTTTCATTTTTGATCTCTTTCTTCAGTTTGCCTCACCCAGATGCTATTAAACTGATACAAAATGCTTAAAACAACAAAATACAGATCACATTTAAATTTTGGTGGTGTCACTTAAACCATTCTAGAGTTTTACCCCTTTACAAATGATAAACTTGCTGAATTTTTTGTGTCTGTTCCTTAACTTTAGTTTGCCTCCACCAAATGTTATGAAACTTATACACAATTGTTATTGACACAAAACTCAGATTAAATACAAATTTGAATCCTTTCACTTTAACAGTTTTTCAGTTATGTCCCTCTAAATTATTATATGATATGCAAGTGGGAGAATCATCTATGTCTAATGAACACTTTCCCTTTTTATTTGCTATTATATTATGCTTTACTGGCTTATATCTTGTTTTTATGAATGTAGTGTCATACTTTAAAGATGGTCTCTCAGACCTGCATATTATGCATAGCTGACTAATTTTGTTTTTAAAGTGATGAATAAGATCACTCACCTTTACTTAGAGCTTTATAGATATAGTAAAACATGACCATGTATTCTCTAACTTAAATGTAATAATTTTATTGATAATTGAGAAATTCATTTTAGTTGCAATTATAATAGAATGTTGTTCAACAGTCAGGTGAAGCTTTCAGTTTAATCTGCACAAGGACAATCTATTTGAAATGTGTGTGATAAGGATGATTGCCATCAGGCACGGATCCAGAGAGGGGTTCTGGGGGTTGGAACCCCCCCCTTTTTTCAACGATCAATGCATTTGAATTGGGACATGTAATTAGAACCCCCCCTTTGTCCTGGGTTAGGAACCCCCTTTTTAAAATGGCTGGATCCGCCCCTGGCCATTATTATTATTGTTGATGATTTCTGATCACCTTTCAGTGTCAACAAACAAATAAACTGAGTGTATGGTTTGTATATGTATGATGAGTGAAAGCTAGTGACAATGATGACAATGTGTAATTTTAATTTCAATTGCATAATTTACAAAACTGTGATAATTAAAAAAATCTGTGATAAAAATATTAGTTTTAAATAGAACATTTTAAATGTAAATACGTCAATCTAAGTTGAATATGTTTATAACAAGGCACTGAAAAATAGATTGAAAAGATAATAGATCGTAGCAAATAATAAGATGGTAAAATATAAAACAAACCCCCATTAAAGGAGAGTGTGACTATCTCACTCACCCTGTCCCTTTTTAGAAAAACATAAATACAGAGAAATTAAGGAGAAAGGACAGGAAAAAAGGAAATACTAGTATATAACAGTATACTATGAAATGAAAGTTATTCTCCCTAGTTTGGTGTACATATGTGATTTATTTGCACTAATAATACTTAATCCTTTTGTTTCATTTAATATGCATTTAGTCAAATCATGGAGGAAGATCTTTAAAGAAAATGCATTTAGGTGTTTAAAAAAGGAAATGAAACCAGGCGAAGATCCATTTATCAAATTATGACACCCCATCCCCTTTATTGTTTGTTTTTTTTTGTATAGAAATATTTGTTTTTTGACCCTTGTTTATTGCAAAGTGATGATTTTATGTATCAACTGGCAATTATTTATTGAATAAAGATATTATTATATGTTTGATAACTTTCCTAAAGCTTAGAGTCAGCTGGTAGATATTTGTTTGTGATATTATTTGTGAATGATTATAAGTAATATGTATTATTGTGTTTGTTTTGCAAATAAAAATGCAGATACTGGTTTTATATGCCTAACATAAACCAATTGTATAATCTTTTTATCCATCCAAATTTCTTGTAAAGACAAGAGAATTCTTTAAATAAAATTCTAAAACTTGTATAGAATATTTGAACATATAGTTAAAAAAGCTCCAATGTGATTATCTTGAATTTGCTTGAATCTATTTACTTGAAATGTTGAAAATTTTGTTAAGATTGATAAGTAAGCTCCCTAACTGATATTCAAAAAAGAATGTTATTACTTCAAACTTGTTTTAAAGTATGCGATCGTGAGCTTTACTGTGGATTCTATTATTTTTGTGGGTACCAATTTTTCGTGGATAGAGGAAAACTTGCATATTCATGGATATTTAATTTTATGGTTTGGCAAAGTCTGCATATATTCCTTTAGAAAATTTGTAGTCCGTTGAACATTTAAATTTGTGGTTAACCTGTACCCACAAAATCCAGGAAAAATTATTATCAAACAAATATTATTAGTTACATAGTGTGCTAGTGACCTAATACGGTATATATGGGGTCAGTAAATTCCATATGGGGTGAGAGCGAAGCTCGAATCCCCATATGGAATTTACTGACCCCATATATACCGTATTACGTCACTAGCACACTATGTAACGAATTTATCTTACCGACTATCTTAATGTGTGAAATTAAGACTAGTGATTCTCAAAATGAGCAAGTCTTCAATACTGTTAGCATTAAGAAAATACTTCCATTTATCCTACAAAAACAGATGCCAACAATAACGAGTCGGCTTGTAAGGTTTAAATGTGTTTTGTGAATTTATTTCAATCTTAATCATCAATTTCTTCGTCTATTGGAACTTTTAAGTTTTTTTCTCAGTACCGTTTTGTTTTTTTATAAAGGGACATAACACCATTACTAACCGTGTATGAAATAAGCTCCGCCCCCTTTTTACCTAATATGGAATATAAAGGGACGTGACTCCACTACTAACCGTGTATGAGATAAACCCCGCCTCCCTACTAACCTAATATCAAATATACACGGTTTGCACGCGGACACTTTTAACCAATCATATTCCTGGAAATGTATAGAAGGTAAGATAATAATGAATCCACAGTAATATATAAAATATAAATTGTTTAAGAGAACTAGGACTTTAACCATCAAATTAAAGAGAATTTTGCTGACTGGATTTGTTATGCTTTTGTTAAGATTGAAAAAACTAGGTTGACAGTAGGTCATTTTTAGGTTTTGCTCAAACATGTTTTTTTAGTATGCAAATGATTCTTTAAAATCATCATCCATGAAGTCTCTTTACAATGTTCAAATGTGAATTTTTCAGAATAGTAGAATTTTTTATGTATAGACACATCAGTTATCCTGAAATTATCAAACTTCTTTTTGGCATGTTATTATAAAGTTATGTTTCATGATCAGCAAGATACTGACATACCTGCCAACCCTCTGGTTTGAGCGTTTTCCACAAAAATTTATACAACAGTAACATGTATTGATTTGTTTGTTAAATATTGGTATTGTGCCTCAGACAAAAATGTACCAGTGGGGACCATACTACTTTGTCAGTTTCCTTGATTTATTTTATGACCTAAGTTGTATCTATAACTAATAGGTTATTGACATTCCGAATCAAAAACTCTTTTTACCAAAAATCTTTTGAGGAAAAATACTAGTAAGTCATGACTATTTCTGAACAAATTACTGTCAATTTTGATTGTAAGATTTTTTTTGAGAATAGAATCCCCAGAGTATAATTTAAATTGATATGATAACACAGACTGCCTAATTATATCATATGTATTTTTGTTAACATGCAAAATAGAATAACTAATTAGAAAAACATTACCTCTTTCTTAAGTTTACTTTTTTGTTTTCCTGTTTAAATAAGATGTCTGTCTTGTGTCTTTTGTTATTGTTTATTTTGAAATCACAAATAAAGATGCATTTATTTCTTTAGGTTATCCAAGTTATTTATAATACAATTTCAGTTTTCAGCATTTGTTGTAGAACTGATGGTTGGTTGCTTAATGTCCAGAGATAAATATTTCAGGTATGTGCAGGACAATTGCAGAACTGATGCTCATCATTTTACAGCCGATTGCATTGAGTGTGAATCCAAAGGTAATATCTTTGGTTATCTTGCTTGTTAGCTGAACCGTGAAGTCATTGTTAGACCAGGTAAACTACCCTCCTTTCGAAGTAGCCTAGTCCAACAGACAGATAGATTGGTTATCTTCTGGACTAGTCTACTCTTAAAGCAGGGTAGTTTACCTGATCTAACAATGACTTAATAAATTATAATCCTGGTACCTTTGATAACTATTTAATGGTTCAGCTAGCAAGCAAGCTTACCAAAGATATTGCATTTGACTTCAAACTCAATGGAATTGGCTGTCATTACTTGTAATGAGTAATTTAATCTTTTAAACATAGTAAGTATGGTTGACATTCTTATAACATTAGCCATAAACCCAAACCCTTATTCCTACCACAGACTAGGCTAGATTTCATGAATCATTTTCCATGTTTGTGCCCTGCCAGCAATACTTTAGGTGAATAATTTTCTTGCCTTGCATCTTGCTTTCTATTCAATAGTATGAACCACGAGGTTATGGACAAATCATTTTAAAACTGTGCACTGATCATTTATGGATATTAAAAAGGTTGCGCTAAAATGTTTTAATTCAAGCCTTGACAATATGAAATTGAGAATGGAAATAGGGAATGTCTCAAAGAGCCAATAACCTAACCAAAGAGCGGAAAACAGTTGAAGGCCACACATGGGTTTTCAATACAGCGAGAAAATCCCGCACCCGGTTTCTTGCTTCAGCTGTCCACTAAAACAAAAAGTTGTACTAGTTCAGAGATAATGGACGTCATTCTATACTCCGAAATATATTAAGGAAACTGAAATTTAAAAATCATATAATACTAACAAAGGCCAGAGGCTCCTAACTACGGACAAGCTCCAAAATACGGCGGGGTTAAACGTTTATGTTTGTTTTAGATCTCAACCCTCCCCAATACCTCCATCCAGTGTAGAAAAAAACCACACAGCAATATGTTAACTATTTATCACAAATATTATTTTACTAAACAGTGGCAAAGTTGAACAATATAAGATGTTGGAAGTTTATTAAGCCTTGTGGGTTTTTCAGATGAATATACATTTAAAACTCTTTGTATTTATGACTTTTCATTAAGCAGTATAACTGATTAAAACATAAATTTAGATACACCTTGTATCTTACTGCAGTAGCAGTTTTACTTTAAATCAAAATTTAGCAGTATCCTCAAGTTATTTGGATCCTTGAAAATTCGCGTGAGAACAATCCTAATAGTTTTTAGATCACATCAAGGATTTATATATACAAATCCTATATTAGACAAAGTGTTTTCGCTACATAAGATTTCAGTTTGTATGTACACTGTCATGCATATGTGTGTTCTATGATTACAATTTTAAATATCACACACAATGCAATAGATTGGACTGAGCTAAGTGCAATTCACCATATAACTACAAAGAGACAGAATGCTCAATCCAGTGATATACCTTATAATTCTGTCAATAGTTCGAATTATAAACCAGTTTATGACAAAACTGCATTGAGTACCTGTAAATAAATCTTGCCAGTTAATCGTTGCTTTAAAAGACGTAAAACTTGTAAGAAGATGGGGGCGAAAATAGCCAGATGAGAGAAGACGCATTAATATGTTTGATGATTATTACTTCACTGGACAATTTATTAGTGGTGGACAATTGAAAATTTATTTAAAAGCATCATAGAGGAATGTGCAAAATAGAACAGCTGGATGAAAGCAGGTATTAACCTTGATTGACATCAGCATAAACGGATGAGTAAAAAGGTAGAATAGAACCATTCTAATAACAAGAAAACCGAGTTCGTCTTATAACTAAGGCGAAATGACAAAGCTTAAGGACAATTAAATGAAAGGAGATACAATAAGTTCATGACAACTAATGTATGTAAATAACCTGACATGCGATAAATTTATATCATGTCTTTTCAATTACTTATAAATGGGATATATCTCAGGATTTATGCACTCTTTACACGTACTTCGTGAGTGTAAAACATTACAAACTGTAATACACGTAAAACAATACTCTGTAAAGCACTTGTAAAGATCATACAATTTATGCACATTGCTGGAAATATATATGACATTTAATTGTATTGGCCTTTATACATGCATCATGCAGGGCACTTTTACTGTTTGTCTTTTTGCTTTTTTGGCCATGGTGTTGTCAGTTTATTTTCGATCTATGAGTTTGAATGTCCCTCTGGTATATTTCGCCCCTCTTTTACTATGATTCAACAAACTAGTAACACAAAACTCAAACGTGTATACTATATTTGCGGGGCAGTATACCCTTGATTATTTACGGGATGTCAAAAAATTTCATACTATGTTAATCATATCAACATATTTGTTTTAACCATTTTTTCACATTAGTTATCAGTTTCATCAGACTGGGTCGATACCTTTTCTGGTTGACTATATGATCAACTATTAGTCCCAGAGGGTATCAGAGGCTCAGTATTCAGTTCTTCTATACTGACATGATTTAAAACAAACTGATAAAAAGGTCCGTAAATAAATTTAGAAATTATCAGAAACAAAGGTTCAGACAAAGTTGACCTTAGAAGGATTTGGCTTTTTTTAGGTCCATTTTGGTTATATAGCGCTTCACCTGTTTAGGTGATTTCAAATATTCGGCTTTGAAGGTACATCCAGAAAACGTTTCCGACACAAGAAATTTATAACGTGTTGTATTCATTTTTTCCCCTTAAATTTACAATGAAAGAATTGTAAAAGGCAAATATTCTTCAATATTTTTAATGAAAATAAAACATGTGCTTTTACAGCCGTTATACAGATGTTTCAACGTCATAGTTGTCACATTTGTATAATTTGTGTAACTTTTTTTCATTTTAGTCCATGTATTATACAACAAAGAAAGGCAACAGTGTATACCACTGTTCAAAAGTCATAAATCGATAAGGAGAACACAAATACGGCACCAATTGTAAGAGGAAAACAAATTAATAAAAAAAACACTGAAGTGCAACAAAAACCAAACGCGTACATAGAAATTAATTATTGTTAACAATTGCAATAATAGGATATTAAAAAAACATATTGGTGACCCAGTTGAACATTTTTTTTATGTCTAACAATCATGTATTTGAAATTCTTTGCATGAAGAAAACAACACATAGATGAAGTACTGAATTGCACGAAACAATGCGTCCATGTTAACTTTGAGTTATTGCTTCTATCAAAATCCGCATTTATAGGATTAAAGAAACTTCCGGATTTGGTTTTACATCAAATAAAATGTTTTATCATTTTTTTCTGTGAAAACTGATGACATTTATTTATAAATTTATAACGAGAAATGTGAGTATCTTCAACAATCTTTTATTACAACTAAATTCACAGTTTATCTTTTTTGTTGTACATAGTTTGTACTGGTAGGTAAGTCATCTGATATCGCAATCATGTAAAGGATACATGTTTGTATGAATGTAAAAATAAATTAAGCGAACCAAAATGTATCACGAGTTTTTACACCCAAATGTAATGCCTATATTTGTTAACGTTGAATATGAAATGAAAAAGAACGTATACCATTTTATTTGACAATATCAAACCATGAATAATAAGAAAGCAAACAGATGAAACCCCATAAGTAACCCTTCTTTAACTATCTCCGTTCATACTTTGACAAGTGAGTAGATTTTACAAATGTCAAAATTGCCGTTTTGCTTATTCTTGTTAAGTCCATGTGATAATATTGATCAGCAGGTCAAGGTTGGCCGTATAGTGCATCCTTATTGCAAAAATACATCATGCTCCTTGTATTCAGCTGTCAGTATGGACGGATATAAGATAGAAGACATCTGGAATCAGGCGTTTGATTTGGCAGAAAAGACTGGATATACTTACATGTATCAGTTTATTGAAGGTAATCATAAATGTATTTTATATTTTACAGTTTTATAAAAAAAACAATCCCCCTTTTAATAGCATTAAACAGACATGCATATACTGAGGACATACTGAGGTATATGTGCGTCTGGATTAGAAACCCCAAGGGGGCATCAAGAGGAGGGGTTGTCCTCGAGACGGAATCCTGCTTTTTTTTACGATCAATGCTTGAGTGTTTCACATTGCGATAAGACGTGTCACGGTACTTGTCTATCCCAAATTCATGTATTTGGTTTTGATGTTATATTTGTTATTCTCGTGGGATTTTGTCTGAGGCTTGGTCCGTTTCTGTGTGTGTTACATTTTAGTGTTGTGTTTTTTATAACAAAATGGATAGTTTTCATTTTCAAACTTGTGTAAAAATACTTTTTTCTGAACATTTAGAAGAAGTTTACTTTTTTTTAATTCCTTGCTTCCAGGAAGCAATTCGCTGACATTATTTTCCGTATGCATAGTGACCTTAGTGTGAACCTTCTCGTAAAAATCCGTTGATCGCAATACGCATGGATCTGTCACTGAAATAAACTATTATCTGATTGTACATGTTAAACACGTCGTGCTCAATATCCACGTTTTTTCGTTGATTATTTACTTTAAGGTGACAATCGGTAAACCTCGGAGTCAAAACACGGCATTTAATGAGCTGCCATATGTGTTAAAAAAAATAACAGACAGAGAGAAAACAAATTGATGATTATAAGATATATTGGCGTAAAAAATGATTAAATCGTGCATAGAATACTTAGTTTATGATATATATATATATATGCATTGGTTCAAGAATTGGATAAACATTATTTTTCACCAGTCACTCGTTTCGTATGACTTTAAGACTTACTAGTAGTCCAAATGAAGAAAACATAGTCTAAATGATTTAATATATAATTCAATGTAATGTTTGACATTGTCATATGGTATCAAAACATTTAGCTTCAAGTAAATGAGTTTTTTAATGATATTTTTTCGAAACAGATGTTTGATAAAAAAAATTTCACCATTTGAATTTCCTGAAATATCTTGTCTTGAAACAACATGTGGTGAACACTATTCTTCTATACTGACATGATTTAAAACAAACTGATAAAATTATCCGTAAATAAATTTTGAAATTATCAGAAACAAAGGTTCAGACAAAGTTGACCTTAGAAGGATTTGGCTTTTTTAGATCCATTTTGGTTATATAGCTCTTCACCTGTTTAGGTACTTATACATCCTTGGCTTTCAAATATTCGGCTTTGAAGGTACATCCAGAAAACGTTTCCGACACAAGAAATTTATAACGTGTTGTTTTCATTTTTTCCCCTTAAATTTACAATGAAAGAATTGTAAAAGGGAAATATTATTCAATATTTTTAATAAAAATAAAACATGTGCTTTTACAGCCGTTATACAGATGTTTCAACGTCATAGTTGTCACATTTGTATAATTTGTGTAACTTTTTTTTCTCATTTTAGTCCATATATTATACAACAAAGAAAGGCAACAGTAGTATACCACTGTTCAAAAGTCATAAATCGATAAGGAGAACACATATACGGCACCAATTGTAAGAGGAAAACAAATCCTTTAAAAAACACTGAAGTGCAACAAAAACAAACGCGTACATAGAAATTAATTATTGTTAACAACTACAATAATAGGATATTAAAAAAACATATTGGTGGCCCAGTTGAACTTTTTTTTTTTATGTCTAACAATCATGTATTTGAAATTCTTTGCATGAAGAAAACAACACATAGATGAAGTACTGAATTGCACGAAACAATGCGTCCATATGTTAACTTTGAGTTATTGGTTCTATCAAAATCCGCATTTATAGGATTAAAGAAACTTCCGGATTTGGTTTTACATTTTTTTCTGTGAAAACTGATGACATTTATTTATAAATTTATAACGAGAAATGTGAGTATCTTCAACAATCTTTTATTACAACTAAATTCACAGTTTATCTTTTTGTTGTACACAGTTTGTACTGGTAGGTAAGTCATCTGATATCGCAATCATGTAAAGGATACATGTTTGTATAAATGTCAAAATAAATTAAGCGAACCAAAATTTATCACGAGTTTTTACACCCAAATGTAAGGCCTATATTTGTTAACGTTGAATATGAAATGAAAAAGAACGTATACCATTTTATTTGACAATATCAAACCATGAATAATACGAAAACAAACAGATGAAACCCCATTAGTAACCCTTCTTTAACTATCTCCGTTCATACTTTGACAAGTGAGTAGATTTTACAAATGTCAAAATTGCCGTTTTGCTTATTCCTGTTAAGTCCATGTGATAATATTGATCAGCAGGTCAAGGTTGGCCGTATAGTGCATCCTTATTGCAAAAATACATCATGCTCCTTGTATTCAGCTGTCAGTGTGGACGGATATAAGATAGAAGACATCTGGAATCAGGCGTTTGATTTGGCAGTTTTTACAGTATTATAAAAAAAAAATAATCCCCCTTTTAATAGCATTAAACAGACATGCATATACTGAGGACATACTGAGGTATATGTGCGTCTGGATTAGAAACCCCAAGGGGACATCAAGAGGAGGGGTTGTCCTCGAGACGGAATCCTGCTTTTTTTTAAGATCAATGCTTGAGTGTTTCACATTGCGATAAGACGTGTCACGGTACTTGTCTATCCCAAATTTATGTATTTGGTTTTGATGTTATATTTGTTATTCTCGTGGGATTTTGTCTGATGCTTGGTCCGTTTCTGTGTGTGTTACATTTTAATGTTGTGTTTTTTATAACAAAATGGATAGTTTTCATTTTCAAACTTGTGTAAAAAAACTTTTTTCTGAACATTTAGAAGAAGTTTACTTTTTTTTAATTCCTTGCTTCCAGGAAGCAATTCGCCGACATTATTTTCCGTATGCATAGTGACCTTAGTGTGAACCTTCTCGTAAAAATCCGTTGATCGCAATACGCATGGATCTGTCACTAAAATAAACTATTATCTGATTGTACATGTTAAACATGATATAGAATCCACGTTTTTTCGTTGATTATTTACTTTAAGATGACTATCGGTAAACCTCGGAGTCAAAACGGCATTTAATGAGCTGCCATATGTGTTAAAAAAATAACAGACAGAGAGAAAACAAATTAATGATTATAAGATATATTGGCGTAAAAAATGATTAAATCGTACATAGAATACTTAGTTGATGAAATATATATGCATTGGTTCAAGAATTGGATAAACATTATTTTTCACCAGTCACTCTAGTAGTCCAAATGAAGAAAACTTAGTCTAAATGTTTTAATATATAATTCAATGTAAAGTTTGACATTGTCATATGGTATCAAAATATTTAGCTTCAAGTGAATGAGTTTTTTAATGATATTTTTTCGAAACAGATGTTTGATAAAAAAAAAATTCACCATTTGAATTTCCTGAAATATCTTTTCTTGAAACAACATGCGGTGAACACTATTAGTAATTTCTTATGTTCATGCGATAAAAAAAAAACAACAATTTCTATAGTTATAAATAACAATGCACTGTCTTTTCGTGACGTATTAGCAGGGGTTTCCAGAAACCCCGATAATCAAACCCTGTGGCCAAAAACCATTGTTATTCGTAACAATAGATCTATTCGATTTACACTTGTTTCAGAAATAGAAACTGTGAAGTATAACAATAGAACTGGGGTGTAAAATGAATTACTTGGTTCTTCCCCTCTCATATACAAAAAGTAAAATCACAAAAATACTGAACTTAGAGGAATACAGTACGTGTTGAGAAGATGAATGAGTAAACTGACTTATGAAGATAAACATGGTGATGACCTCTAACTACCGATTATTGATAGAACTCTTTCATTTATTTTGAAAGAGATGTGAATTTATTTTGGGATTACTCCCCCCCCCCCCTTTCCAAAGAAAAGGGTATATAAAAGGTTGAAATAAAGCGAACCAAACCGACCAATCCAGTAAATAAGTGTATTATACACTCCATTGATAGCTAAAAGATGAAACACAATAGACAATTCTACCTTAAAAAATAACCGATACCAATTTCAATTCTATACCGTAAATATGAGTAGGAAACCTGTAAACCAAAGTTAAAAATTTGGAACGGAATATCAATATATCTTTATATTTATTTATTTTTTTAAGACAAAAAAGTCAAAAAACCATGATTCTGAAGAAAATGCCACTAGGTTTTGCAGAATGACGAATTGCAGGATAGCTTTTTTTGCAAGAGAATTGCAGGTTGAGAATTGCTATATAGATTGACACTAATGTAGAAAAACTACTTGAGTGATAATTAGTCAGAGTGCATAAGTCATCAGAGGCGCATTGCGACAATTAATGGCTCTGGTAAGTGCTGAGAAATTGACGGAATGATGCACGCTTGATCGTTTGAATACTCGGACACGTTCAAAGTGGCTTTGCGTAAAGAGATATTCATGCACCGTTGAAACCTAAGTAATGACTACATGTTATCATATCATTTATACATGTATATAAATTTATAGAAAAAAAACTTCCGGGTGGGTTGGGAAACATCGAATAAAGTGAATTAAACCTATCATTTTTCTGCGAAAATTGATAACATACTATTTTCATTATTTATTGTTTGTATCGTCAATAATCTTTTCAATCACAGTTTATCTTGTGTCCTACTTAGTGTAGAGGTTAGTTGTCTGATATGTCAGTCCGTTAAAGGATAAATGTCGAATTTAATGTAAATAGATTTTACGTAAGTTAAGATTTAGTATTTAGAAACAGTTATTGATTAAACATAAAGCAAAGTTTTTATATTCATTACTTGTTTTTAATAATTCATCTTTTAAATTATGCCTTGTGTCTTTTGTTTTTATTCTCTTTTAAATTGTTTTATTATGATCACTTAAGTGAATTCTGCTGAAACGTTTCAACACATTCGGTCTTCAGTAGTTGTTATTGTAGTTGATATTGACGTGAGGTTCACTTAAACCACTTGCAATTAATTAAAGCAAGACTGTTTGAAAACATTGATTTCTAAACTAGTAGTGTAAGGAAACATGTGGTTCAACCGCAAAAAATCGAAAGTCCTTGAATGTGACAATTGTCGTGTACGAATATCGATTTACTATTATTTTTTATTTTTTATAACTGTGGTGAAAAACGTAAATATATATTACTTATAGTTCTTGGTACGTCGACGCGCATTTTTCTTTACAAGACACCTCAGTGGCACTTGACAATAATTTTCAACATCTTGTATGATATGCTAGACGGAATTTAAATAATGGATAAAGCGCCAACGGTCAGTCTAATGTAGGCGAAAACCGCGTCAGTGTTACAGTTCAACATACCACACAGAAAATCAAACAATGTTCAAACTGACATCCGGAGTACAGATTTTTATCTTTTCTCAAAATTAATGATTCATAAGTCTTCTCTTTATGCAATTTTGTTGTGATTTTTTTTTGTAATCCTGTATGAATATACTGTTTGATCTTTATATATAAATAGTTGAAATAGAATATTATTCCTGTTTTCTATTAGGAAATTTCAAACTTTGAATTTTAAAGATTTACAAATATATCTCCATTTAAGCAATAGCACAAAAATGAAAAATAGGATTTTAAAGAACCAATCCTAATTCATATTGGATATAACTTAAACATTTTTTTAAAGGCACCGTAGTTTAGGAACAAATACAGTAACACCATATGTGTACATGTAAGGACGAAAATGTAAATTATCATTAGTTTTATATCAGCATTTCTGGCCGAGTGGTATCGAGTGGTATCACGAATCCAACTAATTTGTCCTTTAGTTTACAAATTTTTCAACACTCAAAAAAGAATGTTGTGTGGTCGAGTGTATGTAAACTAAATAGTTAGATTCTATGTGAACTTTATTTGACATTTGATTTTTGAAAATGATAATCTGCATTTAGAACAATAGACAGACGTTACAGAAATGGGTATATTTAGAATTCCTATTATTATCTTATATGTTCTCATTAAAAATGTAAGTTCATAACGAGGAAGTCCATATACTATGTCAAGATCAAACTCTAGTCTTTATCAATAAACTCATCATAGATACCAGGATTGAGATGTTGTATTTTCGCCGACTGATCTTTTAAGATAGAGGCAATATATACAAAAAGGACGTTTGAACTCATATGTCAAAAATTAAATTACAACTCCATAGCTAAAAAAATGATACATGATGGTCTTGAAGTATCTTAGATTATATGTACTGATGTTGTTTTTCGACTTAATTTCTTGTTATAGTGTTCTTTTATGATAGTCTTGAAGCATGGATGTTAGGTAATGACGTTGTAACTTCAAAATAACGTGTTATTGCATCCTTTATTTGTCTTTGTAAATTATTACTTTTTTTATAAGTAGAGCAGGATCTGCTTAACCTTTCGAAGCACCAGAGATCACCCCCGGATTTTGGTGGGTCCTTAGTTTTCTGTTATGCCTTATGTACTATAATTTGTGTGTATGTCATGGCGTTGTCAGTTTGTGTTCGATCTATGAGGTTGACTGTCCCTCTGGTATCTTTCGCCCCTCTGGCAATATCGGTACCTCCCGTCATTGTGTTTTTAGTCTATGGTTAATTAATTTTGTCTTTCGGTTAAGAAATGCCTGTAACAAGTCAGGAATATGACAGTTATTAACCATTAGTTTGATGTGTATGAGCTACTGATTGTGTCATTTGCTCAGATACTTTTGGGTTAGAATTTTCGTCAGAGTTCGTTATTTTTGTTATTAAACTTTTTATTTGTCTTTGTAAATTATTAACATTTATAGTTTATTCCAATTTTGGTAATATCATTTTGGTATGGGTCGGTATGGTTCGGCCATTGTGTTATTGTGATATGGTATTTTTTTGTTTCGTCCCCGAGGGTATCACCAGCCTGGTCATTTTTATAAAATTACTGTTTGCAAAAGTGTAAATTATTCGAAATACTATAGATTTTCTTATCTCAGTCAATGCTCTTCAACTTTGTACTTGCTGAGTTTTATAACTTTTTTGATATGAGTGTCACTGATGAGTCTTGTGTAGATGAAACGATCGTCTGGCGTGTAGAATTATAATCCTGTTACTTTTGATAACAATTTACCATATTCGTATTTGGCACATTATTTCGGGTCTTCAATGCCTTTCAACTTTATACTTGTTTGGCTTTCTAACTTTTGTTTATTTGAGCATCACTGATGAGTCTTGTGTAGACTGAACGCACGTCTGGTGTTAAAAATGATAAGCCTGGTGCCTTTGTTTTTCATTTTTGCTTATGTGTATTATCTTTTTGGCATTTTGTTTTTCTTTGCTGACATATTCGTTTGTTTTATGGTGATAAAGATTATCACAATGTTGACTACTGTGTCCCAATTTTGAAATTTTTATCCATGTCATGTCTGTTTGTTAATATAATAAAAAATGTATGCGACTGTCATAAAAGTGAGAGGCTTAGCTAGTGATAACACCAGGTTAAATCCAATATGTTCTACATCAAGTAATGCATGCACGAAGTCAGGAATATAACATTTGTTTTCCATTCGTTAGATGTTTTTGATTTTGCAATTGGATAAAGAACTTTACTATTTGAATTTTCATTGGAGTTCTGAATATTGGTTATTTTACTATCAAATCTTATTTTTTGCATATTTTTATTCAAACACCATTATGTGTATGTGAGCTAGGTTTTTGGTGATCTCTGACACTTGATTGGAACAACAAAAGATAACTGCCAACTAAATATTTTATTTTCATTTTTTTATTGTTAAGGCTGTAGTATTTATTGGTTTACCAGTATAACCCTTTTTATGATAATATGATATTTGATTGGTTGATGGTTAGTATATATATATATATTTTTTTAAATCTGTATTCAAATGAATTTATCTTCCTCATTGCGTGCTAATCCCTTTGCTATGGTATTTTCAAAAAGGTCTATTTTTTATATCGTTCACGGAGACGCTTTTTTATATTTAAGTTTTATTAAATAGCTTAAACAGCGACAGAATAGTATAATTAAATGCCTGTATCCATTTCTGTAAATTACCTTTTTATGTTAATGCGAGATATAAAAAAATAAATAATAAAGAAACTTTTGCCAAACATTTTAGTCTTTACATGTTGCTCAGGAAATATGCATTATTTTTTTCGACTGTTAATTTTCGTAACCCCCCTGTAAAAGATTATAAACAAACTTGATATACTTCAAAATTTAATCTACCAAGAAATATTTTGATAAAGAGAAAATTAAACATGATGCATCAAGGTTGAACTTAGTTTACGATAAATCCTTGACAATAAAGAAATGGGGTTTTAAAATTTGTCTTACATACTCATACCTAGTCATACAATGCATATAAGTACTCCCCCCTCACAGTACTTATTTAACATTATTAACCATTTATTCTAAAGTCGAAGAATTATTCTTCATATCATATTTATTATGATCCTTATAGATTTGTTTTTTTAATGTTTTGTTTTGTGCCGTTGTATGTTTGTTTTTTTCTTTTTTTAGCCATGGAGTTGGTTTTTTTTTCTAATTATGATTTTGAATGTTCCTTATGTATATCCTTCGCCTCTCTTTTAATGCCCCACTTGCGATAGTAGAGGGGCATTATGTTTTCTGGTCTGTGCCTCCGTTCGTTCGTCCGTCCGTCCGTCCGTTCGTCTGTGCATCCGTTCAGGTTAAAGTTTTTGGTCAAGGTAGTTTTTGATGAAGCTGAAGTCCAATCAACTTGAAACTTAGGACACTTGTTGCTTATGATATGATCTTTCAAATTTTAAAGCCAAATTAGACTTTTGATCCCAATTTCACGGTCCAATAAACATAGAAAATGAAAGTAGGAGTTTCAGGTTAAAGTTTTTGGTCAAGGTAGTTTTTGATGAAATTGAAGCCCAATCAACTTGAAACTTAGTACAATATGGTCCCTATAGTATATTCTTTCTAATTTTAATGCCAAATTAGATAATTACCCAATTTCACGGTCCATGGAACATGGAAAAGGATAGTGCGAGTGGGGCATCCGTGTACTTTGGACACATTCTTGTTTTCAACTGATATGAACAACTGTGGTATTTGTGTTTTGTATTGTAGACTTTGTGCCACTTACATGCCCCCCTTTTGCAGTTAATACATCAATAGAGATAAATAAACAATAACAATAGTAAAATCGACAATATTATGTGTCGGCATTATAAAAAGTCAGCAATACTAAAATTCAGATTTATCAATAGTCAGCAAGATACATAATAATATGGGTGAATACATCAAATTAGATGTAACGTAGTGAAAATGTATTGAGTAGTGTAACCGAAGAAACAAATCACAGTCATCTGTTTACTACCATACAGCATGACATGAACAGGCTATCTTGGCATAAACTTCGGCAAACCAGCAAATACTTCAGTTTCAAGAACAATAATGAAGCAAAAAATATTAATAGTCAGAAAGCTTTTTGTAGTCTCTTGTTCAGTTCTACATGTTTTGTTATTTGTGTTCAATTCAAATCATGTTTACACCAGATACTCTTTAGATTGTTTCATTATTTTTAATAATTTGGAGGCCTTTTCGGTCCTCTCTGTGCTTATGATTGCATATCCCTTCAAATGTATCATTTTAAAAAGTTATTTTCTGGTCTTTGTTCAAGTGAATAAGTGCATCCGCCTATCCAGCAAGCTTTTTCTAAAAGTCGTTCATGAAATAATGAAATAACGAATAATAAGAAAGAAAATAAAACATATATACAAAAAGTTTCCTCAAGAAATTTGTCGTTATGAAAAAAAAACACACCTGTCCAATATCAAACCGTTTTAAACTTGTACTGTTCAGTTCCTTTTTTATTTCTGTTTCCATATCAAGTTTGGTTTGTAGTCGGAATTGGTGGTTTTGCTTTTATTTATTTGAAGAAAGTGGAAATATTGCTTAACATTTCCAAGAAGTTATAGGAAAAATTAACTAAACTTATATGTATAACTAGTGCTTGAAAAATAAACCCACGTAGTAACAATCTCGACGGCGTATGGGGACCCTACAAAGCTCTATTTGCATACTAAATTCCAAATATCTTGCACTGCGTGAAATAGCTCTATTGTCTTAGGGTAAACAAGAAGACGTCTTTACATTAGAAAAAGGGTTCTTGTTTTCTTAAAATATTCTGAACAAAACCATATGAAAAGATATGTATGTTACTTGAGTTTTGTTTCTTTTTTGATAGAATGGATAGGGATTCTGAAAACCAAAACTTAAACAAATTACACGAGGATAATGTTGATCCCGAAGGTAATATCTCGGAATCGGAGTCTGTTGGTCAATGGAATCCACAATCAGCTCCAAATATAAGAATTCAAACACCTGCTGCTCTCTTAGATTTGGACGAACAAAGCAAAAGACAACATGACCAACATGGACTTGACTCAGGAACACATCAGACCTATGGTACAAATTATAATGTACCAACTCAGTTTCCAAAACCAGGTGCATCTTATGGATGGTAAGATATGACTTTTAAATATACATTGAACTAACTGATCATGAAGTGCTGTAGTGCTGTGGGATAAATTAAAAAAAATATTATAAGACCGTTTTGTATTATTGCATTGATTTATACAGATCTGACCAATTGTTTTATTGAGAGGGCACTATTATAGTAGTTTAATTTAAATTTCCTTATTAAAAAAATGAACAAATGCTGCAAGATAGTATTTTGCAATATAAACATTTTTATCTTTTTACTATACAAATCCTCGTCTCTTTATTGTCATAAAGGTACCAGGTACGTCGTTCTGAGAAAGTCATAATCGGGTATCTGATATAATCCCTAGATTTATAGCCGAGATCTAAGACCCCAAAAATATCAATAGGTAATTGAGACACCGACATATCTAATTAATCAACTAATTCGTGGTGTGATCGTGAAACTTATACTAGTAAATGACTAAGAGAAGCTTTCTGGTATTTATCTATGATAAGCTTACTTTACCAAAGTAAACAAGCCAATCAACCAGCTTAAAACAAGAAAAAAACAAGAAAAATACAGGAAAAAGGAAAATGAGAGACATGATGCAATTGTAACAGAACATTTGTTGAAATATTTCTTCATTAGTCTTGTTATTTGACAAGTGTTCAAACATTTTTTAGCAGGGACATGACATACGCCAATCCCTATCCGTTTTCTGGTGGTCAGCATGCACCTCACGACAACAATACACCACGCCAACAAATCAGTGGTTATACAGATAGTCTACATAATGCTCCAAGAGGTCAAGGAGCGTACGCCGGACATTACCCTGGTCATCCTTACAGTCCAAGAATACCATATGTGCAGTATCCCCAGTATCAAGAACGCATGCAATATCAACAAGGTCCGTATCCACAATATTATCCTACATCGCCAAGAATTAATGTAGGCCCAGAGTATTATCCTCCATATCGTGGTCCACAACAACCGATTGGTCATTATATACAAAGACAAAGGTTTGGTTATGAATTCGGACAAGCTGGTTCAAACAAAAGGCCTTATCAGTCAAAAGATAACAGAGAACAAAACTTGCCAGGAAGTCATAATTTGCAAACAGAGAATGATCAGTCAGAACAAAGGAAAAATGCAAAGCCAAGTACAACACTAGAAAAGACAAAGCCACCAAGAGCAGAAGACAGACATTCCAAGAAAAAGAAACAAACTGGCGTATCACAATCACAAGCTACAAAACAAGATAATGAAGAAAAGAAATCAAAACACATTGAAGGTAAATACTATTTGATTCAAGAAAAAAAGTAAAATCAAAAAAATACTGAACTTAGAGGAAAATCTAATCGGAAAGTCCATAATCACAAGGCAAAATAAAATAACAAAACACATCAAAAACGAATTTACAAGAACTGTCATATTCCTGACTTGGTACAGGCATTTTCAAATGTAGAAAAAGTAAAATCACAAAAATACTGAACTTAGAGGAAAATCAATTCGGAAAGTCCATAATCACATGGCAAAATCAAATAACAAAACGCATCAAAAACGAATGGACAAGAACTGTCATATTCCTGACTTGGTACAGGCATTTTCAAATGTAGAAAATGGTGGATTAAACCTGGTTTTATAGCGCTAACCCTCTCACTTTGATGACAGTCTCATAAATTTCCGTACTATTTACATTGATACGTTAACTAAACAGACACAATAAATAAAATAGTCAGAATATGGGTACACAGTCATCATCGTATAACAATTTTAAAAGGAACAATTTAACAGAACACAAAAACATCTATCTACAAACACATTCATTGATTTGTGTGTCTGACGTCTGAAAATTTTATACGTCACATAGATTTGTCGTTCAATGTGCATACAATCAATTTTGAAATTTACCTAGGCAATGTTAGCATACAGGGTTAAACATCAAAAGTGTGTAAGAATAAATTTCAGAAATAGACCTCGATTTAAACTAGTCCAAAAGTTATATATAGAATTTATAAGAATCCACAAATAGTTAATTCGACAACGCGATTGAATGATTTTGACGTTTATGGTTCAACGTATATTGTAATTCATGATAGAAATTTATCATAATGACATAAAATAGAACAATATCATACTGACGGGATCTTTTAAAGTACAGAGTCACGTAAAAAGAACCAAAGAAATACAAAAAAGTCGCATATACAAAACACACCACCAAAAAATGAAAGACAGTACAAATACATTGACGAGATATATAAGTACTGAGCCACGTCAAACGAATATCACATAAAACCATTCAACAGTAAAAGTAATATTAATAATAGAACAAAGACAATGATGATAAACTACATCAGTACGCAGAATCTATAAAATGTTGGATTAAACCTGGATTTTAAGCGCTAACCCTCTCACTTGATGACAGTCTCATCGAATTCCGTTGTATTTACAATGATGCGTGAACTAAACAGACAAAATAAATAAAATAGTCAAAATATGGGTTCAGCAGTCATCATCGTGTAACAATTTTATAAAGGAACAATTTAACAGAACACAAACACATCTATCTACGAACACATTCATTGATTCGCGTGTCTGACGTCAGAATTTTTTTATACGTCACATATATTTGTCGTTAAATGTATAAACAAACAATTTTAAAATTTCACTTGAACATTTCTAAAATGGCATAAATATTTATACGTAACAATTATGTACTTTTCATTCACCTGTCATTCAGTTTTGATTGCACCATACTTTGAGATTTTTGTTTTTCGTTATTTCAAAAGTTCTGATATTCATTCTGAACATAATTTACCATAATTTTCAGATAATTGATAAATTGGAGTTCAAAAGAACTGCATCAAATACAAGCAAAATAAGTTGCAACTTCCTTACATTAATTTATAAAGTATTTATCAATGTAAATCGTTGTAAAATAAATGGGGTGGGGGGGGGTGGCTCATTGGACCTGGTGCAGGGTCTGATTAAGACAATTGTGTGGACAGATATATTCGCCAAGTTCAATATTTGATAAATAATAACTGTGAGATCGGGTTCTGGTTATTTTTCCTGTAAAGTAGTCAAAACTTAGTGCATCGAATAATTTAACATTTGATAAACAGTTAGTTTACCCTAAAACTTATCAAAGAAAGCTGACAATAACATAAAAAAGGAAAATCCACCAGTATTGCTGATGATGATGGATAGCTGTTGAACGTCCAACGACATATTAAATGCATATTCAGAACGAGAACATGATATGAATAATGTATTCTACTTTGTATTAGACGACATTCTAAGATGATTGTTTAACGTTCCTATTCATAAGTAACAGGTCAAAAGAACACATGTCATCCCATCCTACACATACACATTGTTCTGTCTCTTATTCGATATTTTTTTTGGCTCTCACGTCTTTATGCTCGTGTGAGGGCAGAAGCAGCAAATCCCATTTAAAGTTATTGTTTTGACCTACCTTGTGTTCAAATCCATAACCTTGCGCACTCGAGTCGAACTCGTTACCACGAGACTACCGAGGTACTGTTTATCAAACCAGTAACGGGTTATGAAAGTAGCAGATTAAAATTATATACACAGGGTGCTATTTATTTTTGCCAAGAGTCCCTAGTGCCAATCGTAAAGACAATATATCGGTTATTATTAATCAATTCTTTAATTCTCTTACAGAAAGAAATTGTGAAAAGGTAAGTTGTTTAGTTTAATATAGTAAGAAAAAAAAAACAATGAATTAATGCCTTTTTACAACCATATGCAAATAAATTAGGACTATTTTTTACTTGCTGTTTTCTTTTGATTATACCATCACGACGGGTGGCAATTGTTGGACAGGATCTGCTTAGTCTTCTGGAGGACCTGAGATCACTGTCGTTCGTTGTTCTCAATCTGTAGTTTTCTATGGTGTGTGTTATGTACTACTATTTGTCTATTGGTCTTTTTTCTTTTTATGCCATGACGTTGTCTCTTTATTTCGACATATGAGTTTGGATGTCCATCTAGTATTTTTTGTCCCTCTTTTAGGGGATTTTTTCGGATATTAGCCGTATATTTGAACTTGATAGTGGTCAACAATGTTAATATTTGGCTTTGTTGGCAGGACATGGCAATTTTATAACTTATTTGAAAATAGATATCAAGAGTCAATGTTATGTACACATTTCAATCAGAATAATGAACACGAAAATGACTAACTATCGCTTTTTAAAAGAAAGAAAAAACCCATTCGAAACGTTATTTACATTAACCGCGCGTATAGTTGCACAAGAAGGTTACGTCGTTCAGAGGGTAATATGATACTATGAAGGGAATAGGAAATTATGTTCTACGCCACGTGGGATAGTCTCATGCAATACAATTATGATTTTGCTATGCTATCAATATCTTAATAAAGTGCTATAAACATTTTTGTGGCAAAAAAGATTCAGGTAAATATAACAAAAAGTTGCGCCAGAAAAATGAAGGAGAGTAAATTTACTGTAAACGTTTTAAAGTACGACAAACATTGATGGCATAAACAGGATAGCCAAGATACGAACTAAGTTTGAAAACAATTACATGTAAGAACTGAGAATTTAACCTATTATATTTACCCACAGACGAAAATGTATGTGTGTGTGACTGGTATTTCGCACGATGAAAGTAACGAAACGATGATGATGTATCTAGAAGGACGTGCTAAAGCAGACATAATTGCTGAGAAATTTGTCAGGACAGAGGATGATCTTGGTCATGCCATTGTTGTATTCAAACATAGAATTGGTAATATTAAATATATAAATTATATGCATAACAATCTCAAGTCTTATGTAGACGAAACGCGCGTCTGGCGTACTAAATTATAATCCTTTGATGGTACCTTTGATAACTAATTAAGCTCCGTTTGAAAATGAACTACAAAGAAAACTCTTATGTTTTGATTCTAGCGCGGATGTTTTTTCCGATTTATTTTTGAAAAAGTTTGGTTTTCTATTATTGTTGATATTCAAAATAAAACAAAATATGTAATATCAACTTTCATATCTTACATATCACCAGTCGTTAAGTTCCATTGCTTTCTACTATTCTCTTGTTGGCTAACACAATACCAAGTAAAAAAGTACCATACAAAACGAATAACAGACTCATCTGTAATATCTCAAAATATTACTAACAAAATAACATAAAACTCTTGAAATCTCCTGATAAACTTTAAAAACAACTTAAAAGATTTCTTTTCGTCTCCAGCGGCGCTATAACATTTTATTAATTCACAAAATTAAGACTCTTTTTCTGCATGGCCTAAAAATATTCGGTGCTGTTATTCGAAATAGCAATAGCGAAGAGTATGTTGATTTTAGCAGTAATCTTGTAGAGTTTATGAAAATTTAGAAAAAAGTCTTTAAAAAATCAGAAAATGTATGAGTCTCAACTCCTTCCGCCTCTCATTCCATCAAGAATAACAAATTCCCATGCAGCTGCAATATTGGTTAAGGTTTGTTAATTCCAACTTTTTCATGATTGTAAATGATACTCGTCTTTTTAATAATTCCTGATGAACTGTTTCCCCTTAAATATCATAACAATCTATTATGTAAGAAATGTGTGAAACCCAATCTAAAGATATAAGCCATAACTGACAAAAAGGTTTGTTTTATGCCCTTATTATTTTTTTTTATACTACTTATTGCAGACATAAATGCACTAACAAAAGCCTGTGAATCAAGAAAAATAAAGGAATGTTCACTCGTATTTGAGGAATTGGATCCCCCAAGGAGTGCAATTATCAGTTTTGATGACGAACCCTTGTCAGAGAAGTCTCTCAAAACCTACCTTCGAGCGAAGAATCTAGTTATTTTAAGACTGCGCAAGACTGAGGATGGGTTGTATTCTGTGAAGTTTAAGAAAGAACAAGGTTGTGTTTAATTGTTGAGATAAAGGATTGCATTTTTCGGTGGGGAAATCAAAATATAACATGATTTATGACTATTTTTATTAATTAGGAATATAAGTTTATCGCGTTACTCATTGAATTTCTATTTGATTCAACTAGTTGATATTTTTGATGCAAGGATTTATATATACATAAGCTTGCATCTTAAGAGTACACAAGCTATACAAGAAATGTTTTAATACATTTCTCGTTAATTATGCTTTCATGTTATCGATAAAATATGTAGTTTAAACTGCTCGGATGTACGCTTTAGTTTGCTTACTTTTGTTTAAAGTTGCCTCTCAAAAAGAATCTCTCAATGAATCATTGATAAAAACATCATCAGGTTAGAAACATGTTTTTATTTACAAACTCTGAATGAATTGAAATTTAAAATGACATATATTTTAGATCTTGATGAATTTGTAAAAGTGCCAAAGATAACGATAGAGGGAAACTGTATCACAACATCGATCTTATACAACTGTAGCCATGGCATATTCTGGGATCAAAATCTACATAGAGTCTCTATTCCTGCGCCATTTAAACCGTGTATCGAAGATCTATATATCAAATCATATGTTATTGATATTACATCGGTATGCAATGAACTATTAGAAAAGCATCATGCTCATTTGATAATCAAAGACGAAATAATTATTGAATGTACCCTCAATCCTAAAGAGAAAGATATACGACAAAAAGTCAAACAGTGGACAGAAGACATACAGAACGTCTGGGAAGACTGTATTATCAAGAATGTTAAAAAACTGGAGCTTCAAATTCCTGAGGACACAAAAGAATTGTGTTTAAGGCATCTAAATGAATCAAAAGAAGCTCACAAGCTAGAGGATTTGAAAATCATCATTCCTGAAGAGTCTGAATCTATTACTATTATATTCATAGGCAAATGTGATATCGTTGAAAGCTTTTACAATCAAGCATATAATAGATTACAGGATATAGAAGAAACAATAAACCGGGCAAATAAACTCACATCAGGTTCTGTAAAACTGAAACCGACGGAAGTAAAGCTCTTATTGAAAGAGAACAAATTTGAAAAACTCGATGACATCGCATTTGACTTCAAGTATGAGTTGGACCAAGTGATTGGGGGCATTTCTTTTACGGGCCAATTAGAAGACATTGAAAGGGCAAAAAACATAATATTTACAGAGAAAAACAGTTACCACATTTGGACAATGAAAAACGTTGCATACCACTGTTGTGAATTGCTGCAAAATACAGTCGTTGCAAACTTAGCTGACCAAAAGTTACTCGAAAGTAATATGTCTGCCACATTTGAGGTCAAACATAAAGAGATAGTAATTTGTACATCAGAAGAAGAAAACAAAAGCGTAATTGAAGACATTTTAAGAAAATATGTTGTCGAACGTACAATTGGACTTGATGATTCCAACAAACACGTTCTCGAACTTAGTGATTGGGAAGCAAAATGTACAGCTTTGAAAGATTCATATAAAGATATTTGCATCATCGATGATTCTGAAGATACTAAAATTATTGTAACTTCAACTTATGATGTAATCAAATATATCATTACTGAGATTCAAAGCTTTATCAAAGAACATAGTACCAATGAAGAAGATATAAATGTAACAGATGAATTCCAATTAAGATTTCTCAAACTTCATTGCAAGGACCGGCTTAAAGAATTAGAGGTAAAGTACAGTGATGATCGACTAAAAATAACATTCGAAGATCATTCAGTTCAAGTACAAGGCACTAAAGATGGAATAAAAAACGCAAAATTAGACATTGACATCATAATCAGTAAAATACAAAAGGAAAATTACAACGTATCGAAACCAGGTTTGCATTTACTGTTCAATGAACCTGACACAGTCGCTGCCTTTTTAGATCCAATAGATTCGGACTCAAGAACTGTTGTGGCAGTCAATACAGCAAATAGCTTACAGAGTCGTAATAGTAACACAAGGCTGAAAGAAACAGACGATGAATACACCATGCGCCAAGCATTCGAAGACATAAAACGAAACGGTATTAAATATTTTTTATCAGATGAAAAAGAGAGGTTTCTTGGTTTTATCTATTTATCGTGAAAACGTTAAAACAAAACTATTAAACGTTTTAAAGTAACATGTGTAATTCAATATGAGTGTACACGTTGTTATAGGCAACATATAACGTTGAACATTGAGGACTAACATGAGCAACTTAACGGTACCATGGCGTTTTCACATTATATCGATTTCATTTTGAATAATCATTTGGTATATTTCTCCTCTCTTTATAAATAAATTAAGATTAGTATACCAGTAATTTTCTTTTATGAAGCTTATAGATATTAAGAGAATATCAAATCGTCTATTTTCATCACATAATCTTAAATCGTAAAATTTTAGTATGATTTACCACCAAATCGGGATAATCTCGGCTTATCGCCCTCAAATATATACGATTTTTATGTAAATCAATTTGATCAAAAACATGTGCAAAAAAGAACCCAAACGAAAACCAATCTTTGATATAGAATTAAACATAAGAGATCACATTTTTTCAAAAAGAGAAGAAGTATTGAATTTCCATTGTTTATATTTTCATATAATTAAAGACAGAAAAAGATCGGAAAAGAAAAAGACGGAAGAGAAAAAAACGATAGCAAAACCCATGTCAAAAAATGGTCCAGTTGTATTCAGCAATGGAACTACAGTTCATCTGATTAAGAGAGAAGATCTAGGACAACAAAAGGCTAGTTACAAAACTTGAATTAAGTTCCTCTTTAATTGTTCTAATGTCATATATTTAAAGTAATTTGTCAATATAAATACATGTTTTTCAGTATGAAAATCAAATTTAATCAAAACGTTCCATATATTGAATGGAAATTTGAAAAAAAAAGATTAAAAACAGATTAACACATTTTTTAAAGCAGTCAAGAGTAAATGAAATTCTATCAATGTGTTAATGGTTTATGCAACGTTTTAGTTCAATTCTTTAATAGTTATCAAAAGTACCAGGATTATAATTTTATACGGCAGACGCGCGTTTCGTCTACATAAGACTCATCAGTGACGCTCAGATCAAAATAGTTCAAAAAGCCAAATAAATACAAAGTTGAAGAGCATTGAGGACCCAAAATTCCAAAAATTTGTGCCAAATACGGCTAAGGTAATCTACTGCTGGGGTAAGAAAATCCTTAGTTTTTGTTTTTTGTAAACAGAAAATTTATAAAAATGACCATATAATTGATATTCATGTCAACACCGAAGTGCTGACTACTGGGCTGGTGATACCATCGGGGACGAAACATGTAAAAGTTTTAAAATAACAAGACACAAAGTTTTTGATTGTAGGCCGATGTGATAATTTGTTCGTCAAACGGAGATTTAGATTTATCAGGACCAGTAGGTAAAAGTATAATAAAAGTTGCTGGAGACGAACTTTTAACCGAAATAAAGAAGAAATACACAGGTGGGATTCAACATGGTGAAATTGCTGTCGTTAAAGGATACAAACTGCAATGCACAGAATTATATCTAGCTGCTCTTTTTAATTGGAGGCCTGGTTTTGAGAAAGTGAGTGGATGACAACAAAGTAGTTTATACATCTGGTGTACCAAATGATAAGCATAATATATACGAAGATGTGGTACGACTACCAGTGAGACAACTCTCTATCCAAGCCACAATTTATAAAAGTAAACCGTTAACGGTCAAGGTACGGTCTTCAACACTGAACCTTGACTCGCACCGATCAGCCAGCTATAACGACACAAAAAATGAAAGGTGTAAAACCATTTAAACGGGAAAACCAATGGTATAATCTATATATAAAAAAACGAGAACTAGAAACACTTTTGAACCACACCAACAAGCGAAAACTAGGGAACATCAGATTCCTGACTTAGGGCAGGTGCAAACAAATGCAGTGGGTTGTATCTTTGTTGATTCTCTGTCATAGAATGATAACTTATATCAACTACTAGTAATTTAGAAATGGTTAGATGGAAACTATTTGTTGTGCAAGATAAAAACAATAAAGTGAAAAAATAACAATATATACTAATTCAAAATCTTAAAAACAATAAAAAAAATGTTTATAGTTAAAAAGGGTGAAATCAATTGTATTTTTACGAAACATGTACAAAAAATACTCTGGTAATGCTTTAAGTCTCGTTGGATCTAGATGTTAACGACTAAAATATCTGTATTTATTTGTTTTGGTCTTTAATAAGGGATTAAAAACTGATTAATAAAAAAGGTAAAAACTGTATACGGTGTTAGTGTAAAAACAGGTTGTTTTCAGATGAGTTTTTGTTTCTTGTCAAAAAAGGATCACAACGATTTGATTTCTAATGACGACTTTCTTTGCTTTTTATCAAAGATGTTATCCAAATGTGTCACCAGTTGTTTACAAAGAGCATCGACATACACGTCTATTGTATTTCCCGCGTTAGGAACAGGGAATTTCAACTATCCTCGAGATGTTGTTGCAAAGACAATGTACTACTGTGTCCATCAGTTTGATCTCAGTAATACGTCTCTAAAAGATATCAGGTTTCTCTGTTATGACAACGATACTATTAGGGTAATTTATGCTTTTGATACTACATTTGCATGCCTAAATTTAATTATTACAACTATATCGTGTTTTAGCTCACCTGACTCGAAGGGCCAAGTGAGCTTTTCTCATCACTTGGCGTATGTCGTCTGTCGTCCGTCGTCCGTCGTCGGCGTTAACTTTCTACATTTTGAACGTCTTCTAGAGAACCACTGCATGGAATGAATTCAAACATGGCATGAATGTTCCTTATGAGGTGTTGACCAAGTGTTACTTTGTAGCCGATCCATTATTCAAGATGGTCCCCATCGGGGGACCTAGTTTAACAAAGGACCCTACGGGAAATGCATACAAATGACTTCTTTAAGAGAACCACTGAGTGGAATGAAACCAAACATGGCATGAATGTTCCTTATGAGATACTGACCAAGTGTTGTTACTTTATATCCGATCCATCATCCAAGATGGCTTCCAGCAGGAGATTTGGTTTAACATATGACCCTATGGGAGAAACATACAAATGTCTTCTTTTAGATAACCACTGAATTGAATGAAAGCAAACATAGCATACATGTTCCTTTATTAATGAGGTGCTGGCCAAGTGTTGTTACTTTATAGCCAAATTTTATCTTATTTTATATATGATTTCAAAACCCCAAGTAGAATCAGTTTTGCGATACAGGCTCTTGAGAGCCTCTAGTTTACATACAAAATATAGTTGTTCTTTATTTAAAAAAATTAAATCGCTCGTAATAAAAAATTCATGAAAAAGTTTCCTCGAATAAATTAAAATTACTGCAGGTACTTTTGCTTTTTTTTCTTTTTTGTTCGTGATTAAGGAAAATAGTAGACGGAAATAGAAAACCAGATCATTTAATCCTGAGAAATATTTTTTCTGTTTTTACCACCATAAGTTAATCAATTGTTTTGATATTTGACCTACAATTACTAGATGTACTAAAATAAAATCGGTTCCTAATTCTAAAACATATTTATCTACTTCTGAGGGCATCTAGCTCCGAAAAAGTTCCATTGATTTTATTTAGAATTTTAATCAAGAGTAACTTTGATGTGCATCATCGATATGCAAAGATCGATTTCATTTTTGTTTGCTCTAAATAAATTCCAAGTATATTTTTGATGCAATAAAGTCGTATTGTTTTTTAAAATGTACAACATACTATACATACTACTATTGCACTACTCTAGATCTTGTATTTAAATTTATTGTTGATAGAAGAATAGTAACGATTGTCATGATGTTGGGACAATTGAGTTTCTGACTGAATGGTTATTGTATTTGACAATTGATCAATCTGGTATAATTATATTTACTGTCGTTATAAAGCTGTTGTAGTATTAAATACTAGTTTCATTTGTAAAAGTATACTACATATAATTTTCTTTGCTAACGGCATTCAGAAATGACTTCTAAAGCTGAAAATGTGTTTATTAAAGCTACAATTTTGTGTTTTTATTTGCAGGCCTTTGAAAGGGAAGAGATGTTACACCTGAATCCTAATCATGAATCTTTTCCAGGTATGATTTAGTTTATTTTGTAGACCGATTCTGAATTTAGCACTTATCTATCAAAACCAATATAAGAAAATATTGGAAGAACAACAATCCTACAGCAACCAAACGAAAGCTTTAATAAAATAGAAATATCCATATTTACTTGGATTAATATGCAAGTTATATCACTTGTAAAACAGATTTTGAAAGAAATCTAAAATGAATTGAAAATAAATTAGATATTTACAATAACAGATTTGCCGACAACATTGAATTCTCTAAAACACAAATATTTAGATGAGATAAGACAGTCATTGCCAATAAACAACTATTCACCAGTACAAAGAACAAGAATGTAATGTTTTTTTTTTGCTTAAAACTAATTGATACAAACCATGTTTGATCACTTCCTCTCATGATGCTGAGTTTTACATGTTGTCGATTTCTTTGTATGTATCACGAATAAAACTCAGAACGAAAATGTGGAAAAAATGTTTGTCAAAAAGACAACAACCTGACCAAAGACAAAAAGACAACAGACGGCCACCAATTAGTCATCAACATATATCAAATTCAGAAAAAAAATGTTGCTTATGAACCCAATTCATTGGTCAGTTAACATTATCACAGTTAGTGGCCTTCTTTTAATTCATAAAAGGTAAAATAGAAGTCTTAGAAGCCGACCTCAAACCATTAATCAATTATCAAAGTTAGTTATATTTTCAGAATTAAAATGTCAGCCTACTTATTATCAGTTGAAAGATATATCAGTGTCAGTTGTAGTTGGTAATATTGGAACACAACAGGTAATGCTAATGTACTCGCTTGAATAGTATCTTTTTATAATTTGAATTGTTACGTCGTTATTTATAATTATTAATCTTGCTAAAGGGTGAAAGCCAGGGGTTAAAAGGAAAAGGGAAAAGTATTGAGTATAGCTTTTGTTCAAACAAAGATTGTTATTAGTATTTGAAAATGATTAGACACCAAATACAAAAAATAATGAGCTAAAAGAGGGACGAAAGATACCAAAGGGACAGTCAAACTCATAAATCTAAAACAAACTGACAACGCCAAGTGATGGTGGGTCACACCTATCATTATTTTGTATTTATCTTGTGATATAAGGCTTTTTCACAATTCTTAATGTCAAGTGGCATATAGATGTAGTAGAAAAGTTGAAGCAATGTTTATTGTTTATCATGACGTCATATGGCGAAAAGTTGATGGGAATTTTTTGCTTGGATGCCTTTCTAAATGATTAATCTCCTAGAAATTTACAAATAACTTATGATTAAGCCTTATGTTTAACTCTGAATCATTTTCCTTAATTTGATTATCTAATTTGTACCAGATCGTCAGCTTTGTAAGATATTTTTGATTTTCAAATCCTTCAATCTGGAGCAGTCTTGAGAAGATATATATGTTATAGATTCTAAAAGTCTGTCCTTTATCCTTCAATTTGACAAAAGCGAATACTAATCGGAATGTTACTAATAATGCTTTTGTTAAGAAAGAACTGCTAATTCAAAGTGAAAGCCGCCAATTATTAGTTTTCTTCAATATTTGGTTTTGTTTGTAGTGTTTTGTGTTTGTTTTTCGTCTATTGATAAAAAATGTCATCTGTTATCACCTTTCTTAAATTACGACGTTTATATCATTTAAGCTCTAGATCGTTTGAGATTATCCATGTGTTTGACAGTTTTTGTGTTGATATGTTTTCAATTGTTTTATAGGGTTGATAGCTTGGTTTAGTTGTCTTTTTGAAGTTTGTCTCTTTTTTTGTATCCTAAAACGAATTCATCCACAGGAAAGAAAGACCATATTCACATAAACCAAATCTAACTAAAATGTAAATGTATAACAAATCAAAACGTCATCAATTGAAAGTGTAGTGAAATTGGGAGGGAATTATTATAAAGACTCTGAATTCATTTTTGTCGTGGGTATCAATTTTCAATGATTGAAGAAATATCGAGTTTTTTATTCGAAAATTATTTTCTATGAATTTACGCATTATCTTACAGGTTGATATTCTTGTGGCAGCAGGCCCAAATAATTTACGTTTAGAAAAATCCGGAGGTGCAGGCATGTCGGTAATACATAGCTTAGGTGTTAATATTCAGCAGGATATAACAAAGCAATACCCTAAAGGTATTCAGGAAGGTGAATTGGCTTGTGTAAAGCTTTCATCTCATATTGGTTGTTGTAAAGTTCTCTACTTAACATCATTAAATGCTTGGAAAGAACAGGAAAAAGTAAAAGACACCGAAAAAGTAAGGACACTAATAGTTAAGTTAGGTTAGTATGCAAATTTACAGCAAAACAAGTATGAATATCCAAGATGGCGACTATTGGATCAGAGAATAACAGACATAGAGAAACAACCTTTGAATTTGTAAACACACGTTTATGAAAGATTTTGCAATTCAAAGTCATTCTTGTGCTATTATGTGTCTTGAACTTTCACTAAGGTGTGAACTTTTGTTCCATATTCAAAGTGTTTTACGTTGACGTCACGTCATCGTGTAGAGCGACAATTCTTTATTTATTCCTTTGCTTTGAAGTTTGTGATGTGCATCATATTATGTCATAAATTAATACATCCGAAATTAAAATTTTAAAGCAATTAAGAATAGTTATTAAAGGTTCCAGTATTATAATTTAGTATACCAGACGCGCGTTTCGTCTACATAAGACTCATCAGTGACGCTCATATCAAAATATTTATAAAGCCGAACGATTACAAAGTTGTACAGCATTGAGGATCCAAAATTCCCAAACAATTATTAAAAGGATTATGCATACGCCTAATTTTATCTAGAATAGGAAACAAACTTCAGCTACTCGAAAATTGGTTTCTGGTCAGTAACTCATGTTACAATGAGGTTGTGGTATGGCATATTATTATTGTGGAAGTTTTTCAGAAAGAGGTAATATATTTTCTTCTTTCAAATCTGCTGTCTACATATTTTTTCAATGGTAAACAGTCATAGCATTACTACATTTCTGTTCTTGTAAGTCTTCTATAACAAATCTTTGAGCTTTTCCATGTTCGCCTTAATTTAACAGTACATAATTTTATTATTTTCGATATTTTCATATGTTTACAGCAAATCTACAAATTTGTTAATAACTGTCTTGTTGCTGCTGAAAAGGCTGGATATAGATCAATTGCTTTCCCAGCTCTAGGAACAGGCAATCTTCACTACCCATGTCATCTTGTTGCAAAATATATGTATGATATAGTAGAACAGTTTGCCAGTATCAAACAGAAAACTAAATTATCTTATGTATATTTTGTGGTTTACGAAAAGGATTCAAAGGTTATACAGGTATGCAAAAGATCATTAAACAAAGTTTAACATTTTGTTTTATATTTTTGTAATATTTTTTATTGACATGGTTTCTGTAGAATAATGTGATATAAAACTTAGGTGAACTAGCTTGTTTTAGAGGGGAAAAAACCTTGAATGCTCCATTTATGGGCATTCTGTTTTCTGGTCTGTGCGTCCGTCCGTTTGTCCGTTTGTCCGTCTGTCCCTTTTAGGTTAAAGTTTTTGGTCGATGTAGTTTTTGATGAAGTTGAAGTCCAATCAACTTGAAAATTAGTATATGTGTTCCCTATGATATGATCTTTCAAATTTTAATGCCAAATTAAAGTTTCCCCCCATTTTCACGTGCCACTGAACATAGAAACTATAAGTGCAGATGGGGCATCCGTGTATTTTGGACAAGTTCTTGTTTGCATTAATTTAAAATTGTCGTGAAAGTGTAACTTTGCAACTGAATAGTTATAGTCTTGTTTTATAAAATCTCATTTTCAATAACGCAATAAACAATTGCATTTTTTTTATAACAAAACACTATTTCATTCAAAGCTTGTTACGATTTTCGTATTTCAATGTCAAAATATGTTAAAGAAATGAATGGTGTTATTGTTCAACAAGAAATCCATTTCCGATAAAGCTCTACAATTTTCAGGAAATTACATATTTTTGATTTTTAAACATTCGGATCAACATAAACATCAGTTACATACGTGATATTTCAGAAAACATGCAATTTCTTTCTATCTCATTTATTAAACAATTTTTGGGATATGTGATAATATTCTTTTATTTCGGCATCATCAAAAATTCAGTCATGTGATTTGGTCATTCTCATAAACATGGAATTAACTAATCATAGATACCAGGATTAGAATTTTGTGTCTGCGCATTTGTGCCAGACGCGCGTTTCTTCTTGAAAGGTAAACTTGGAATGAAAAATGTTTGCTATTACATTTACAGGCTTTTGTAGAGGAAGAGAGAAAACGAGTACCCGGTCTAGATTCAGTCAATGTTAAGTCTATATCTGACAATGGTAAGAGCGTTTTTTAATTATATTTCAACATTATTTTTCGAGACTTTATTTGGTGGTTGAAATAAGAAGCTGTTTGATCATGTCCGATTATAAATTTTGAAATTATACAGAAACAAAGGTCTCAACCCCTTCAGGCAAAGTTGGCCACAGATGGATTTGGCTATTTTAAGGTCCTTCTTTTGGTTTAAAGCTCTTCAACAATCTCGATCCCGATACATCCTTGGCTTTCATATATTCGGCTTTGAGCGTTCCTGACGAAAGACGACAGACGCGTGGCATTTATCACGTGCTGTCTTTTTTTTTTAAATAAACATATGACTTATACTTTGACCATTTAAATTTCATTATAATTTGTTCGACTATCATTTCAGTGTTTCAAATAGGAAATTTACAGTTATCTGTCGAGAAAGGCGATATTTTGTCAAAAGCGTGTGATGCCGTGTTGTATGGATCAAATGAAGAATTGGATTTTACAAAAGGTAAAGTACATTTTTAAGTAAATCAAAATAAGTGTTAAAACTGTGATTTCGGTTATCAATTATTGTTGCTGTAAAATCGCCATTTAACCTTTTGCAAAAATACTTTTGCATTATACTTTCTGCATACTATGGTGTCCACTAGAGACTTATTCAAAACATTTCGCATATTTGTCCCACGTTGCTATGATGAATGGCATGCCTATTATAGATTGCATGGGTCGTAAATTGTCAAAGAACAGTTTATAGAAAACATGAATGTTATTTGCCTGCCTAAACTTGGTATTTTCCTGTCTGGAAAATGAAGTAATTCCTTATCAAGAATATTGATCATACATCCTCAATTCTTTTACCAGGCGAACATGTATATCTTGATATCTTGATTACAAACAAAACCCATGTGACTAGAACAAAGTCTTATTAAAATACTTGGTATTTATTAATTGTTTTTGAAACAAGAAAGCGACCAATGTTAAAAGTATGAGAAATCTAGAGATAATCGTTTTCCGCCAAATTTTCAATGGCTTATATCTCGAAAACACGCGCACATAACCTGAATTTTTCCTACTTTTTGGTTCTGTGTCTATATACTATCATTAAAGAACAGTTTTTTATAATGCTTGTTATTTTGAAACAGAGAAACGATCATCCTTGAGTTATGTTAGTTTTACGCTCTTTGTTTCGTCGCATCCCTTCTGAGAATTTAGATCATTATATTCTGTTGATCTATTTAAAAGTCTATTCTTTCATTTTTGTTAAACCTTTTGGTTTGGTGTCATGTTAACATAAAACTGATATTTTCCTGGAAGGAAAATATGGTAGCTAACAAATGGTTCATAAAGGCAATAATAGTAGACAAACTTTAGAACATAATATTTGTTTTCTGAAACATGCTGTAAATATGGATAAGTGCTGAATCGTTTTGTATTTGTCTATTTATATCTTTAAAACAAAAACAGAAACACTTTCATTGAAAATGTGTTTGTGAACACACAGTCTAAATATGGTTAATTGTTTTTGAGAAATTCATTCATGAATGTTTATACAAATAAATGTGAATCGCTTCAGGTAACCTTTCGAGAGAAATATACCAGAGATGCAACACAAAGAAGCTTCAGTCTGAATGTACAGACAAAAGTAAGATTCAGAAATATTTACCAATACATGAGTTTATCTTTTGCTTTTCTTCACGATGCAAAACTATTATTTTCATGAAATTAAAACGTTAAAATAATACCGACTGATTTCTTGGTGGGGATAAATAAATTACAGAGCCTTACAGAAAGGGAAAGCAATACAAGAGACGCATACCAATATGGGAACTTGAAATCCGATTGAAGATTATATTAGCTCTTTCAGATCGCGATGAAAACACATACAGCTTGATATGCGGACGAGGGGGAGAGGGAGAGGGGTCTCTTCCTATTTAAAGTTATACGTAATATATATGAAGCTATTGTTAAATTTCACCTATATAGGGAGTGCAATTTCACGGAGAAATAGAACAGTTGGTACAGATGTATGTCAATGGGTCATACATATTTTTCTTCTGTTAATTTGTTTAAAAACTATTATTTTCTCTTTTTATCTAACAGCTGGGAACTTAACAAATTGGTGTTGATTTTTCTATAAAATAATGCAATGGTAAGGGATTTACGAATAAATCAATTTATGAATAGGGGTAGTTTTTAAACCAAAAACAAACGCTTGTTCCCAATTTACACTCAGTAAAACTAAAACAATAAACAAAAAGTGTTGTAATTTATGATACTACGAAGCACGCAGTGCATTACAAAAAGGTTAAAATTCTTAGTATTATATTACACAGCTTTTCCAACAATGCTTGACAATTCATTTGCACATTTAAAGAATGATAAAAAAAAAATAGAAACTAAAATGTAAATGAGTTTTTATTAAATAACGCTTCAAAATAAATCAATGTTTCATCATATTCAAGAATAAATATGAAACTCCTTAATAAAATTGAAAAATAAAACTATTTACTGATGTGGTGCTTGGTGTATTTAAATAAACATGTGATTATAGAGCATCTTGCAATTTGTATCACTTGGCATCTGAATAATTATAGAAGGTAAAATGGCATGGCATGAAATTATTACAACATCTGGCTGTGGTCTCCCTTCCAAGTATATTTTCCATGTTTGCTCAAAACAAAGACCGGATGATTGGAAATCCGTTATAAAGAAATCATTGTACAAAGCAGAGAGAAAACAACTGAAGACGCTTTCCTTGCCGGCTTTTGGAACAGGTAGTTTAATTTTTTTTTATATATTTTGAAGTGAACTATTGTTTTCAGAAAAGAATCTTGTTCAGGGGAGTGTCCAGGATAATTGAAAGGGGGGCGTAGAATAAATTATTTCGCCTCGCTTCGCTCGGCGAAAATTTTTTTGGACCTTTTTTGGCTTAAAAACATAAAATAATAGAGAATTGCACTAATGTAACGGTTCCTGACTTGGAGCATGTATATTTATACCACTCTACCAAGAAATTTGTTTTGCATGCACACGTATAAAAATTGCGGTTTTTATCCAACGCAATCATAGGTTTGAACCCCGTTCTGGATATCATAGTCAAATCTGAGTGACCCCTTCCAAGGCAACGCGTAAAAAAATAACCCCATTTTAGACAATTTAGCTGAAAATACAACCCCTTTTGTCAGAATATACCCAGTATCGTATATATAGTAATATACCCCCCCCCCCCCCCCCCCGGTATATTTAGAATGGCTATGGGGAATCGAAGTTAGTGTCACACAAAACAACAAAAATTCATGTATTATACTGATTTACTTACCGTTTTGGTTGTTTAAAAAAGGTGTCAAAGACACCTTGATACGATTTTAAGGTCTTTTGACGTTTTGTTTTTGACATCGACATCTTTGCGAATTCTTTATCACATCAACAACAATGGATACTAGTCGCAGAGTCGAACACGCCGGACTCCGAGAAACAAAATTTTACGGTTGATGATGACCCATCAAATTGGGGAATCAGTATAAAAAGAAATCAGAGTATGTGTTTAATTAATGAATATGATAAATTGCCATCATTCAATACAATACTAGCAGATTATAACGATAGTTTTTTTTTTTTTTTTTTTTTTTTAAAGGGGGGGGGGCGTACGCCCATTACGCCCTTACCTGGACCCGCCCCTGATTGTTAACGTAAACTTTCTATTTGAATAGAAGCTATTGACTGTACATATGTTCAACCGACCACTTTTTCTGTACCGAGTCAGGAATATGGCAGTTGTTTTCAAATAGTTCGTTTCAATGAATGTTGTTTTTGTTGAACTGCAGTGTTCCTGTTGTTCTTTTTTTTTACTCGTATAGTTAATGTGTTTTCTTTGGTTTTGGTTTGTTTTCTTTTAATCAATTTATGACCTTTGAACACCGGTATACTACTTTTGTCTTTATCTGTAACCAATAGTATTAATTACGGCTGTTCCAATCATAATAGAAATATAATTTCAAATATAAATTATCAATTTATCGCATCATATAGAATTAAAAAATATGCTTCAAATCAATATTTCTAGGAGCACAAGGACCACCTAGAGAGGAATTAATGGGGAAGGCTATCGCAGAATCAATTTTAGAATTTGTTAAAGAGGGACAAACGACTCATTTACAACACATCTACTTAATAATATTTCAAGATAAAATGGTGCAGCCTATGCTAAAAGCAGTACGTTTTTCTTTAAAACCAGACACAATGGAACGCTATTCGTTGCCAAAAGGCAATTTAGCTTTAAGACAGAAAAGTGTTCCAGAACAACATTTGTCTATCCCAGATGTAGGTTAGTACACCATTATATAGGACCATATACGGCAAAGTAGCATATAAACAAAAACAGTGTCCGGAAAATGTTTTTGATGACAAAAAAAATATCAATTATGTCTATGACCTTCCGTATCAACTTCCGGAAAACAAACAAAATAGTTCATACCTAGCCATTTTAGACTTCGATATATTTAAATTCTTCTTATTTTACACTGCCCATACAAAAACAATTAAACGAATTATCTATTTCATCCACTCTACGTTTTTCTATGCAAACATGATTTTCTCTATTTGGGAACTTTTTCCAAGACCTATTAATGTTACAGACGAAATGGATGACAGGAAAAAGACACCGAATGACCTGTTATCTACGTTTATAATGAATATCGACAATAAGCACATGGCGATAGTAAACCAAAAGGTGAAAAGAAAGACATAATTACAATCCTTCAACTTTCAACAATTGCATTTATAGTTTTATTAACAACAGAAAAAATGCTTACCGATAATTTTAATACGGACAATCCCGTTTTCGACCAAAACGGTATGGCAATCATTGTATTTTAAGGTAGAAATTTGACATTTTGTTCTAATACAATGTCTTGAAATACAAACACACATAACTATCAACATACACTTAAGGAAGCTTGCTTGTCATGTTATGTTTTTTTTGTCAGATTTTTGGAATCCTCTGGTTTTATCCATTTGAATGCCTTGAAAAAATTTGCCCGATGACCACCATTTTTCTTTTTGTTTTTTTTTACATGTATAATAAGTCATCTGTAAAAGTCTTATAAAATTGTAATTATTTTTTAATAGTTTTTGAGAACTTAAACCTGTCAATAATAAAGCTATGAAAAGTCAAGAGAGAATATTTCCCCGCCAAAATTTCATTGGTTAATATCTCTAAAACAAGCACGGTGACCTATATATTCTTTTTGCTCTTTGGATTCCTTTATTAATCCATTATCAATATAAACTAGTGTTTTGAAAAGTTAATTACTTTGAAACCGATAAGCGAACTCCCTTAATTAACTGCTGCTGAAAAAGGTCGTCTAGATTAAAAGGGAAGTAGCCTTAGGTCAAAATTATCATTTATTCCACTGTTGATTTATGAATGCTGTGGATACCAATTTTCGTAGATTGAGGAAAACTTGCATTTTCTGGATATCTAATTTCGTGATTTCGGCAAAGTCTGCATACAGTTATTTACAAAATTGTATTTCGTTGAACATTTAAATTAGGGGCTTTGTTTTGCTGTACCCACGAATTCCACGAACTTGGTATCCAACGAATATTGATGAGTCCACAGTAATATCATTGTTGTTTTGTTTAGTTGTTGAGAACGCTAACCAGTCGTCTGTATCATTTACAATCTACTTTCAATCCGGAAATGATCTCAATGTGGCTAAGACGATGTTGGAGCAAGCAATATCAGAAAAGTATCAGACAGAGAAACAACATGACAGTGTCATCGCAAACATAACACAAAATGAAGTAAGTAATGTGGTTAATCTTCTAAGTAATCGATATTGCAAAAGGTGGCATTCTGTCTCTGATGGTACCATTTGCCTTGCAGAAGTCAGTGCTTCTGTATTTACATGATTGAAGATACATTTTGTTTGTAAAGTTCATAGTATGATGTTATTGTGATAAAATGATGATGATTTTTTTCAAAACTCTAAGACGACTAACCAAATTAACATAGAAAGATGATACATGTTTCCAAAGGTAACTGTTTTTAATTTAGGTGCTAAAAGATTCTGTGTGAAAACTGTTTTAACATTCACTGTCTTTTAGGCCGACTATTTAAAAGCAGTTGAAAATAGGCATGCAGTAATAATGACAGTAGACACGGTGAAATGTGACGTTATCATAAAAGGTCTTGTTGACGAAGTAATGAATGCAAAGCAAGATATTTTTGATGCTCTTAGAAAGTTTAACCACACTCGGCATTGTCAAGCAGAGGCCGCTATTATCAAAGAACAAGTCCAGTGGTATCTAAAGGTAAGTATTACCAACAAAACAAATTTTAAAAGATACAAAATATTTACTAATTAATTTACAACTAGGTGTTAAAGAATTATTTTTTTTAAATTTTACTGTGATAATATTAAATGTATACAAAAAAAAAATACGTGATTATTTGTTATGTTGATCCATTAATATGATGTTCAGGTAATATTTCGTGTGTGGTGTCCTGGTTTTGCTGTCGTAAATTCATGGGAGTTGGTCGTTGCTATACTGCGGTTTACACATGTTGTAATGTACTATAAGTTTATTTATTCATATGTATTTTTCTGTGTTAAGTGTTCTTGTGTTTGATTGTACTGTATTCCTGTTACGTGAGGTTGTCATTTTAGAGGTATTTAAGGATGTTTGCTTGTCATGTTTTGAAATTTTTGTCAAATTTTCGAAATCCTCTGATATATCTAATATCTCGAAAACTAGCACATTGATCCCTATATTTTTTTTGCTTTTTTCTATTCTTCAACTAATCCCATATCAATATATACTAGTGTTATGGAAAGCTATTTATTTTGAAACTGAGCAGCGAACTTCCTTAATCTTGTGGTTTTGATAGTCATAAAACCAGGTTCAAACCTTCTTTTTTCTTAAAATGTCCTGCACAATGTTAGGAACGTGTCAGTTGTTATCTCTAGTCCATTTCTATGTATGATGGCGCTTCCTTTTGTTGTAGATAAACTCATCATAGATACATGGATTCAAATTTTATATATACGCCAGACGCGTGTTTCGTCTACAAAAGACTCATCTGTAGAGTTTCTGTTGTTCTTTTGTTATCATCACATAGTTGTGTGTTTACCTCTGTTTTAGTTTGTTATCCAGATTTTTTTTTCTTTATTCAATTATGACCATTGAATCATAATAAACTATATGTTCTGTTGCGAACCATAATAAACTGTATGTTCTGTTGCCATTATTTATATATTTTAATATATTTTATTGATATACAGTAAAGTAATGCAAGTTAGGGAAGCATTCTTTCTTGAAATAATTTGTGAACAAACATAAACTGGATAATTATTTACTGAACAGTCGTTAAATCCATTGACTTGTGTCGGGTTAGTGTTTGCGTTGAAGAATAATAATTGAAGCAACTTAGATAGCCTGTTGCAAGTTTAAATTTTTAGAATTTCCCCGCATTTCACCTCAGTCGACCAAAAAGAGGGACGGAAGATACCAAAGGGACAGTCAAACTCATAAATCTAAAATAAACTGACAACGCCATGGCTAAAAATGAAAAAGACAAACAGACAAACAATAGTACACATGACACAACATAGAAAACTAAAGAATAAACAACACGAACCCCACCAAAAACTAGTGGTGATCTCAGGTGCTTCGGAAGGGTAAGCAGATCCTGCTCCACATGTGGCATCCGTCGTGTTGCTTATGTGATAACAAATCCGGCAAATAGTCTAATTTCGTAGGTCACATTCATGAAAGGGAAGGGGATTGTAGTTACGACGTAAGGAACATATCCGATATCATTTGTGAAACGGTTATTCCATAACAGTCAACCAACTCGTGGTGGCGTCCGTAAAATTTACGAAGGGATGATTTCAACTTCACCATTTGGAACTCTTGGTTTAATAGCTTCCTTTTGAGCAGCAACCCTCTATCAAGAAAATCATGATAGGAAATGTAAGCACAGGAATATCGTATCAATTGGGAGATATATACCCCGTATGCAGGTGCTGCTGGAATGTTACTACTTAGAAATGGAAAGTTTACAATTGGAAAACTGAAATTATCTCTTTTGTCGTAAAGTTTTGTTTTCAACCTACCCTCATTGTCAATTTCTAGATGTAAGTCAAGATATGAGGCCGACTTAACTGTATCTGTAGAATGCAGAATCTACTTCTTGTCTCATACATATAATGTTCTCAGCCTAAATATTCATCACATTTTTAATTTGACTATGGATATTTAACAAGCAGAAATACGTCCAATTGCCTTTAAATAAAACACTCTTGAAAACATTTTTTCGTAAATATTGTAGGATATTGATGATAAAGGACTTCCAACTTTAGAAGAATATCCTGATATGATAAACATGTACTTGGAAACCGCTTATAAAGGTGATTCTGGACGGACAGAGGTTGAATTCAAAGACGACCAGGGAGAAGAATATGTTATTGTACTAAGAGAAATGACTGAATATTTAAAGAAGGACAGATCTAATAAAGTAGATGTTTTGCGAAGAGAAAAGCTGCAAGGTTTGTAACTTAACGATATTTGTCCTACATCCTACGTACACTCAGCAATTTAATGTCGATAGCCGGTCTCCGACCGTTCCTATATTGAATAAACCACACAGAGTATTTATGGAGGTCATATCTTAGCTAAAAATGTAGTTGGAAAGTCCATAAAACAAGATTTCTAAAAGTTTCTGTTGACAGTATATATATTTGAAATACACTAGGAATGACCCATTAATAAAATTATCAGTAAAAATATTGAATGAACAGTGCTAACTTAATATATATAGTCGGTCTAGACACTTGCTAGAATGTAGTCAATGATGAATGCAAAAGATCGCAAGGGTTTAAACACGTCCTTTCATAGATTGACATGTAAATTTAAGAACTTCATCGTTAACAATAACATATGTTACTAAAAAAATATAGATGGTGGTAGCCATTCTTTTTGTGAACAATTGCTATTTGATTTATTCATTTACATATTTTTTTCACATAGCAATCAGATATCTTATATATGTTACAGTGAATTTGTAAAATCAGGGATTAAGTAAAATCCCTGGAATAATTAATGAATATGTAAAATAACTAACAGTTTCAGGGATTTTTGTAAAATCCCTGAAAGTTCAGTGATTTTTACAAAATCATTGTGGAAAATCACTAAATAAACTCATCATAGATACCAGGTCTAAATTTAGTATAAAAATATTGCCAGTGATTTCAAGTATAAATTTGAAATTAGAAATGTGTTTTTTTTCCAATCCAAATTAAACAAGCATTTTTGATCGGATTGTTATCTCTATAACATATTCCCCCTTTCCATTTTCAAATTCATTCTAGTTGTGAGTATTTCCAATTGGTTCCTGTACTGGCACTAAATTCCAACTTGATCTATAATTTGTCATGGTGTAAAATATATATCAGAAATAAAATCAAGTCAATATAATCAGGCATGACGAAAAAAGTAAGGTAAACAGATTATTTGAATGAATTTTCTAATTCCAATGACCATAACTCTGCACAAAATCATTTGATCAGACAAAAATTCGAAATTAATCTGTAAATAGTCATGATAAGAATATATACTAATCGTCAAATCAAAATATTTAAGCATGACTAAATAAAATGTGGAAAACTTGTTATTTGCATGATTTTTGTTTTACTTCATGGACAATAACTCTGCATTAAATCGTCAGACACGAACCACCAAATTCAGACATTATCTATAATTTTACTTTACACATATTTAATCAATATCTTCAAGCAGGATACACAATGTGGGATCTAATTTGCTGAACTGACAAATGGACAAACTACAGACAAATGGAGCGCAAATGGAGTTCTCTTCATCTTTCTCGGTTTTAAGATGTCCTAATGTACCAATGTTTTTAAATTAAAGACATTTTCTAAATAGAACCGTGGTGTAGTGGTTAGTGCATCGGACTACTAACACAAAGGTTCCTGGTTCGATTCCCGTCTGGGATGAAAATTTCAGGAACTTAATTTTCGGCTCTCCCTTGACACCATTTGCGAGTATGGTCTCGAGGAAACGATGATAGTCCGTCGGAAGGGGACGATAAATGGCTGACCCGTGTTAAGAGAGAGCCATATCTCTTGCACGTTAAAGACACCCTTGTAGATTTCGAAAAAGAGCAGGCTAATGCCGCTACAAGGCAGCACTCGCACCCGCAAAGTGGAAAGGGATTAATATAAGTTGCAAAACTTGTTTCCCAATCCACTATAAATAAATATGTTTAAACTAAACTAAACATTTTCTAAATAATAGTAGTTGAAACTATTGTACAGTGGTTATAAATAGTAGGAATATTAACTGATATTTAAACTACAATTTACTAATTTTTGTATGCATGTTTAGTGGGTGACATCAACTGTTACACAATTACCCTGCTTTACGACAGAAGCATATTACGTTCACATTGATTTTTTTCAGAATATTCACATTGAAAAAAAAATCTTGTCCATCACATAACTGCCTGTCGAACAGATATGCAATTGTTAATTGATACAGCCTTTAAATCTGTAATTTATTACTGGTTATGTGTAACAATTTTATTTCCCACAATTATCAAAATAAGCTTAAGTTTCCTCTTGATGTAGAGACATATCTGCCGATCATTTTTCAAAGGATGTCAGTTGTTTGATGAAAATTGCTCATTTATTATTAATATTTAAAACTTATGTTGCCTCAAACTCTTTGAGTGTAACGGCTGTTTTATAAGAATTTTTAAATACAAAAGAATCACTTTTTTTTTTTAACAAATTCACTGAATTTGATTTTGGAATCTACAAAAAAGATCTTAATTATTTGATTATTTTTGTAAACCCCCTTGAGAAAATCAGGGATATCATTAATTCACTAATCAGTTCAGTGTTTATACAAAGTCCCTGAAATTTCAGGGATTTTACAAATTCACTGTACTATATAGACCTTTTATTTATAGGAGATGGTGGTTCTTTTGAACCACCAGCAGCATGGGATGTTCAAGGCTCTGATAACGTTAAAGTGATTACAATGATAAATACATCGCCAGAATATAAAACTATCGAGAAGAAGTTTTTGGACTCTGTATTTGGTGGAAGAAAAGAGTGGACTTCCAAATTCAAAAAACAGTCTTTAAAAATTACAAAGGTTTGTTATGTAAAACTCTTTTATCGCATGGTAACATCATCTCGTCTGTAAATATAAAATTGATAGGCACGTTAATTGAAATTTTAAGACGCAAAATGACCTATTTGTATTGCACGTCAATTTAAAACAATAAACTTAATGATATCAATATACAAGATCATAAAACAACAATGAATGTTACTTGTACATTGATATGAGGGGCCATTTCAAAATCAAGTGACTCATAATCACGATCCAAACGTGAAGAAATGACAAACGCTATCTTATTCAACGGAAATTTATCTTGGAAAATACACTCGGTGATGTTTGTTTGATCGAATGGTTTACTATGCGAGCCGTGTTTATCCTGATGTCGAACGAAAAATGAATGGTGGAAGTTATGCATACACGTGATATTTATTGCAGATGATTAAAGAATAAAACGAGTCATTAGAATATACCAAAATTGAACATGATTTCACTTAATTACCCTTTAAATTTGAATTCCACTCCTTTGCGGAACGTTTAAGGCAGTTTGTAAAAACAATTGACTTGTTGAACAGATTAATTTAACAATAAAAAAACATAAGTAGCTCAACATTTTTAATTCAGAAAACACCTTTGAATTAGTGACATTAATTCGCTTCCGTTTCCCAACTGTGTTACTGTTTAATTTTGCAATTTTAGATAGAGAGGATTCAGAATCTTAGTCTTTACCAGATGTACACTGCAAAGAAAGGTTTAGTTGAAAAACAGAATCCGTCTGGCACGAAAAATGAACAGGAATTATGGTATAGTGCATTTGAGGACTCTGTTGTCAGCATAAACCTTTATGGGTTCAATAGAAGTTACTGTGGTGACCTATGTAAGTACTGTTATTGTACAAGTCGTAAATACAGTTATTTTACGAATTCAGTGAAGATATAACGAGATGATCATAGTCTTAGACTAAAGAAAAGCTAGAGAATACCACTCTGATGCGTGATTTTATTTACTTTTAATTGTGTTTGGCTTTTATTATCTTTCAGTAAACTGACTACTCTGAAATCATATTTTCTTGCTAATTTGGTCTGTTGAAACAATGTGTTAATCGATGTTAACCTATTTTGTGTTATGTCTCGTCTTACTATTTTATAATTTTGATTAGTATTCAGTATCACAATAAATTTTCAATGCTGTTCTCGTACTATGAACAACAAATTAATTAATTTTGTAAAATAATATGTATGTACTCCATGCACCCCTTCAAACAAAATTATTATGTTTTCCTGTGTACTCTAGGAATTTTGGATCGCAATGCTCTTCAACTTCGTACTTTATTTGGCTTTATTTTAGCTACATGGAGTATGTTACAATCTTAAGAAATGACGTTTTAACGATATTTTCTGAAAAGGGTCCACGACATAATCGCTAATCGTTTCCATTTCACTGCTCTTAACATATATCTATTTATATTTCCAGAATGTGCATTTGCTGCACTATTTTGTTCGAAAGAAATAAGAAATATGTTGAACGTAAATATTTAAAATTATGTGATAAACTAAGTGTCCAGTGTTTTTGTTACGCGCTTGTTTTCTGGAGGAAAATGCCGACGTCGTAAATGGTTTTATTAATTTGAAGACGTTACGTTTGTGGACTCAGCTTTGTGCACGCCGTCTTTGTAGACGAAACACGCGTCTGGCGTATATATAAAATTTAGTCCTGGTATATATGATGAGTTTATTTATGTACAGTCATTGGACAAAAGTGAGTTCCCAGTCAAAAAAAGTCCTATCATTTCAACTAAAATCGATATTTTTAAAAAAAATATTACGAAGTAACTGTATAAGCTATTTTCATAATATAGATACCAAAAGATGTAGAAATGTCTGACTGTATATGTTTTCCTTTTTTATATTAATATTGTACTTATATTGTGTCATATATCAAATTTATTCGTTCAGTGTATGTTAACTTGTTTTTGTTAACATGTGTTTTTGATTTAGGTGAGCCATTTCAATTGCTATTCTGTAGTATTTCTTTCTATATTGAAATGTAACACTAATACTTCAAGTTAGGGTGAAGGTTGACGCTTATTAAAACGTTAAAACGTGCTTTGTCTATGCACCTGTCCTAAGTCAGGAACATGTTGTTCAATGGTTGTCGTTTGTTGATGTGGTTCATAAAAGCAACAGTAGTATTCCGGTGTTTATATGTGTTTTTCGTTTTTAAGATAGATTAGACCGTCGATTTTCCTATTTGAATGAGTTTACACAAGTCATCGTTGGGGCGCTTTTAGATGCTGTTCGGTATTAGCTAAGGATCCCAGGGCCGTAAATTGCCTGCCGAGCGGAGCTAAGCGAGAAATTTTTGAACCCATTTTATGCAGAAAATGATATTTCTTCGGGCATTTTCCCTATATGCAATGTACCTCCCCCAAATCCACCACTTTTTGTTTTTTTGTTTTTTGTTACATTTCATTAAATAAGTGCCTTGAATATACAGTTATAAACCAGAGTTAGATTAGGTGTGCCGGTAAAGGAAGTTATTTTTTAAGCTTTATCCTGCTTTATGACTCTTCACAAGCTATTTTTACTTAGTTTTAGGGAAACAATTTGCGAACTTTAAATGAAAGGCGCCTGACGTTGAGCATTTTTTGGGGTTTATCCTGTTTTTTGGCTGTCCCAATCGAGCTATTTTAACTACAAATGTACGTTTCATAGACACAATTTTCAAACCTTAAAATGAAAATGCACACGTATTAACTCATAACTGTGATTATCAAATTCAACTTATTATAACGTAACGTACCAAATTGGCGGGAAAATTTTACGTGTGCAAAGGAGTTGGCTACCGTTCAGCGATATTTACCAGATCTAAATATCGAACACACCCTGCCATTATGATTAATCACCTTGTTGGTTAAACTAACAACCAGTGCTATTAAAATAATGCATGATTTTAACCATTTTTTTTCTTTTCTGTTTTTTTTTCTTTCTTTTTTTTTGTCAACCCGAAATAGGAGGCTACTGCCTACATGCCTCCATGTAATTTACGGCCCTGGATCCCTGTTGAATGCCGTATTTTGACCTATAATTTTTACCAATTTTGGCTTAGAGAGTTATCTCATTGGCACTCATACCACATCTTCATGTTTACTTACTTTGATTTAGTACTTTGAAATACGAAGCTTTTGTAATAGGAAATCTATATAATTATTGTGAAATAACGCATTAATTCATGAAAGTTCTAGTCTCTATATCCCTAAAGATATGCCACATTAGTCTATTTCGTAACCTTCAAAACGTCAAAAATCTGTATTCATGTGATTTATGTAGATTAGTGCATGTTATAGAAGAACAATTACATTATATGCTTCATTGTTCGGATTAAAGGTTGATAGCTGCATTCTAGTGTATACCTTAAATACATGGTGTCACGTGTTAATTCGGTTTCATATTTGTGGTATGCACAACAACAACAAAATTTGTAAATATACAAGTTGAACTTATTCAAATATAAATATTGTTAAGTTACTGATATTGTAAAAGTTGCTGGTCTAAATAACACTTGCATTACATTTTTTAATAAATTGCAGACCAAAAATGTAAATTAAAAAGGCAGAATGTTAAAAAGCCAGACGATCCAAAGGACAACAACCCATACGAAGGTAGTATACTTGTTGATATAGTTGTTATTAATATGACCGTCGAGATGGTGCGATTTATTACATATAAAAAAACAAATAAGAAACTTCATATTTAAAAAAAAAATCAATCTGTTTTATATACATGAATGGTTAAGTTTTATTAAAAAAGAAGTGAACGTAAACTTTGTTTTAAAGAAAAATCATTCATGTTATCAAAATATTCATAAAATGAACCGTTAAACCTCTCGTTATAACTTCGAACACATTAAAGTGACGTTTTGCATTTGCGCTGATCTGCATTTCACTTGCACCTTGGTTTTTTTTCACTTGCGTCAATCTCATTTTTCATTTGCGCAGATTGTATACATGTAAAGTACAGGTGAATTTGATTTATTTCAAGGAATCTTTCGCTTAATGCCATGTTGATATTGCAATACTATATTTTGCAGTTATGATGATATATTGTAATACCATAATTTGTTATACCCGAACTACATATGTACTATTTAAATAAATTTATTTTGTAGAAAAATTTGGAGAAGGTGTATACTTCAGCAATGAAGCAGGCTTTACTATTCTAAAAGGGATTGACGCTGACGACAACTCAACAACTGATCGTACAATATATATGTGTAAGGTGCTGACTGGTGTTCACCGTCAGGGTATGAAAGGAATGCGATACTTACCAATGAGACCAGATGGAACCATGATGAACTTTGATTCGGCTACGGATGATAGCAAACCTCCTGTTCAGTTTGTTATTTTTAACGACACACAAGCATATCCACAGTACTGCATAAGGTTTAGACTTTAGGATGGTTTCAATAGTTGCATCAATATCAATATGCAAATTCAACATTGTGTTTTAATTGTATTTTGTCAGATCAGTACTAGAATTGATTTTGTTTTACAGTGTTTTTGTATTTTTCATTGCAATAAATCATGCTTTTTCTGCTTATAGCTTCATAAGCTTAATCGCTTTGTTGTATACTGATTGATATTTTACTGTGGAAAAGAATGGTTGAAATAATAGTTGTTTTTACTTTTGAAATAGCTTTCGGTAACTGTGAGTGATCTGAGATCCACTATTTTTTTTTTTTCTGTGAATTAATTGTGTTTTGTTTCTTTTGTTTTGTTTTGTTTCTTGGTGTCTCTCTGCTAATCAGATGAGTTAATCCTTTTCAACGACTTTTTATAGTATTTGAATACATTGTATTGTCAAACCACTGTCCCTAGTTTTATGGAGGGTTTAGAACTAAATATCAGGTTTAACCTTGCAACCTCGTCTCTTTCGTATTGTGCTTGTCCCAAGTCATTAGTACCTATAATAATGGGTCTGTTATATTTGTTTTTCAATTATTGTTTTATCGTAAGACCGTTGATGTTTTACGTTTTGACTGTTCACATTTTGTTATGTCGGCGCTTTTTATATCTTACTGTAAAATGTGTGTTTTGTTCATTGACCTAAAATTTAACTTCCGTCTTTTTTAATCATTGATTAATAATTGTTTTTTTGGTGATCATGCCACATATCCGTATTTTTATATCAATAAAGCTATAACATATTTCTAATGAAGACCGTTGAAACAATCTTGAGGGAAAATGTGGTTAAGAAAAAATTCCCACACCTAATTAAATGGGCATTTAAAAAGTCAGAATGTGAATATATATGTTCAAACTCTTTTAGGTCATTTTTTAGTAGCAATAAACAAAAAAACTATGTCAATTGGACATGCTTTGATACTATATATGCCCTCGAATTTTTACTAGATAACATTTTTTTTTCGCTTTGGGGATTCCGTATATCGTCAGATTATCGGAATTACAATGGGGACTAACTGTGCACCACTTATTGCGGACCTGTTTTTGTATTGCTATGAGTTACAATTTATGACAAAAATAAGCAAAGACCCATCGAAACAACATCTGATAAACAAATTTAATAATACTTTTAGATATTTGGATGATATTTTGGCTTTCAATAATGACGACTTCAGTATGAATATTAAAGAAATTTATCCTGTTGAACTTACATTAAATAAAGCTAATACTAACAATGACCACTGCCCTTTCCTCGATCTTGATATCTATATCACTAACGGAAAACTGAATACTAAAATTTATGATAAAAGAGATGATTTTTCATTTCCTATCGTTAATTATCCATTTTTAGATGGTGACGTTCCCTTGTCACTATCTTATGGTGTTTATTTATCTCAACTTGTACGATTCGTTCGTGTATGTAACAATGTTTTAGATTTTAACGAGAGAAATTTATGTATTACTGAAAAATTATTACACCAGGGTTTTCGATATCACAAACTAGTCAAAACATTAATAAATTTTATCATCGGTATATGAACATCATTCGTAAATATAGCTCAACATGCAGACTTCTTATACGTTCAGGTATTTCACATCCAATTTTTTATGAAAATATTCTTTATAAAGCACAAAGGTGTCAGTATTCACCTCAAAAACTAACAAAACCTTTGAATAGACTTATTAAGAAGGGATATAGTTACGATACTGTTGTCGGGTCATTAAAGATTGCATATTTTGGCGTTAATATTGATTCACTTATAGGGTCTTTGCATCGGAACATTTATTCAAAAAACAGTTGTTGGCATGACACGGGTTATGTTCTTCTCATATATGTTATGATGGTATGATACTAAACCCCTAACGGGAAGGATTGTGCCTGATGTTCATATGATGAAATCATAATCTTTCAGTCAGTTTAATTGAAGTCTGAAGCTGGCATGTCAGTTAACTGCTAGTAGTCTGTTGTTATTTATGTATTATTGTCATTTTGTTTATTTTCTTTGGTTACATCTTCTGACATCAGACTCGGACTTCTCTTGAACTGTATTTTAATGTGCGTATTGTTATGCGTTTACTTTTCTACATTAGCCAGAGGTATAGGGGGAGGGTTGAGATCTCACAAACATGTTTAACCCCGCCGCATTTTTGCGCCTGTCCCAAGTCAGGAGCCTCTGGCCTTTGTTAGTCTTGTATTATTCTAATTTTAGATTCTTGTGTACAATTTGGAAATTAGTATGGCGTTCATTATCACTGAACTAGTATATATTTGTTTAGGGGCTAGCTGAAAGAGGCCTCCGGGTGCGGGAATTTCTCGCTACATTGAAGACCTGTTGGTGACCTTCTGCTGTTGTTTTTTTTCTATGGTCAGGTTGTTGTCTCTTTGGCACATTACCCATTTCCATTCTCAATTTTATTACTCCTATGCTATGTTTCATTTACATTCGAAAAAAAAATATTGTCTTTCAACAACGATTCAAAACTACATTTATGGCAACATTTGTTTTCTAGTCCAATACTAAAAAATGTATTTAGAATGTAAAATCTTAGGTTATTAAAAGTTCAAGCGGTGGCCGAGTCAATGTAAAGACTTGAAATCTGTTATAAGCTGCTTCTCCGCTAGGCAAATAGCATTAAAAAGTAAGAGCAAAGACTGAATCTCATAACCTGAATATGCATCTGACCTGCTACTAGAGGTAAATGATCTATCTTTCAAACATATGTTGATATTTATATCAAGTACTGGCTAGCACTGTAGTAACCGTTCGCATTTCTGCCGATAACATTGATTTTGTTACTTTGTAAACTTGTAACTAAAGACACGCGTCGGACTGACGTCTCGATGCGTTAACTAAGGATAAATTCTGGTAACAAACAACTGCTTAATGCATTTTATTTGCGTTATATTTGAAAATACACATAAACGAATGTTTGGTATACCTTCCCCAAACATGCGTTAACTGAACTGTGCTCCAATCATGCGTTTATGACATGTTTAGAAATTTATGGTAAATTATGCGTTTACATGCGTTGCAAAATTTGCTTTGTACGATGTGTCTGTGCCTAAGCTAACTAATGATAGTTTTCCCACGTCTTAGATTGTGGTTTAATATCTTTGTAGGCTGTCTACTAAGTACATAATGTGACCTACATGTATTCACGAATGTGGCTGTTATACCGAGTGTAAATTTGCATGTTTTAACGACTTTCTCGGTATTTTATATACCAAACATTAATGCATTTATTTTTTTTATATTTCTGTTATGGTTTCGGTTGGAAAGTTATGGCTAATCGTTTTTTAGTACAAATAATTATAAAATTGTTTGGACGAGTATTGTGAAAATATTGTATGTAGTTCGAGATTGCATGTTAGTTGCGTAAGCGCGTCACTCCTGATGTTTAAATAGCCATTAAACCATATTTCTTTAAATGTCATGTACCAATTCAGAAAAAATACAGTTTTTATCAAAAAGTCCATTTTTATGTATGTTGGCGTTTGTCTTTTTGCACTTCAAAATTCCTGTTTTCCCCTTTTATAGTTCATGTGTTCCCTCGGTTTCTCTCAATCGATTTATGACTTTTGAACATTGTTATACTACTATTGTCTTTATTTGAGCAAAAATGCGGCAGGGTAAAACATGTTTTGAAGTACAATATAAAATTTAGAATGAAAATTCTCGACCGAAGAGGCAGAAAACAGCCGGAGGCCACAAATGGGTCTACAACACAGCAAAAAACTCCTGCACCTGGAGACGTGCTTCAGTTGACCCTGAACAAAAATATGTACTATTTCTGTAATAAATACAAGAAACAAATTCTTACAGTATGGAAAATGAAGTATATATGCATGCATATGTCAATAACATTAAAAATACAAAAATAATTTCATATATATGACTTCAAAAAAAAAGAAACTCAAGTGACCTTCATAGTGTATAAAAAGTAAAATCACAAACATTTTGACTTCCGAGGAAAATTAACACGCAAAATAAAGAGCTCAAACACATCAAACGTCTTAGATTGTGGTTTAATATCTATGTAGGCTGTCTACTAAGTACATAATGTGACCTACATGTATTCACGAATGTGGCTGTTATACCGAGTGTAAATTTGCATGTTTTAACGACTTTCTCGGTATTTTATATACCCAACATTAATGCATTTATTTTTTTTTATATTTCTGTTATGGTTTCGGTTGGAATGTTATGGCTAATCGTTTTTTTGTACAGATAATTATAAAATTGTTTGGACGAGTATTGTGAAAATATTGTATGTAGTTCGAGATTGCATGTTAGTTGCGTAAGCGCGTCACTCCTGATGTTTAAATAGCCATTAAACCATATTTCTTTAAATGTCATGTACCAATTCAGAAAAAATACAGTTTTTATCAAAAAGTCCATTTTTATGTATGTTGGAAACATCAAACACACCAAACGAATGGACAACATATGTCATATCCCTGACTTGGTACATGCATTTTCTTAACTAAAAAAATAATGATTAAACCTTTATTTATACTTTTACTCAAATTTGTCACTTATCAATTGGCGGTAAATGTGGCGAACTGGTTGAACTTTACCATGCAACAGAGTGGTATTGTAAACCTGGTGTGCACAAGTATGCAACAGAATCAGTAGTCTCTTTGGACTCATAAAACATCAGCAATTGATTTTGTTTTGCATTTCTCTTGTACCTGATCACCAAGATAGTTTTACTCTGAGTAGATTTTTAGTGTCATGTGAAAACCGTTGTTTCTCAATTTCTGTTAATAACAGTCTAGTTTAAAATCCAATTCATTTAAATATAGGCCGAATTTGCAATGCGTTTAAAAAAAGATATTTCATGAAATTAGTGAAATATAACAGATAATACATATGTTTCTGATGAAATTAAAAATTTAGATAAAAAATACATGGAATGACGCTAGCTTGAAATTTGAAATTTCTTGAACAATGACTGGCTATTGGCATGTAAGGGATTAAAAGATAAATAACACAAATAACGAACTCCGAGGAGAACTCAAAACCGATTGTCTCAAATCAAATGACAAAATCAAATGTTTCAACATATCAATCTTTGATCAGTATATTTACTAATTTTCTAGAGATGGTGGTATTACACACGGCTACTAGTATTCAAACTCGAAAGAAGACACAATAAAACATACAGGGTAAATCAGTAACTATGGATTATTAGTCCACTACCGACGAAGTCAAAGGGGAATGTAGGTTTGCACTCTGTCTTTCTGTCTCTCCGTCTGTATGTCTGTCCGTCTGTTCATCCGTCAGTCCAGCAAATCAGTTTTCCAGAATTTTTACCTTCGTGCTTGAAAATATTAATTTGATATTTGGTGTATTTTTTAATCATGACAAGTTACAGGTCAAGTTCGATTTTCACTATTTTACTGTTCCTCCTTGTTCAATAAAAGCTATTTCCCTAGAATTAGATTTTTGGTGAAATACTTATTTATCACTAGATTATCAGTCAAAGGGAAATAGCTCGTTTTTTAAAAGATTTGTAAAAGACATTGTAATAAGATAAATGACATTTTGGAGTTTTTTTCTTTTCTTTAGTAAACTGTTTGAAGAATTAAGTGAAGGAGTTGTCTGTTATTTGATGTAGTTAACACCATGACAAATTTTGTATTCATTATGATTTTAGAAATCAAAAGTTCTGGTCGTTTTGCCATCATCAATACATCAGGCATGAATATGTTTGTGTGTTATAATTTTACTAACAAATATCCATGTCATTAACAAAATAATTGACTTATCGGTTCAAAACAGCGTCATTATCGAATGTAATTGTTAACACATCTAACGATGCATTTTTGAGCATGTAATCTTTTCTCACAAAAAACTCTAACTGGATCCTGAATTACTGATTTTGTTTTAATTTTTATAAGATTGAGCCGACCAAATGATGCCATTAATCCCTAAAAATAAAAATACAACAATGTCAGATAAGGGGTATATTGTTGTGAATCTGTATTTCACATCATTAAATCTTTTTTGATAAATAACAAATGGCATTAAGCATGAACTGCTGAACAGTGCAAATATAAATCTATCTCATGATTGATCATATTCGATAATTAAAAGGAGTTCACGGCTGATCCAATTGAAAATATTTGATAAGATTGAGTGTTCAATTGTTTTAGGCCAAATTTCCCAATTACATTGACATGTTAAAACAAATTTCCAAGTTTTAGCACAGACTAGAAAGTTCACAATCAAACTGACTTTACAATGCATACAAGGAGTATATGCATTTGCATAGCATAGAAAAAGGTAAAAACTATTGGTTCACAAGCATACTTTTTTTTCTTAACATTAATAAAAACTAAATAAATTAAGAATTGAAACTTGCCGTCGTGAACTCAGGTTCAACTCTTCAGGGATTTGAAATATATTCCAGGTTGACAGATTTTCTAATTTTCAATTTGAATGTGATTGAAGACAAGCACCATTTTTATTGGAATGACCTTTATATGCTGCAACAAGAAATATTTTTCTATATGATCTATTTATCAAAAAACTAAATTTAAGAATTTATGTATTTGTATATGGTAATTGCCAACTAAAGAATCATGAAGGGAGGACAAAAGGTACTAAAGGAACAGTCAAACTCATAGATCGAAAATAAACTGACAACGCCATCGCTAAAAAGGAAAAAGACAAACAGACAAATAATAGTACACAAGACACAATATAGAAAACTAAAGACTAAGCAACACGAATCCCACCAAAAACTGTTTTAACTTGCAAATACCTGAACATGATAAATATTGAAAGTAGGAAACGAAAAAATTGGAAAACCTGTTTACTAAATTGGAACACCTAACTGCAGGGATTTGGTGTAACATTATATAGATTGGGGTTATCTTACTTGTACTCATATCTCTCTCACAGCTTGTTTATCTACAATGTATGTACATGTTAGATAAATCATAAAATAATGTTTAATACATATTTTTGTCTAAAAGGATGTATACACGTTTGTCTTTGAATATTTCTTGTTTGTGATTTAAATTCCTTTAGGTCACCTTTAATTAGGAAATATAATGATTTGATTTGAATGTCAAATTAGCTCAGAACCAGTTCAACAGAAAACCAGCCAATATTATCAATAATCAAGGACGATTGAAGATGTGTCAATAAAAAGGACGCACACATGGTAAATATTTTTAAATTTATACCAAAAAAATTAATACAATATTTGAAATTACCTCTATTGTCACAAATTGTATTTACAGTGATGCTGTGGAACTCCTGGCAATCACAATACTGATATACCAGTAACACAATCATTACAATGGGGCAGTTATTACCCCCCCCCCCCCCAAGCAAACATTCTCTCCCGGAGCCCGACATATTATTGATTCCTGAATATCCCTATAGGTCTAAAACTCCATATTCACATGAAAATATAATACTTCCGAAAATCCGCAAAAAATCAAGACCTAATCCCGACGTCCCGAGTTAGGTCCTTCTATTCTCATTCCTGTAACGTTTGTTTTTTTCCAAAATTAAATCTTCAAAGAGCTACTTCTGTATTAGCCCTGTAATAGATATGAGGTAGGCTCGAAGAGCCAATGGCCAATACAGCTGATCGAAAATCTATAACAGGGCCTTTCCAGAAACACCAACACTTTAATTAAATGATTTTAACTCAAGAACTTACCTTTAAGAAGATACAGAAATTCAAATCTGAAAATGTCTTTTCGAATGCACGTCCATGAACCTTTTGTCAACATTGTCAGATGCAATTTATTACTTGCCGTCCACGTACGTACTTTATATAATGCTTTTACACATTATTTTTCTAGCTAATAAAAAGTAGGTGGGAAAAATAAATTAGACAGATAATTTTCAAGTCTAGGTTCTAACATGTCCAATACACCTGACCTCGAATCTATAACAGGAACAATACAGAAACAGCCAATTTATAACACTAGAATATTACTATTATAATAGTTGTTATCTACTTATTACAAATCTTAACTCACCCAATCAGATTTTTCTCTATGGGGGCATTTTTATGCACGTGAACAACATCAAATTTATGTGAGTCTTGCAATTGTAAAAGCTGACTTCAAAAATAGATATAATGAAAAGCATAGTTTATGGCGGGGGGAATGGTGTTACTTTGTGTATAAAATAATGTTTGGAATCTTGAGGTATACATATCAGAGAAATAAAGAGATTGTGCGAGTTTGAAAATTAAACAAATAATAAATAATAGACTATGTATTAAATACGTTTTCATTAACAATTTTAGACATTTTAATTTAATAGATAATTTCATTGTTTATGACAGAGCGTATGTTACTTTGGTGACGCTTACCAATACATTAAAGGAAGGCAACAGTAGTATACCGCTGTTCAAAAGTCATAAATGAGACAAGACAAATCTGGGTTACAAACTCAATCTGAGGGAAACACATAAACTATAAGAAGAAAACAACGAAACAAACAGAATCACTGAAGTGCAACAAAAACAAACGACAATGCAACACACATTAAGACTTGCAAAGCACAAAAAAACAGATGGAACAAGACCGTTGATTAATTATTTTAGGAAGAATCCAAACACATACAAATTTAATGTTTCATTCAATTCTTCAAATCTGGTACAATCACAAAATTGTTTGTAGATTTATAGAAATTGTTTGAAAAGGAACACGATATAAAATAATGATAATAATCTTCTTCAGTGAAGCATTTGCTACATAAATCATTGTCTGATACCTTCCATCCAAAAACAATAACTATTTATTTGGCAATATACTTTGTAAAAATTGCCGTCGATACATCATCATTTTTTTTTTCAATAGCTAAAAAACAAAATCTGTTTCTAATGACAATACATTTAATCATATATTTATACCAATCGGTTTCGAAACATTTTTCTTTACTAATGTGTTGGACAATAACTTATTTGACAAAACAGAAATGTCAATATAGTGATCATTTATTGGCAAACTTGTCTTTTTCTTTGACTCTTCTTGTAGAATTCTTTATTTGGAATATATTCTTAGTTTCACTTCTTCTTATTACATTTGTATAAACTTCAAGATTTACCTGTATTTGTTTAAAACCGGTTTTTTTTCTAAAGTGAATATTTTCGAAGGGTTAAATTTTTCGCAGTGGTGACTTGCCATGGCTTTGGTTTTTGATTGACTTAAGCCTGCCAATTGATATTTTATTGTGTGTTTTTCTATATTGTGATATTATGCTATTGTTTCAGAAAAAGAAGAAGGTTTGGATCCATTAAAACGTTTAATCCCGCTGCAAATGTTTGCACCAGTCCTAAGTCAGGAATCTGATGTACAATATTTGTCGTTTGTTTATGTAGTTTATACGTGTTTCTCGTTTCTCGTTTGTTTTATTTTATATAGATTAGACCGTTGGTTTTCCCGTTTGAATGGTTTTACACTAGTAATTTTGGGGCCCTTTATAGCTTGTTGTTCGGTGTGAACCAAAGCTCCGTGTTGAAGGCCGCACATTGACCTATAATGGTTTACTTTTTTTAAATTGTTATTTGGATGAAGAGTTGTCTCATTGGCACCCACACCACATCTTCCTATATCTATATAGTGATATTTCATCTTCAAAATCTAATTTCTCACACTCTTCATTATCATGTTCAAAATAAATTTACAGGTTTATCTGTCCAGTTAATATTAACTAATTTGTCTGTTTTTGAGTTTTCTTATCCATGTCCCTTCTGTTGTGTTTTTATTTATAAGTAATCCTGAATAAGATCCAAAGATTTCAAGTTCATTCATGGATAGTTCGATGACATTTCTATTATTAAACAATTTTGTCATCAGCTAATTGACTTATTTAATACAATATGTTTTCTTATCAAATTGTATCTAAAATTCTTGTAAATTTTTGTTTAAATTATTTTTATACCTTTGTTATTTTGAAGTCTCAGTGCCAATATTTCAACAAGTAGAGCAGATAAAGAACACACTTTATCCCTCTAGAATTTTGAAACATTTTTGAAATCCACCAATTATTAATAATAATTTTCAATATTTGTCAAAATTTTAATATAGGAACAAAATTTATGAGCTGTGATTTTTGTTCAAGAACTTATTTTACATTAGGAAACATATTTTCTGTGATATAAAATATACTGAAATAATTTCCTTTAAAATTTGTTCCGCCGGAAAAATGGCACACCAGAACATATCTTTTGCTACACTGTCATCTTTCCTTCATTTTATACGACTTAATTTCTATCTTTTATTTTACTTGTAAAATGGTCTATTTTGATGATCGTATGTTACAATAATCATCAAAATTAAAAACATATGTGACTGATAACTAATATAGTTGGTATTTCTTGACGTCAAAATATGCAATTTTGAACAAAAGTTTAAGAAGACTTGTTTCCATGTAAACGGGGACAAAAACAATATTTGTATGTCACCATAATTCTGATATGTTCATTCATTGCTTTCAGCAAACAAAATTTAAGAAAATCTAAGGTTATACTTGCCACAACTTTGTTAAAGAGTAACAATGATTAAAAAGACCAAACACGTGGTAAAATATGTATAAATTCTAACCCCATAAATAATTTTTTACATAATTTATGTAAGGTCATAGTTAAAATTTTCATAACAAAATGTAATGGTTTTCTTGAAATTTAGAATATAAATGGGAAATGTACCAAAGAGGCACAAACCCGACATACAGCAGAAAACATCCGAAGGCCACCAGTTGGTCTTCAACACAGCAAAAAAATCCCGTACCTGGAAGCGGGCTTTAGCTAGCTTTCTTAGGACATTATTTGGAGTATACAAAAGTGAAGTTATATGTTTTCTAAAATACCAGACTCAACATCTTCATATGGATATTTGAGTGAAATAGAAATTTAATATTTTTTTGGGATTAATTGTTGATAAACTTAAATTAACTATATTTTTAATAAAGTTTCCCTTGCTTTCAGAATGTAAATACGAAAGTAAAATGCATTCAGATGAGGAAAGAAGGCTTGCGCATATGGGACAAATAGTCCTACATTTTTTCCCGATGATTTTACGGGTTATTTTAACTGAAGTGAATGAAATAAATCAGTACGCATGTAGAAGTATCCAGAACAACCGGGATTTTAAATCCAAACTTTTTGAAGATGAGACTTCAATAGTGCTAACTATGATAAACAATGGATATTCATTTTTTAATATTCAACTTTGCTACAAAATGCTTAGGCATTTTGAATGGATTAATCCACCTAGAAAGGGATGGGGGAATGAAATCGAAGATGCAGACATAGAATTAGCAGATGATATTGAAAGAATTAGACAAATATCAAACACAGTTATTTTAATGCCATTACATGACGTAAGTGAGATAATTTACTCATCCGTTATTCAGAAAGTAAAGGAAATTAGTGTAAGAATAGCTCGTTTTAAGAAAGAATCAAACAAGTCAGAAGATTCCATATATTCTTGTGAAATCGGCAACAAGGACACACTCGAAGAAGATGAAATTTCGACTTTACTAAATAATCTGCGGAAAATGCATAAAATTAAAAGTAAGTATATTGTAGACTTTATGTTCATTCAATCGGTCTACCGAGTAAATTCATCATGTGTAATCTGGTCGACTGTATAAGCCATACTATTGTAAGATTATCAAAGTACAGCACAAACGGAGCTCTGAAATTATTGCACTTTGTAAACATTGGCATACTTTATGAATTTGCTCTGTTTGTAAAAAAAGAGAGACGAAAGATACCAAATGGACAATCAAACTCATATATTGAAAATAAACTGACAACGCCATTGCTAGAATAAAAACAAAGGCAAATAATAGTACAGATAACAATACATAGAAAACTAAAGAATAAGCAACACGAACCCCACCAAAAACTTGGGTGATCCTATGTGTTGCGGAAGGGTAAGTAGTTCCTGCTCCACATGCGGCACCCGTCGTGTTGCTTATGTTATTACAATCCGGTAGAATTAAATCAATGGATATTGGCATTAAAGTCAAATTGATCTTTAAATGTAATTTCGCAGTACACACAAAGTCATTTTCGCAATAGACATACGTTCTAATATAAAGAAGTGTTTATATCTGATTTGTCTCGAAGATAAGAATGCAAATTTGAGTTCAGATTATTAAGCATAAATAAATTGGAGCAATTTTAGCAATATTGGGGGAAAATGAGATCACACAGTTTTTGATTAAGTTCAAGTTGCTGAGTCTTAAATCATTTATGTAGTCTTCTGTGGTCCTGTTTGTCTTTCGCATTTTGTTAGTCCGTTTACTGTAAATTAAAGCTTAATCGTTATTCGTCCGTCCGTCTGTCCGTCTGTCCGTCCGTCTGTCCGCCCGCCGTCAACACGTCGGACAAAAACTGAAAAACGCGTTTACCAATTTTCATGAAACTTTGATAAATTGTTCATGTAGACGTTATAGTCTAAGATATTTAAAGAATAAATAATCGAAGAATTCAAATAGAGAAAAATATTCAACGAGTGACCGAACAACACAATAAATAACGAATGCGCGTAGCTCATGAGTTAATTATCAGTGTTGACGTTGTGAGGTCACGAGTTAGATATTTTTCGATATTTGATATCTTTGATTAGTTATTTTGTTTTCTAGCATTGAAAATAAGATTTATAATGAAATGATAAAAGAAAATATTAGGATTTATATTTTTTCTACACATTCACGTTTGTTTTCACCAGACATCATCGATAACGTCTTGAATTTTATTTTCACAAAACACGCCTTCATATGAAAGTTTGAAAAATTAATATTATAAAGACAAATATTAACAGGACTTTAACTGATTGAATACATACATAGCTTGTGAAGAAACGAATATCACAAATTTGAAATTACTTGATAAACCAATTTGAAATAAAAAAAACACGTCTTAAAACATTATTCATTTTGATGCAATTTTAACGTGTCACTTTTTTTTTTACAGACAATCCATTCCCCTGTAACCCTGTCACAAAAGGACTGAACAGATATGCCAGACTTGGACTTCTAATCGTCAATGTATTTCCTAATATGTATAGGGAAATTGTCAGCTCAAATATATCGGCCAAAATGCTTTACAGACAAATTCAAAAAAATCTTAAACAAAATCCGCGTAAGTTTGATAAATTGACACATGACGAGCGCACTGGTTTGAATTTACTAAAAAACGGTAGTTATGGAGAAATAGACTTTACAACAATTTATAAACTTATAAGAGCCTTTGCTATTGTTGATGATCCTAATCAGGGATGGGCGAAAACCCCATCAGCATCTGATACAGAGATAGCAGATGACATTGAAAGAATGAGAATTATCCGGAATAAAATAGTTCATAAGATTAAAGCTGAAGTTTCGAAGGTAGAGATGAATGATCTTTTCACAGAAATAACATCTATTGCCAGCAGAGTAGATAAGTATTTGGGCAAACAACCTGGAGCTGGATTTGAAATAGAAGTTTCAAAGTATCGAACATGTCCTCTGGATCATCATTTGGAACAGAAATACACTCAAGCCCTTCAAGAAATAGAAAATATGAAAGGTAAACTTTTTAATGTTTGTCAAGTAGACCTTAAAAAAAATAGTTATCCTAAATGTGCATTCTTGATGATTCAGAAACAACGTTAATTTTACTGTGGTAAAAATGTACTTCTGAGTAGATGGATGAGCAAACATGTAAACTGACAAATTCATTATCATTAATTTGCCCTTTTTCAGCATTGGATTAGAAACAAATCTGGTTTGCTTTCAAAAGGCAGAAAAAGAAGTATATCTGTCAAAAGGTTTGCTCATGATACTGTGCACTAAGAAAACAAAGAGTATGCAGTACTTATTTTAATGAAACACAAGAGGCAAAACTTAAACCTATGCGATTCATTAAAGTAAAAAACAAAAGTTTTGAATCTAAAATGGTCACATTCCGATAAATCATTATTTATTTGAAGCACAATCTTTTGTATGTTATATAGTACTCGCTCACTCATCCTCTTCGCCTCCTTTTTTTGTCAGCCTATAGGACATCAACCAGTCCATGTAACATTTGTCTGTGTTTTGTTTTTTTCTCTCTTCGCAGGTCCCCCCTAGGTTCTTTTTCGTCTACCATCATGTATCCATCGCAAAGCAAACTTGTTGATATTCTCATTTTCTTTCCTCAATACATGCCCAGTCCTACGCCATCCCTTCTTGTTAATCTTAGTGTCTATACATCACTGATTAGTTTCGTGGTATAGATATTAGAATATGTGGTATGAGTGCTAATGAGACAACTCTCCATCTAAGTCTCAAAAATGTAAAAATAGACCATTATAGGTCAAAGTAATGTATTCAACACGTGTCTTTGTTGGTTATTTTACTTGGCCAGAATATCTTACATATTTTCATCAAGTAAGTCGTTCTGAATTGAAGAAACCCTTTTTATGTCTGATTGGATAATTCGCCCCATTAAAAGAATTGACTTTGCTGGTGTATATCTGTTCTTTATTTTCAGACTGATTAATATTCTCTTGTATATGGGTTGTAATTGGCAGAATGCATATATGGCCTTGCTTATTATTGCTCTAGTATATTTTGCTGTTCCATTGGTGTTACTAAGGATGCTTCTAAGATAACAAGTCCTCAACCTCTTCAATAATATTATTTTCAGAATACACTGGTTGTATTATGTTACTGATAATGTTGATGAGCTTAGTCGTCTTCTTATCTATAATCAGGTCTACACATTTTTCTATTTCCCTAAATCTGATGGTACCCTTCTGCAAATTATTCAGAACTAGTTTTTTTGTCAATCTATACTTTGCTCAATTGTATTTCTAATGGTAAATATAGTCGATAAATCCTTTCCTGATCTAAAACCTGCCTGCTCTTTACTCAGAATTTTATCTGTAGCGTCATATATTTTGTTTAAAAGTACTCTCGGTAATATCTTGCTTGTACTTACAGTAAAGTTGCACTATGCAAGTTGTTACAGTCACTTTGATCTCCTTTTTTAGTGAAGGTCTTTAGTGAGACCCTTTGCCCAGTCATTAGGATAGTGTCATGTCTTCAGATATTTATAAACAGTGCATAAATACGAATGTGCTGGTTTCTATATCTGCTATCTGTTAGATATCGGCAGTACAGTAAAATGAAACTGATATGCTTTTTAATTTTTACTTGAAATGAAGAGTAAAATCAAATTTGATTGAAAAAGATCAGATAAAGCATTCTGTTTGTAGTCAATTCCAGGCAATGCTTTACAAGATCAAACTGCATAGATTTTGCTCATTATTGAAGGTAGTCATTTTGTCTTTAGTTGCTGGTTATCTCATTGGCAATCATATTACATATAATATTCCTTTTTTATATTAATAATTTAAAATAGGTATCTTTTACCAATAGATGTACTTCAGTTGCTCGAAGCCGGTGATATCTTATGAATATCATAAATGAATGACTTTTGTTGTTATTTAGAAGGATATGTTGTATTGGCGATCATCGTGTTCTATAAATAATTACATATTCAAACTTGGTTTCACTTAGAAACAATGGCAACTAGACATCAAAGAAGATATGCCAACTAGAAACCTAACTTGTTGAAAAAATAAGTGTCTTTATATCTATAATGCTAATCGAATTTGATAATGGTCGAAGCGAATTGGGGTCTGGGTGTTTTCCCTAGAAATATATGGAATGCAAACACAGCTTGTGTTTTTAGAGCTGTTACGCTCATGTCAACATACCTTACATGTACTATCAGTTATATCGAGTTTCTGTGTCCAACTAGGTGGTTAAAGATACGTTCCTCATGTGTGGTGGGATCGATTCCATAACTAAGACTTTACATTTAATAATTTTGTTATATTCCCGATTGTAAACAGTCTGGGTTGGCTTGTGTTCTTCATATAATTAAAATCATTCTAATCACGTTGATGAAAATTATAATAAAAAAAACACAAGAGAAAGAAATTTGAAAAATTGAATAAACTATTCCAAAAAGGTCAAACAATTAAAAAAAATATCTTTCGAAAATCATTTTATTTTCTATATGTATGGTATATGTGATATCCATAATGTATTTTTAAAGAATGGAAATTTTGACATTGAGAAAATGATTTTTTACATTGCAGAACAGTTTACATTCGAAGAAGTCCATTTTTATTATGGCAACAGTTTTCAAACCTTTGTAGAAAATGTCAAACAGAAATTAGGAAAACCTGGTAAGTATTTTATTGATGCGCAACAAGGATTTAGTAAAAGGGTTTAGAAATACATTGATCAATGTTTGATGCATTGGTATGCACAATAAAAATGGCTAATGATAAAATTTTATAAAAACTAAGTTTAAATAAATTGAAAATGTAAGATTTCATTTCAGCCTAATGAAACTTAATATTATGGCTTGTGATTTAACTGAATATGTCAAAGTTAAAGAACGGTAGCTTCATATTTATATTGTGTGATCAGGTTAATATAAATTGAGGAGCTGTAGTATGATTGTCATTGAGACAACTGCAGATATATGCGGTCCTCATGCTAAGCAATCATTTTGACTTCTTAAGGTGGTATCCAACACTTTCACTTAAATTAATTTGGCTCGTTTAATTTTCATTAAATTTTGACAAAGTATTTACTTTGACCCTTTAACAAAAAGATAAAAATTTCAAAAATTTTGAACCAACTATTTTATCAGAAAAATTACACGGGTTATATAGCAGTTTGAAAAACGCCAATTTTGATCATTGAGAAGCTTAATATTTCCTTTACAACACAACGTAACTTAAACGTTTAGCTGATTTTACAGAGTTATCTCCCTGTAGTATAGGTACCACGTTAACGTTAACGGGTGACAGTCCTAGAGAACAACAACCAATTCAACTTTAAAAGTAAATTTGGTCCTAGGACTGTCTTTATGACTGCCGAAAAGGTTAACTTGGATACTATTTTAAGTTTACTTCAAAACCAATGCTGCCGTTATTAACTTTGATATTGACAACTCAAACCAGATCTGATCTCAGATTAATTTTGAACTGGTTTGCTGAACACTTAAGAACCGCTCAGCATCGATTTTTTTTTTTATAAAATATTATTTAAAACTGATGTTTTTGGTCGGGTTGTTGTTGTCTCTTTGACATATTTCCAATTTCCATTCTCAATTTTCACTTTGACAAGTTATAAAATAATTTGCAATGTACGTTTTTTTTTTCTTTTTTCATTTTATGATATTGTACATTTTTAGTTTATTATTACGTTTGGAGATGTTAGACTAAAGTCGATAAGATGTTGGATTACATGTATCACTCGAGCAATCAATTGTTTAATCATTGACCTGGTAGATAGAATAAACCCGTCAATGATATTTGAAAAAGGGTATACCTAAGATATAAACAGTTTGACATCAGTGATAATGTCACCTTCTTTATCTGAATTTATGTTCAGTCACGTTTCTATAATATATGATAATTATATCAAACAACATTAAGGATGAAGGGTCCTCATAAGGATTTTTATCTAGATATTTACCAGTAATTCTCCTACTTATTATGACCTTCATATAAAACAGTGGTTATTCTGGCATTTCCTATGTTTTTAATTTTTATAATTAAAATAGTAAAATTTTATGTTGCTTTTATGTAAATCCGAGGTAAATTCAAAATGGAAAGTCCGTAATCAAATGGCAAAATCAAAAGCTCAAACACATCAAACAAACGGATAACAACTGTCATATTCCTGACTTGGTACAAGCATTTCCTTATGTAGAAAATGATGGATTGAACCTGGTTTTATAGCTATCTAAACCTCTCACTTGTATGAAAAACGCATTAAATTCCATTTTATATCTATGCGTGAACAGAACAAATAGACATAATAGGTATAAATGTCAAAAATAGGGGTACAGCAGTCAACATTGTGTTATAATCGTAATCACTATAAAACAAACAAATATGTACTAAAAAGGCACATAAAAGGTCTGGACATGTCAGTGACTGCTAATAGTCCTTTGTTAATTTATGTATCATTGTCATTTTGTTAAGTTTCTTTTGTCACCTATTCTAACATCGGACTTCTTTTAAACTGAGTTTTACTGTGCGTATTGTTGTGTGTTTTTTTTTTTTTTTACATTGGCTAGAGGTACAGGGGGAGGGTTACGATCTCAAAAAACATGTTTAACCCCGCTGCATTTTTTGCGCCTGTCCCAAGTCAGGAGCCTCTTGCATTTGTTAGTCCTGTATGACTTTTAATTTTAGTTTCATTTATATATTTCGGAGTTTAGTAGGACGTCCATTATCACTGAACTGGTATACATTTTTGTTTAAAGGCCATTTCCGGGTGCGTGATTTTCTCGCTGCATTGAATACCATTGGTGGCCTTCGGCTTTTATCTGCTCTTTGGTCGGGTTGTTGTCTCTTTCACATATTCAACATTTCCATTCTCAGTTTTATATCGACAAAGCACATTAGCAAAATGAAAGACAAGAATATAGAAATTTACACTTATCTAGCACAATAACGTAATGATGGGATGTATAAGTACAGAGGCACGTCGTATGTATCAAAGAAACACTAAAAGGCATATAGACAAAGCACATTAACTAAACTGAAAGACAAGAATGCAAATTTAGCTTTTAGTTGTATTGCTGAAAGGATAAAGTCAGTTCTAAATAGAACTATTGATTCTGATCAAACAGGCTTTATCCCGGGTAGATTGATTGGGGAAAACTGTAGACTTATATATGATATTTTACAATTTACAGAAGAAAATGATATTCCTGGTATATTATTACTCATTGATTTTGAGAAGTCCTTTGACTCTATATCATGGGCCTTTCTTTTTGAAACACTGAAGTATTTTAATTTTGGATACTCTATTATGAATTGGATAAAAACTTTTTATAACGATACTACATCTACTGTCACCCAGAACTGCTGTCTGTCAGACTTTTCCCGTGTGGAGAGAGGCTGTAGACAGAGTGATCCTTTGTCTCCTTACCTTTTCTTGCTATGTGCTGAAATATTAGGCATTTTAGTACGAAACAGTGATGAGATCAAGGGTATTACGATAGACGATTCAGAGTATATCTTGTCTCAATATGCAGACGACACATCACTTATTTTAGATGGGTCGCCTTCCTCGCTGGATGCATCTCTCCATATATTACAATAATATGCTGAGATATCAGGACTGAAAATTAACTTAGACAAAACAAACTTTATATGGATAGGTAATAAAAAACATAGTCAAGACAAAATATGTGTAAAGTGGGGACTGAAATGGGGTTTCAGTACCTTCAAATTGTTGGGTATCACTTTCTGTGTTGATTTAGATAGAATGTTAAATCTAAATTATGCTCCTCGAATACAAGAAGTAGAAAAAATATTACAAAAATGGTCTAAACAGTCACTTACCCCGTTTGGTAAAATAACAATTATAAAGTCATTAATTATATCAAAATTTAATCATCTGTTCCTGTCCATCCCAGGTCCAGATGATAATATGATAAGTCAACTTCATGAATAGTAAAATCTATTCATTCTTTTTGGAAGATAAGCCTGACAAAATAAAGCGGGAACTTCTATGTCAGCAATACTTCCGAGGGAGCCTAAAAATTATTAATTTGAGAAATTTTATACAAGGGTTAAAACTTACTTGGGTTAGAAGATTATTTAAGTCAAAATCGAAATGGATTCAATTATTTACCTCCACCCAAAATATAAATTTTACAGAGTTGGCTTATTTTGAAATTATTAAAAAATAAAAAAACAAATTTTGGGATGACGTTTTTCATGCCTGGAAAACTATGTCAAAACTCAGACATCCATTTTATTTTGAGGAAGTCATTTCTACATCTATATGGGATAACGAACATATTAAAATTGATAATGTCAGCGTTTACTATAAACATTGGGCACAATCATGGAGTATGGACTGTTAATGACCTGTTAGATGAACATGGAGATATATTAACGTATGAAAATTTTGAAATTATGTTTCAAACCCATGTTTCTTCAGTTTTATGGACTTACATTAGCACTAAAAAAGTGGCTACAAGACATTGGAATCAACACTGAAAGAGAAAAAAACATCAGGCTATTATACCTTGTAACATTAATATTTTCTTCAAGTCCGAAAAAGGCTCAAAGGACATGTATACTATTTTAAATCAGGGAATTTTACCTTCAAATTTTGTAGCAGAAAAAAAAAATGGGAAGGTATTCTTAACAAAGTTGTAGAAAATTGGAAAAAAATACACTTGTGTGTTACCAAGGTTTCAAAAAACACTAGGTTATGTTGGTTTCAATATAGAATTATTCATTATATTTTAGGGACAAATGCAGTACTATTTAAAATGAAGCTTGTTTTAATTGTAATTTGTGTACATTTTGCAAGGAAAAGCCTGAAACTATGAACATTTACTTTGGGGTTGTCATATTGTAGCTGACATTTGGCACAATCTAAATTCATGGATTTTCGATAAGGTTCTTATCGAAATTCCACTTAATTTGAAAACTGTCATTGTTGGCCTCTATGAAAATTATAAACTGAATTTTATTAAGAATACAGTTATCTTACTGACGAAGTACTTTATTTACAAATGTAAGATGCAAGATATAAAACCTAATATAAAAGGTCTTCAAAATTACATAAAAGAAAACTTGATTTTAGAGAAACATATTTCTTCAAAATACTTAAGTGTGGAAGAACACAACTTGTACTGGAACCCCTGGGCTAAGGTTATTGATTAAATTGATACATGTATGTATATGAGCATTTGAAATTATTTGTGCACTGTTATACCATACCATATGTATGCTCATATATTTCTTGCACAATTATTACTATATGAATGAAAATGTTATTACTATACTTAATCCATAGATTTCTAAGTGTTAGTTCATAGAATGCTTATTTACTTATTTATTTCATGTGCTTGCTTATTGTGCCACAAGATAAATATATGTTGATACTTACTTGTAAATTCATAAGAAAAAAAAATGATAAAAAAAATAATGCAAATTTATCGTAGAACAATGAAACATTAATGGGATGTATAAATGTAAGTACAGAGTCACGTCATATGTTTCAAAGAAACACAAAAAAAAAACTTACATGTATAGACAAAACACATTAACAAACAAATGTCAAAGATTTTATTGATATAAAATCGAAAGTCTATATCTAATTATAAAACGTTCTCCATATCAAATATCTTCCTCAAAGCCTTGTAGGTTCTTACTTTGTTTCCTCCTTTACCAATAACACTTTTTGAAATGGAATGGTCCCAAACTTTTTTTGAATTCATTTTTAGTTTATATATATATATAGCAAAAATTAAACGATTTTAACTAAATGTATTTTGATTTTCCAAGATATGTTTAAATCCAACTTTCTCAAATAACAATTTAATATTTGTTCTATACCAGTCTGAGTTATTAAAACACTTGATGTATAAATCTTATTTTTTAAACTATTTGGATTTGAATTGAATACATGATATCAGTAACCTACACAAAGTTTGGTAGCATCAATAGAACATGTGATATACCAAATTCTACCGAAACTGACAAATTTGATGCAGTTTTGTTAACTCCTCAGATTTATTTAGCAAATTTAATTTTTACTTTTGTAGGTTGATATAAAAAAATTATCAAGACTCCATGGAAGCAATATTTTCAACAAAGTATCGAGACAAAAATTTCACTACAGTAACGAAGTATAGGTTTTACACATGAGTCAAATAATTTGAGATTTTGTAATATACTAAGTATTCGGTCTGTCTGAATGCAGTGTTTTGCAACTACAAAATGATGCTTTTCTTGCTTTATTACATAAATATTCATTTGCATTGGTGATCATGAAGTTACCTGGAGGTATAAATAATGCTTAAAGATATTTGTATTCTTGTGTAATTTCTAGTGCATATTCCTTGTACTCAAAATTGTCTTCGAACTTTTATTTGTAACTGAGTGAATTGGTCAAGTTTATACACCAATAGATTCCTTTTAAAAGGCGTCCAATCCTATAATATATTATTCAGTTATAGCCTTTGTATGAGGTCAATACAAGGATATATTGACCTGAAAGAAGTATATTGACTGAAGACGAAGTCCGAGATCGATATACTTCTTTGGGTCGATATATCCTGTATTGACCTCATAATAAGGCTTGAATAAGGAATAGAAATTCTAAAAATAACCGTGCAATATGCTTTTTGCTATCCGCTGTTATTTATCTACCTTCGGAAATATGGTTTAATATGTAACTATCCCTGAACCAATTAAATTAGTTAAATTATACGAATTAATAATATACATATATTTTTTTACATATTTGAAGCAACGGGGCCACTTGCGGGCGGGTATCCACACATGCGTCTAACAGAAAAATATATGTATAACATAAACATAGAAATTCAACTACTGTGGATTCATTATTATTCGTTGGACACCATTTTTCGTGGATTTCGTAGGTAAAGGTGAACCACGAAATTAAATGTTCAACGAATGACAAATTTACTATAGGCTTGTATGCAAACTTCGTCAAAACCACGAAATTAAATATCCACGAACATGTGAGTTTTTCCTTATCCACGAAAATTGGTACCCACGAAATAAATGAATCCACAGTAACTTAATTAAATAGATACATAAATCATATCGCACAAACAAATCACATTTAAACTTTAGCTTTAAAAACCAACAATCTGCGAGAGAACATTTCGCTCAATATTTTTTCAATTAAACTGTCCATATTTTTACTAATATAAGGTTCAATCTGATAAAAAAAAAAAAGAAATCACCAATGAGTATTTGTATCTTATAGAAGGACGGTACTCTGTGAAGCGGAGGCCCGGAAAAGTACAATTTAGATATTCATTTATATCAGTAAAGTATTTATTTCGTATAGAAGAAAATCCAGAACACTTTATTTAAGAGTTTGTTCATGGGTTAAAATGTGTTCGTGTTAACAAATTTAGTCTTGTCGACTATGAAATAGTTCGACTGATATGGCTGGTGTCCTATTGCAAAATTAAATTTATTGAAAACATCTACACTGCTTTTATTATTTATTACTTGGTATATCTTTCTACAAAGACAAATTCCAATGAACTGTTTAGATATATTAGAGTTAACATTCGAATTGTAAAAGGAATCCAGCCTAACTGTTTTAAACAAATTGATTGTAGTGTGGTTAATCCTTGTCCAATTGGAGCGTAATGGACTTTTATTATTTACATATATAGTACAGTAAATACCAGCCTGCAGTCCATTGACTGATATTTTCGTTGTTTTAAGCCGTATAATATTATTTGGATGATGCAAGTTGCAAGTAGGTGTAGTTTATGGAATATTTGTTTGTCATTTCTATGAATACAAAAATACTTATGAGAAAAGGAAAGATAACTCTGAACAAATCAAATGGGACGATAGTGCAATGGTCTGCAATTGTTCACACGGTGGGTTTTTTTTTTTTTTAAATATAAAACTATACTTTTTTCATTGATTGTTGCAGTTTTTTTTTTAAATGTTGTAAGTTTTTATTGACCAGAAAAAGAAAAAAATGTATGTAAATTGCAATGCTTAACTTAAAAAAATGTCTTACAGGAAAGAAGCAGATTGTAATAGTTTTAGAAGATATAGATGGTGATGAAGAGAAGATAAACCAATTAAATAAAATGAAAAAGGAATTAAGTTCCAGTTCCAGTTTAATCAAATTTGAAGGAGCATATAAAGGAAGTCTTGTCATGAACATTTTGATTAATGAAAATGTATTGATAACAGAAAATCAACTTGGAAGTGCACTTCATTCGTTTTTAAAACAAGTGTTTCATGCCATTGATGAAGAATTTAGCCTGGAAAGAGTAATACAAGCGACATTAGTGGCAATGAATGGTTAGTGAATTCAATAATAATAAACTCCCCTTTGTTGATATTTATCCTGACTGTACATACAAGACATACAAGACTGTTATTGCAAGGAACGGGAATAGCGACTTAACTAAATTTCAATAAATTTTGTTATTGTAAAATAGCGCCCCTCATACAATTAAGTAAGTAAAGGTTTTATTATACATTCATTTTTTTTGTACTTACAGTTTTGTTTAAAAACATGTTAAGAGAAATCACACATAATACACAATACGATTATCGCTCGGGCTGATATTGATATCTCGTGACGAAAGACATGTGATAAGGATTTAGCATTGTTATATTCTTATTGTTATGTGTAATTTACTGTTTTATGGGCGATCAACTATTTTAAAAGAGTTATGTCCCTTGGAAATAGACAAAATTATATCAAATGGCCTCGTTAGCCATCTCATGTGAACAATTATTGCCAGAATCTTATACATCATATGTTTATATCAGCAATGCCTTTGACACTTTTGAAAATTAAAGCCGATCCAATATGTTTAATGAGTAATGCTTCTTAGTAATATCAATTATAATGGAAATCATATTGCATTTGTTCTGAAGCCTTCATTTTTCTAAGATATTTAGACAAAGTTTTAAAGAACAAAAATAATTTAAATATACTATGGAACGCACGTATATGGAGCGTTTTTCAAAATGAAATTCAACGTACTTGAAATCACTTAAACATAAGCTTATCTTCAAGACCAATTAAAGGGGAAAAATTTAAACTCTGTATTTTATTGACAAATGGACCCACTTATTAAGCTACATTTCACTTTACACTGACAACAGCAAAAGCAGGTGAGACGCGTGGTTCCACGGAACCCCTTACAAAATTTTATACAGAAATAATCAGGTCTTCGCTTTATACTACAACTCTAACACAATGGTTCTAAAGAATTATTTTGGTAAACTAACTTTTATTTAATAATAAACAAAAGATATAGAAATATTGCGAAATGTAATAATGCTATGAAAACGTATGTAAAAGCGTACAGCATGTATGACAAATTTTGTATGTATGATTTTCTGTCAGTTTCTTTAGGATGGAGATACTAATATTGTATTTTAAGCTCCGACGGCTTCAATGATGATTTGAATGTAGCAAATACTCTTTCTCGAAAAGAAAAGAAAACTTTATTTGCCGCCATCAAATCCAATAATTGATGTCAACGGATGTTTAAATACAAACCAGTAATCTCCATTTTCGAATAATGTTAGGCATATAACGCTAATTTTGATTGGATAACGTTGCAATCAACTCCAGGGTTGACGGTAAACTGGAAACCCTATGTATTACTTCTACACTACACTCAAACAATGAACAAAGTGTAATAGTCAGTCGAGAACCAGCTTAGATTGACGATCGAAGTTATTGATTACAACGATGCGTATCGCTGTCGACGCTTAGGAGATATTTGAAATGTTTAATTCTAATTTTGAACATTTTTAGAGTATTTCTTTAGAATAGGCATACGTACAGAAGATGTTTGCTACCAGTAAAAGTTTCAGATATTTTATTTTTTTTTTATTTTAACCGGTAAATTAGTCTTTTTCAGACAATTATGTAAGAATAGTAAATGCATTTGTCTTTGATTATACAAAAAAGGTACATACTGAGGTACATATGTAATTAACAGTTTGAATAATATGAGGCAGGCATAACCTGTGAATGGGGACGAAGTCTGTATGTATTATTTTCTTAATTCAATTATGAAACCGAAATACCGTACGTAACGTTCCCGATTTTGGTTCTGTTGTTAGGGAATTAGCTGTGACGTTCTTTAAGTTATGACGTCATATTCGATGTAAACAAAAGAAACGCTTTCATCAGGTAACGTAACGTTTTTTTTTCATATCAAACAATTATTAAAATTGAATTTGTATTGAGATCCAATCTTATGTTTTACTAGACTGATAAATATAAAAAAAAAATCAAAGTCTCATGCAAACAAGACAGATTTCTGCGCAAATGCGGGAAAACCGGAACAGGAACTAGATCTGAAAAAAAACGTTAACGATTTTGAGTTCATTAGTACAATGAAAAATTCGGGAAATTTTCCCAGATTTTTTTTTTTTTTTTTTTTTCATTGATTTTTCTACCGTAATTGGGGACTTCGTCCCCATATTAAATATATAATTATTAAGATATTTGAGAGCACTGCTTACTAAACGATGGTTAAAATAAAATTGAGAATGGAAATGGGGAATGTGTCAAAGAGACAACAACCCGACCAAATAAAAAACAACAGCAGAGGGTCACCAACAGGTCTTCAATGTAGCGAGAAATTCCCGCACCCGGAGGCGTCCTTCAGCTGGCCCCTAAACAAATATATACTAGTCCAGTGATAATGAACGCCATACTAATTTCCAAATTGTACACAAGAAACTAAAATTAAAATAATACAAGACTAACAAAGGCCAGAGGCTCCTGAATTGGGACAGGCGCAGAAATGCGGCGGGGTTAAACATGTTTGTGAGATCTCAACCCTCCCCCTATACCTCTAACCAATGTAGAAAAGTAAACGCATAACAATACGCACATTAAAATTCAGTTCAAGAGAAGTCCGAGTCTGATGTCAGAAGATGTAACCAAAGAAAATAAACAAAATTACAATAATACATAAATAACAACAGACTACTAGCAGTTAACTGACATGCCAGCTCCAGACTTCAACTAAACTGACTGAAAAATTATGATTTCATCATATGAACATCAGGCACAATCCTTCCCGTTAGGGGTTTAGTATCATACCATCATAACAAAAATGAGAAGAACATAATCCGTGTCTTAGTTCTGTGCGACGTATGCTACTACAGCATAGTTTAAGAGGATATATTTTCTTTTATCTCTAAACAAATCCTGGTGTAATTCGAATAATAAAAGACTTGTCATTTTTATATTTAGAAAAGTTAGATTTAGAAATGGTGGTTGAAGATGATGGATGGGATACCTGCTTTTCAGAAACACCCGAAATTTCAAACTCCTTATGCCTCGATATCAGGGTAAAGGATGAATTCTTTGAAACAGACTTGAGAATGCAAAGAGAACTCCAAGGATTTGCCCAGTCGTTACGAAGATCAAATGGGAGTTTGAAGAAAACAGCGGTCTCTGCGATTCTATCATCACGTGATTCGGGTATTTTAGTTCATTTCAATATCTTCGTAATATGATCGTAATTTATCATCTGTTTTGCAGAAGGCACAATGTGTGGATTCCCAAAAATATATTCCAAGATTATTCATTTTTATAAATCGTACATGTAAATGCATGTAATCGGAAATGAATCCTATTTGCAGGCTTTAGTATATTTGCATTATTTCCACAACATAATATTTGTGTTGTTGTTCGTTGTCTTATTTCAGAAGATAGACAATTATTTGCACCCACCATAATCGACCCAGCGATAAGTGGAAGTATGCCTTGAATTTAAAATTTTACAATTATCGCAAAGCTCCGTACTATCTTTAAAAGTATATAAGATGCAAAAAATCATACATTAAGTACCTTCATTAAACTATTATAAACCAACTTTTCCATTTTTATCTTCTCTATTAAAAGAGGGACGAAAGATATTAAAGGGACAGACAAACTCATAAATCTAAAACAAACTGACAACGCCATGGCTAAAAATGAAAAAAGACAAACAAATAACAGCACACATGACACAACATAGAAAACCAAAGAATAAACAACACGAACCCCATAAAAAAACTAAGGGGGATCTCAGGTGCTCCGGATGGGTAAGCAGATACTGCTCCACATGTGGCACCCGTCGTGTTGCTTATGTGATAACAAATCCGGTAAATAGTCTAATTCGGTAGGTCACATTCATGAAAGGAAAGGGGATTGTAGTTACGACGTAAGGAACATATCCGATATCATTTGTGAAACGGTTATTCCATAACGGTCAACCAACTCGTGACCGAAAATAAAAGATGATACTCCATAACGGTTAGTCCATAAACGGTTATTCTATAACGGTTAAACAACTCGTGATGGCGTCCGTAAAATTTACGAAGAGATGACTTCAACTTCTCCATTTGGAACTCTTGATTTAATAGCTTCCTTGTGAGCAACAACCCTTTATCAAGAAAATCATGACAGGAAATGCAAGCACGGGAATATCGTATCAATTGGGATATATATACACCGTATGCAGGTGCTGGAATGTTGATTCTTAGATATGGAAAGTTCACAATTGGAAAGCTGAAATCATCTTTTTTGACGTAAAGTTTTGCTTTCAATCGACTCTCATTGTCAATTTCTAGATGTAAGTCAAGATATGAGGCCGACTTAGCTGTATATGTTGTATCCTTTATTTCTAGTTCAATGGGATATATGCGTTCGACATCAATTTTGAATTATTTAGTGAAAGAACATCATCTATATAGCGGAAAGTAGAGTTAACATGGTTAAGGGATATTGCTAACTTCTTATCATTCTACCTAATAAAGTGTTCCGTTTTTATGGTGTTTTTTTTTAAGATTTCAACTGTATATCAGCCTGTAGTCGAGTGTTCAGGTATTAATATATCATCGGCTAGGGATTTTAGATGAAAGTTAAACCATAAAAGAGCTTCAGACGTAGCAAATTTATTTAGTGCTTTTTTTGTATTTTATGTTATAGATTTGGATATGGACCATGAAAATTTAATAAAAAAAGAGGTAAGTTGTCCATGCATTTATAACACACTAGGGGCCTTTTTATCAAAGTGCTCTTATTACTAAATTAGGCAACTGGATGTGACGTACTATGATTTGGTGGTACTATACCTACGATAGAATGACAGAGAGAACAATTTAGAGATCTAAATTAAAGTTGTATCAACATAGTTCATCTCGTTGGAAAGCTTAAAGCATGCGCGTGTTGAAAATATTTGTCGAAAATATGAGAGTATTGTCATCGTGCCTTTGGTAAGGGTCATCATAAATCAATAATATTTTCAGCCTGAGAAACAAACTCCAGATTTGTTTTCAAAATCAATAATCCATTCAAAAAATTATACATTTTGTATTATTTATCAATTCCTACGTTTCAACTAAGATGTGTTTCATATTTGCACATGCTGACAGAATATATTTGGCCTGCACTTATATATGGGAATATTTTGCATATGGTGTAGCATTCTACTGTTTTCATTGGATATAACGATCACATGTTTCAAAAATTATTTTAAGTATCCGAAGCCTTGTTTCTATTTTTACGTTTATTGACGCTGTGTTTCTATTTATATGTATATTGACGGTCAATATACAAAAATCTTGCTAACTTAGACTTATGACGTCATGACGTCACACATAACTATAGAGAAGTCAAAAGAAATTTTGCAAGTTTATCAGGAGATTTAATGAATTTTATGTTAAATGCAGATGATAAGAATACAAGACAGCTAATGCAACAACCTATGAACTTGTTAAAAAATATTGATATTTTCAATTACTGTGGATTCATTATTATTGGTGGGATACCAATTTTTGTTGATTTCGTTTTTACAGGTGAACCACAGATTGTATAGACTTGCATGCAGACCTTAATAAAACCACGAAATCCAATATCCACTATTATACAAAAAAAATCCGCAATCAACGAAAATTGGTACCCACGAAAATTAATATATCCACAGTAACATGTTTAGGAAGACATTTTTCTAATACATTATTAACATACGTTATATATATAAATTAAAGAGTTTCACTCAGTCAATACGTTTAATATGAACCTGTTAGATTATATTGACACTCAGACATCATCCTCGTTCAATATAATTAATTACAGGTCCATATATAACGTATTGACCTCGTCAAAAGTCCATAATTGATAAATTTTGGATATGGAGAACAATGTCGCATTGAACTTGTCACCTTCGACTATTTGAACAAAAAATATTACGACTAAAATTGATGGTTATTTAGGATAAATTGTTCATGATTTGCGAGTATTTTGGTATTCGTTGCTCCTTGGAAAAGAATGCTGCCTGTACATGATTTCCCACGTAAACCTACAAACAAATTCTTGTAGAAAGTGTGATACAATTTGCCCTTCAAAGAAACCCGGCTCTTTCTTGTTTTTATGCTACATTTTTCAACCAAACGTACATGGCATGCCATTGTTCAGGTTGGCAACATACTTTTCTTTTCCAAAATGCACAAACATTTTGTACGTGTTTCTTAAATACTTACTCACATGGCGGAATCTTTATTATACCTTTGTATATAGCCAACTATTGTAATTGAACATATATAATACATATAAATCATATTGCAACCAATCAATATTAGGTTATTGTGCTCCTTAATTAATGCTCTTCTAACATATATTATCAATTTTCAGTTCAGCATTTTTTTAATTTCAACTAAGTACATTCTTAACGTCGCATTTAACGTCATTGCAATCCTATTTGAAATTTTTAACAAATAATTGTCTGAAGTTAAATAATCAATAGACATTTTAAAACATTAATAAAATTAACGGTACCAATTTTCTTGCACCAGATGCGCATTTCGACAATACATGTCTCTTCAGTGATGCTCGTGGCCAAAATATTTGAAATCTTAAGCTTATATAAAAGATGAAGAGCTATAATCCAAAAGGTCCAAAAAGTATAGCCAAATCCGTGAAAGGAATCATAAAGTATTAAGATAATTTACGCGTGTGTTTTAACATTCACCACCCTACTTATATTATAGTCTTTGGAATATTGATTGGAATTGTTTTTGTGAAACCAGCCTGTTTAAATTTTATGAATTTATTTCAGTACAAGTTTTTGTTTTTTCTTATAAAGAAGAGCTAGCTAAAGTAACAATTGATGTTTAAAACCGGTTAAGGCACATATTCTTAGTTAAAAATATGTTATTATTGTCGTCAGAAGAAATTCAAAGGTGGGGAGTAGGAAAAGTTCAATACATACTAGATTTGCACGAGTACGATCTTTTAAAATATAGTTATGAAAAGTCGCTCCTCAACAATTTCATTAAGTTATTTCTCATTACTTTCTGACTTTTCATTGAATACATTTATACAGTTTTTAAGGATATTCTATTTATACAGGCATTAGAGAAAATGTATGTATGTGTGACTGGTCTTGATACACACAACAGTAGTGAAATGGTGTTTCAATATTTTGATGAAGTATCAAAGCAGGAAATCATCCTAAATGAGTGTGTGAGAGATGTTGGAAACCCAGAACATGCTATAATTGTGTTCAAAAATTCAATAGGTAAGCTGGGCATCATGTGATCATACTTTTAAATCATCATTGATATGGTCAGAACTATGGATAAACTGTTAGCAAAGCATCGAAATTTCTTCATTTATAAAATGCCATTTGTAAAATCTTCACTGACGTACGGGAAAAGATAAAACTTAATTTATGCAAATATTTCTTTATTTGAAACAACTATCAGTTCCTGCGCGAATCAGCATCTTAATATTCAGTGCTTCGGTACTGACATGATTTATAACAAACCTTTTATTAAATTGGCGTTTAAATTATTAGAAATTCGGCTATTAGCGTTTCTGTTTAGATTAATCTATGAAGAAAGGTAAAAAAAATACGAAAGCAAAATAACAAAAATGTTATTTTCATTTTTGTGACCTTTTGGCACAATCATGTCCAGATTAAATCAACACAGAATACCAAAGACGGAGCAACTCGAGTCTAAGTAAATACCTGGGATGTTCTTGGGTTCTCTGGAAGAGTAAGAAAGTTATGCTCTGCATGTGGCACCCGTCGTGTTGCTCATGTCACTGAATATATATTACAACAACATAAATGGTACCAATTTTCTGCGCATTTCGACGATCAGTGTCTCTTCAGCGATGTTCGAGCCGAGGCAAAAATATTTGAAAACCCAAAGCTTATTAAAATAATGAAGAGCTAAAAAACAAATAAGGACAAAAAAATTAATACACATATTTCATATAAATTAAATATCTCCCGGTAGTATTGTGTAGTATAGTTAGATAATTATTGATCCTAAGACTACTAGTATATCATCAAGGTATCGATAAGTTGAATAATCCTTTTTCAGTAAATGCAGGCGAAACGCGCAATTGGAGTACAACATCATAATCATTGTATCGTTCATGAGATTTTACAACGACTTGGTTTATGCCAAAGGTTTGCCCATCATAGACTAATACACATAACACTTTAAAATAATTTGAAGAACTGAGCTAATTTCTAAACCCAGCCATACATGACATCAATTAGAGACAACAATGCTTTTTCGATGCTCAAATCTCAGAACTTTCTCAATTTATCTTCCGCCGATTCGCATATATCCGAATATTTGAAAGAAAATGATGTTGAAGAACCGATTATAATATGTCATTTAAATGCAAACTGTTTATAATATTGGTTCAATAAGACAATGCTTGCACAATTTTTTTTAAATTGTTGATTAAAAACTGTACTCTTATTTTTAGACATTGATACATTTACAAAAGCATTGGAACCTAAGTATATGAAAAGTGATAGTTTAATATTTGATGTAATTACACCACCTGTGCGTTTGATTATAAGTTCCTTCCAAAATAACGTCACAGAAGCGATGGTCAAAGATTATTTAGTGGCAAGAAAAAAGAAATACTCTAGACTTCATACTACAGATGAAGGACTGGTTTCTGTAAAATTTACAAACAATGAAGGTAAGTAAATACACGTTAAGTAATCTGATTTTTTTTTAGTTTTACCATTCCTAATGAATTTGACTATACACGACGCATACAAGATTCTGCAATAGTTTATAAATAAGGTAAATGCACACCTTATATATTTTGAAGTGATGGCCATACCTAATCCCTGGGTTTTTTTCTCGATTGAGTTATGTCACATTGTGCTTTGGTGTGTCTTTAAAGCCTAATAATTTAATTTTGGATGTATCGCGTCTACTGATCGACTGACAATGTTTTGTTTATCAGTTCATAGACATAATTTTTCATGTGATTATGACGTCATCATAATTTTTTTATGATTTACTTCGGCTTAAAATGGAATTGGACTTAAATTATAAGGAATGACTATAATATTAATTCTGTCTATTCAAAATAACATAAAAATGTGATGCACACTTTAAAACAATCTGCTTCGCAGGTTATTTTGTGTGCACCACAGTTTTGTCATTTCTTCAAAGACAGAACAAATATTACAGTTTTTTCTTAAAAATACGGTATTCTCTTAGCAAAATGATAGTCGCAAGGGTACCAAAAGTTGGTTACATCTTTATACATGCTACACATCATTTTCATACTCATATCATTTTGTAAGAATATTTCTGTACAAAATGAATTTTAAAATGATAAAAACTATTTAGTTTGAATTGTAGCTCCTTTGTTATTAAAGTATATTATTCATGTGGTTCTTTGTTTCATATGTTCTCCTATTTATTTGTATTGTAGTCCTGTAATGTTATGTTGTCATTTTATTGTTATGTTTATCATTGCCATTAAAGCGGAAGGATTGGAATGCCACAAAACCAGGTTCAACCCACCATTGTTTTTCTTTAAAAAAAATGTCCTGTACCACGTCAAGAATATGACCATTGTTATATTATAGTTCGTTTCTGTGTGTGTTACATTTTAACGTTGTGTCGTTTGTTTTCTCTTATATTTGAGTGTGAATTCACATTACTATAAGACGTGTCACGGTACTTTTCTATCCCAAGTTCATGTATTTGGTTTTGATGTTATATTTGTTATTCTCATCGAATTTTGTCTAATGCTAAATCCGTTTCTGTGTGTGTTACATTTGAATGTTGTGTCGTTGTTCTCCTCTTATATTTAATGCGTTTCTCTCAGTTTAAGTTTGGTACCCCGATTTTGTTTTTTGCCCATCGATTTACGAGTTTTGAACAGCGGTATACTACTGTTGCCTTAATGCCATTTGTAAAGTAAAATATCGTTAATATTGATACAAAAATGATGGTGTCTACATTTTATGATTGCTACTATTACCATGTACTCTAGGATAAAAGTTTCTTTTAGAGAAATATGTGGCTATTAATTATAATGTGCAATACGTAAATTTTCATTAATAGTTCATTTTTAACGCTTGACAATCAAACACTTTATGTTTCAAGTCATGTGGAAAATAATCAGCTTTATTTTTATAAAAGGAACATACATTATCTCTTATGTTTTCATTGCTACGTACACATATTATCTTGAGTTCAATAATTTTCGTTCTGGAATGCTTTTTTATGTCATTTAGATGCTGTCGAACTTCTAGAATCTCAAAACATTAAAATTGGTGGCTCCGATGTTTTCATATCAACAATGTATTACTGTATGCATGGCGCGTTATGGAATCATAGTATACACAAAGTAAGAATGCCAGCTCCATTCAAGATTACCTTTGACGACAAATATAGAAAATCTTACATTGCTGATATTGTGACCAAATGCAACGAATACCTAAAACAGCATCACGCATTGTTTAAATGTGACGAAATGTGTATTGAATGTACGCTCAAAGAAGAAAGTAAAAATGTGCGAAAATATATACATAATTGGACAGAAACCATAGAAACTGTTTGGAAGGCATTTTGTCGCAATAATGTTCTAAAAAAAGAACTGCAAATAGCACCTGAGGCAAAGGCAACAATAGTTGCATCTGTCAACGACACATTCGACAGCAAATCGAAAGAGTTAAAAGTGATTTTTTCAGAAGACGATTGTACAGCAATTGTCTTAGTCGGACCATCGGAAACAGTTGAAAAATACTACAACTCTTTATTGGCGATGAATTTGAAAACAGTTGGAGACCTTGAAAGGCAAAGAAAGGTACATGCGACTTCAATGAAGCTGCAATCTATTGAAATTGCTTTAATGCTAAAAGAATTAAGATTCGATCAATTGAAAAGTGATATCCCCGATATTAAGTTTGAAGTCAATGGAGAGACTGGAACAATAACATTTTCGGGAACTGAACAAGATATCACAAATGCAAAACTAAAATTGTTTGAAGTGCAAAACAATTACACATCTTTTACCGTTCCGGACTTGTCGAAAGGTCAAATAGTTCTATTGAGCAATGATGTTGTTAAGTCTTTACTTTATGAGAGGTTTCAAGCACAAAATATTCAAGCAGTTGTAAATACTAAAAATGGTCAACTATCTGTGTGTTCATGGCATGAAAATATAACAGAAGTTAAAACATTGATTAAAGGTATAGTAAATGATGAACTGATTGAGTTATGTGAACAGGATCGTTATGGGTTCAGAACAGATTGGGAAAAACAGAAGAAATATATAATCAACGTTTATGATAGTGTTGTATATATAGATGATTCTATAAAGGGAAAGATTAGAGTTACAGCAACCAACGACATTCTTGATACAGTGATACGCCTTATAAGAAAATATCTTGAGAGCTATGCCATTACTGAAGAACGTTTAACAATTGAGGATACAAAAAAAGTAAATTTTCTTCAGGTGCATTGCAAAGATTTAATGATAGAAATTAAAAAGAAATATTGTCTTCAGATTGAGTTTAGTCGCAAAGCAGTTCTTTTAAGAGGAACAAAAAAGGCCATAGCAAATGCAAGTTTTGAATTGACGGATGGGAAAAACAAATTCTTCGAAAGCAGACATGTTTTATCTGCACCTATCAAAACAATAAAAATACTATTTCCTAACCATTGTAGCATTACTCTCCCAATTACAATTACCTCCGTAGAAAATGCTACAAAGACAGTTATTTCTGTAGATAGAGACAACCTTAGACAAATGTATGAAAACACACGTAGAGAGTCTTTTACAACAGGTCAACAGACTTCGTACCGATCAGAGAGTGTTGTCCGAGAAATAAAGAGGAAACTCAAAAGTCTTGAAAGTCAAAAATCAACTACGGTGCATGCTGTCTCTGTAAATGAGGGTATGTAAGTCAAGCTAAAAATCTAAGTATAAACAAAACTTTGAATGTTTGAAATACTAAGATTTTTCTCCCTCGTTAACCTTCGATTGATTTGACAATTTGTCCTCAATGCTCTCCAATGTCTTACTTTATTTGGCCTTTTTATCTTTTCTTTATTCCAGCTTCACAGATGAGTTTTTAGTAAACGAAATGTGTCTGGCGCAAATACAAAATTTTAATCCTTGTATCGATGTTGAGTTTATCGTTCTCCCAATACAAGGTAGATTTTGTAGGTAATTAACGTAGAGCCCCTCCTTTAAAGTTATTGTCCATAATTGACAGTGTGTTTGAGTTTTATCAACTTAAGAAAACAATTATCTTATATATATCAAATAGAACAAATAGATGACATCGCAGGTGCGGCAAGTTGACTGAGTTCGAGTACATACGCTTTATTTCCAGCCTGCATGGGTGTGTAGTATTCGTCTTGTTATTTTATAAAGTCATGCTGATTATGAAGTTCACAGTGTTCTATGCTTTCAAAACCTTTCTGTTTGCATCCGTTCTGGTTTTCTCACTGCATCTGGGAACTACTTGTAGATATATTTTTTTGTTCAATGATTGAATTATGTAGTGTACCTCTCTGTATAGCGACGAAGTTCAAGTTCGATTATGACCCGTGCATATAGAACTTCCCAAGTACACCGTTTGTTGGTGCTCTTCACAGAGGCGGAATGTACATATTAAGTAACAGGTAATAGGTACTCTAAGTATAAGCCATTTCGTTATTTCAATAATGTGGAGATCAAATGGGCCTGACATACTATAATTTTGATAAACACCATTGTCCTATATTAGTTATATAAAACGATGAATTATTTGATTCGTCGTCATGTCGGCTAACAAAGGAGGAGCGAAAAGTACCAGAAGAACATTCAAACTCATAGATAGAAAATAAACTGACATTGCCATGGTTAAAAAGAGAAAGACGAATAGACAAATAATAGTACACAAGACACAACATAAAAAACTAAAATATAAGCAACACGAACCCCAACAAAAATGAGGATGATTTCAGGTGCTCTGGAAGGGTTAGCATATTCTTTGCATATTTAGATGCTATTCAACATGTGCCTCATGTGGCACCCATCGTGTTGCTCATGTTATTACGTACCCGGTTAATAGTATAATTCGGTAGGTCACATTCTTGAAAAGGGAACGGGATTGTAGTTACGACACAAGGAACATATACGATATTATCTGTGAAACGGATATACCATAACTGTCGACCAAATCGTGGTGTCCGTACAAGTTACGAAGGAATGATTTCAACTAGCCATTTGGAACTCTTGGTTTAATACCTTCCTTTTGAGCACCAACTCTATTCATAGGAAATCATGATAGGAAATACAAGCCCGGGAATATCGTATCAATTGGGAGATAGATATAACAAATTATATTTTAGTAGTAAATATTGTCAACAAATAATTTTTCATTAGGTATGTACACTATTGTGTAATTTTATAGAAGCAATTTCACACAACGAAATCTACTTTTATGAACAAACTGTCATACCATTTTCACTTACAGTATATTTAGTTGAAATTTGATAATACATAATTTATCAAGAAAACTAATTCCTATTTTGTATTAACAATGAGTAACTTTACGGATGCAACACTTTGGAAGAGATCAGATTACTCTTCCTGAACACGTAAGACCAGCAAACCAAAATCAATAAATAGCCAAATAACCCTACTCATCAATCAAATTATTATTGCGTGTTCAGGTATGTTGGTAGAAGGGAGAGAAATTCTTAACCTCACAAATGATCAGCAAGATAGAATCTACATATCAGTTTGAATATATATCACTAAAATTGAAATTATTTAGAGGGATATTAATCTATTTTACTTTGAATTAACTCATTTCAGATTGATATGATTCAATACAGAAGGTATTATTATAATCTAATCAAATGGGAGTTCAAAGTATATTGCTAATGTTATCCACGGTCAAATTTGTTTGAGGGAGTTGCCACCTCAGTTTTGTAAATATTTCTCTTTATTTTACCGACGGAAGATTTTAAAATCAAATAGAACAGCAGGCTGTAGGAAACATTTTCGAAATTGGTTTGAAACTCTTACGTAGCATATACTTAAACTTAAATTATATAGACAATTTATAAAAATTTTGAATTTAAGTCACTTTGAAACAAAGTTAAAAGTTCAAATAAAAATGTTATTGTGAAAAAGTCAAGACGACTGCAGATGTATTTCAAACGACTTAATATAAAAACAACTTGAATAACTTTACCAGAAACTCGGCATTCCAAGAGAACCGAATTTGCTGTTTCGACAGACTTATTCTATTTTTTTTAAATGCTAATTTGCATTTAGCTAACTTCATTCAGGGTGTTTTCGAGAATCATAAAGATATGCTTACCTCATCTTTAATCTACAGATTTATTTTTACTGTTGGATAACAAAGTTTGCAATATGCACTGCTGCTTACCTTACAGATTCAAGAAAACCAAAGTTAGCAAACAAAAAAGATATCGTGTGCAAACACGGAACAAGGATAGTCTTAGTAAACGACACTTTAGGAGCACAAAAGGTTTGTTTTAAATGAATAAAAAATCGGTTTTGGTTACTGCTAAATAAATATCCCACAATTCTATAAGTCCGCAGTCAATATAGAAATATGTTGTTTGAAAATGGATTTAAAATATACAATAAATAAATTAAAGTTATCATTTTAAGGTGTTAATTTGTTAAATTCTTTTTCTTTCCATATTCGGTATTTAAAACACAGAAAAAATCTTAAATTCTCAAAAATTTATATGAATAAGTAAACCTTTAAATACAATTACAAGTGTCATATATTGGTTACAACGCTTTACTGCATTAGATAAAGCTAAAAAAAACCTATAATATCATATGACATTCCATCCGTAAAGAGATATATATGCTTTGCAACAACTAAATAAGCTGCCATGAATGTTCAATACTCATATGCATTTGTTCAAAAACAACGGCAACATATACGGGCAGACATTTCTTATAGTCGGAATATTTTTCTTAGGGATATATAGATATAAAAGGGTGTGGAATGAGGACCAATGAAAAAACTGTCCATTCAAGATACAATTATTTACAACCACTGCTGGTGGAGTTTTAATTCCCCGCGGGTATCACCAGCCCAGTAGTCTGCACTTCTTTGCTGACATGAACTAAAATTGATATGGTCATATTTATATATATAATGTTAACAAAACATCTGAATTTTTGAAATACTAAGGCTTTTCTACCTCAGGAGTAGATAACCTTAGCTGTATTTGGCAAAACTTTTAGGAATTTTGGTCCTCAATGCTCTTCAACTTCGTACTTTATTTTGCCTTTTTAGCTTTTTTCAATTCGAGCGTCACTGATGAGTCTTTTGTAGGTGAAACGCGCGTCTGGCGTAAATACAAAATTCAATCCTGGTATCTAGGATGAGTTTATTTGTAAACATAAACCATTATAGGTCAAAGAACGGCCTTCAACATGGACCCTTGGCTCATACAAAAAAGCAAGCTATAAAGGGACCAACAAATTGTAAATACCAGTCAAATAGTGAAACCAATAGTTTCATCTATATATAAAAAAAGAGAAACCAGAAGAATTTTAGAAGCACATCAAGAAACGACAAGCACTGAACATCAGGTTTCTAACTTAGGACAGGTGCAAACCCAATAACCACTTCTCGTATGTTAATGTTACAGCAATAATGTACATTTGAAATGTAAAAGATATTTAACATTGCACTGTAAAATCCCTCGTGTATTTTTTTCTCGTTTGATAAATGAAAATCAGTTTATCTTAGCTTAACAAAACTGGAGACGCCTTTGAACAGATAACATATCGAATTTCGTTTACCCTTTTACAACGGAAACACGGTTTTAATATGGATTTAAGATTGATTTCCAATATTTTTCAGTTACCAATCTAAGTATATTAATTCCAGGATGAGCAATATCGTTCTTCATAACACAGGTTGTACGATGTCTTGAGTGTTTGGTCTTCTTTATATTCTGAATTAAATCTGTACATATACGCGGATATGCGTAGACATTTGAATGCTGTTCTTTTAATTCTTTTTTTTTTTTATATAAAACATAATTTTGATATCTCATCAGTATTGTTTTACGTTTATTCATGCTAAGGCCTTTTATAAATTCCAATGCCGTGTACGTTTTTCTTCATTGTTAAAGACAATACGTGATCAATTGTTGCTTACAGCGAATTTCTTTGGCGAATAGTTTCCTCTTCAGCAATCAAATCATATTTTCTTATTTATTTTCTTAATTATAACCTTGAGAAACAAATTTGTGTGACAATATGATTTTCCGTTTTGAAAATCATGTATAATTCAGACATTTTTTATTTTGTAGGCCGATGTTGTCGTATGTTCTTTTGATCCAATGTTGGATTCATTTGGTGGATCTGCAAAAAGCATTGAATTGGTAGAAGGCGTGCAATTTTTCGATGAAGTCAACGCACAAAGGTACATATTTTATCTTAATAGATGACGAATAAGACTAACGGTACTTATTTTACTGCAACACATATGATTTAGGACAATGGTTGTCTATTTAGTGATGCTCGAGGCAAACATATTTGAAACTCTTTAAACTTTATATAACAGTTGATTTTTTATTCAACCTATAATGATCAATTTAATTTCACGTTTTGGAGATATGTTTAGGCTGTGAGGTCGTTAATACAAATCAGAGTTAAGAAACTGAATGGGTCTATTAATACCCATGCTACATCAATACTTTTAAAAGACTCAAATGTTGCAAACAATCGGTCCTACCTCCATGACAAATATGTTGTTGTCCAAAAAGATAAAGCCCCAAACAATATAGTTTTTGTATGTTAATGACATAAAATTAACCGCTTGAAAAGTAATTGGGTTTAGATAATTCACTTGAAAACTCAGCATATACCCCCACTTAGGAGGAAGTCAAGGAAAGTCATAGGTCTGTTCTATGTTCATTTGGAATTTCAACCAAAGATGAGGAACTGGATCTTCCATCACTGTATTGGATACCTAAACTACATAAGTGTCATTACAAACAACGGTATATTGTTAAGTCAGTTTTTGTTATATCTATTTTGCGTGACTGTATTTATGCATCACGTCATACTTTGAACGACAAAATTATTTCATGTCTACCTGTGCAAATTTCAAACGCGCACTTTTACACCAGTACACAAAACCCTCCTTCCTTGATGGGTGCATTTTACATAGACATATAAAATCGTATAATATAATCATAATGAGGATATAAATTTGATGTATGCCTTGTTGTGCTTCTTCGTTACATTTGTTGTTTTTATAGTGATTAAGATTATAACACTATGTTGACTGCTGTACCCCTATTTTTGACATTTTTACCTATTGTGTCTGTTTGTTTTGTTCACGCATCGGTGACAATATAATGGAAATTAATGCGACTACCATACAAGTGAGAGGTTTAGCTAGCTATAAAACCAGGTTCAATCCACCATTTTCTACATTTGAAAATGCCTGTACCAAGTCAGGAATATGACAGTTCTTGTCCATTCGTTTTTGATGCGTTTTGTTATTTGATTTTGCCATGTGATTATGGACTTTCCGAATTGATTTTCCTCTGAGTTCAGTATTTTTGTGATTTTACTTTTTGCTGGGTCTTCCAAGTGCTCCACGAAACCTCTTTCTAAATTATTAACATCAATTTTATCAACAATCAAAGCCGGGCTTCAAAGTTATTGTGCAACTACCTATTATATAGGTGGCGTGAACTAGATATGGATACTAAACATTCAAACGATCGTTTGTAGTACACATAATCAAAGACTCTTTTGACTCGCAAAAGTATAAATACATTTGACTTTTCTACACTTTACACACTTATTTCCAATTCCAAATTAAAAGACAAGTTTAAAGAGTTGGTCATTATGCTTTGTCTTATAAAACAATGACCAATGTAAACAACAAGTATATTGTCTTAAGGAGAGATAAATCATACTTTGTAAAAATAATCACTGTGAATTCTTAAATTTACATTATCAAGATGCTTGATTTCTTGATTGACAACATATTTGTTACGTTGGAGGACGTGTTTTTCAACAAATTATCGGCATCCATATGGGAACAAACAATGCCCTTCTTTTTGACGATTTTTTTCTTAATTCGTATGTGACTGGCCTCAAACAGGAACTTCAGAATCAGAAAAAGTTAGCTTTAACTTTACTTTCTGTCATATGAATGATGTTCTTTCATAACATAATTCAAAATTTGGTGACTTTGTTGAAAGAATCTGCCCATTGAACTTGAGATAAATATTACAACAGATACAGTTAAGTCTGTTTCATATATTGACTTACATCTAGAAATTGACAACGAGGGTTAATTGAAAACACAATTTTACGATTTAAGAGATGATTTCAGTTTCGCAATTGTAAACTTTCTATTTCTATGTAGCGAGGAAGCCATTAATCCAAGAGTTTCAATTGGGAAAGTCGAAGTCATCCATGCGCAAGTTTTACGGATGCCATCACGAGTTGTTTGACTGTTATGTAATATCCGTTTCACAGATGATAACAAATATGTTCAAAATGTCGTAACTACAAGCCGGTACCCTTTTTCCCGAATGTGACCGACTGAATAAGACTCATTACCGGGTTTGTAGTAACATAAGCAACACAACGGGAGCCACATGTAGAGTAGGATCTGCTTACCCTTCACAATTTGCACAGTCTTAAGGAAATGTCAGTTAGATTGTAGAAAAATCGGAAAAATAGTTCTCCGATCACCTAGATTCCTTTAAATTTCATTGAAGCGTATGGAACCAGTAGATTCGGAATTTTAAAATGTCCTTGTCAGTTTCGATACTGCTTTTTAAAATGAAGCTTATACAAATAGTTATTTTTTTCTAGTAATTAAAAGACATCCCTTATATTTTTTCGTATTTAAAATAGTGGTTATTGGGTCTTATCTTACACATTCAAATTTGTACATTTTACATACAATAAAGCTATTGTTATGATATTGTAATTATTATGTTTATTTATGTTGGCCTAATTTGTGTTGTATGGCCTGATAGTTGTTTACCAAATAATCTTATAATTGTGCAGTTTAGGAATCACTGGAACAATCACAGAATGATTGGAACTTTCTAGAATGATCCTTATAAAAGATGCGTACTTTAAACTTCTACGTTATTCCAGAAACTTCCGTTGTAACTTTCCAGGATTTTCCACAATGTTCCATTATAGAGTGTTCTAGAATTTTCCATTGACAACACTATATATACAGACACTAAAGTTAAACTCTCATAATTAAAACTTGGACATAGACATTGATAGACATTAGTATTCACAGCATTTGGATTGACACTTTTATTCTACAAACAACATCATACTGGATTGTGACATTAGTAGTGAACGTAATATTCAAATTGGATTCCGAAAGATTTCCGGATACAGATAAAGATAACTGATTGGACTCATATTTTGACAGTTAAGTTAACAGTAATATTTGTGTAATACCTTTTGTAAACTTTTGTATATTAAATATTGTTAAATTTTATTATTGATTTGTGTCTTTTGTTGGCTACAATTTAAAGGCGATTTCTGGCCGTAACAGAAATTGGGGGCTCGTCCGGGATACTGAAAATATATTATTCAAAATTTTTTCAATATTTTTATTATAACTAGCCAACAAAATTCTACAAAATGGCATTTGATGCCGGTAAATTTTTGAAAACGCCAGACCTGGAGAGTTTTGATAATTTAAAGAAAGACGAATTAGTGTTGCTTGCTAAACATCTGCAGTTAAATTTTAAAGTATCTATGAGAAAACAAATTATAAAAAATTTGGTTATAGACAAATTAGTTGACGCAGAAATTTTAGGTGAAGAGGCTCTTGAACTTAAGGTCGAAAATGTAGATGCCTTTAAATTAAAACAGCTTGAATTAGAACATGAATTTAAATTAAAACAAGCAGAACTGGAAATGAAGGAAAGGTTGGAAATAGAGAGAAAAGAAAAAGAAGATGAATTTAAATTAAAAGAACTGGAAATGAAGGAGAGGGAGAAAATAAAAGAAGATGAATTAAAATTAAAAGAACTTGAAATGAGAGAAAGGCTAGAGATGGAAAAACTGAAAATTGAAATGGTCAAAGAAGAAAGCAACACTAAAGTCCAGTCGAAATCAGATTATTTTGATGCAGCAAAAAATATACGTTTGGTTCCAAAATTTTGTGAAAAAACAGTCGATAAATATTTTCCACAGTTTGAGAAAATTGCTAATAATTTGAAATGGCCAAAGCCATATTGGACTACAATGCTACAAAGTGTTTTTGAAGGAAAGGCCGCTGAAATATACTCTGCACTTCCATCAGAAAAAAGTTCCGATTATGACACCGTGAAACAGGAAATTTTGAAAGCCTATGAGCTAGTACCAGAAGCATATAGACAGAAATTTAGATCTTATAAAAAGTTTGATTCGCAAACCTATGTGGAATTTGCTCGGGAAAAAGAAGATCTATTTGATAAATGGCTTACTTCAAAGAAAACAAAAAACAATTTTGATCAACTAAGACAATTGATGTTATTAGAAGAGTTTAAACAATGTGTTCATTCAGAATTAAAAACACATTTAGACGACAAAACTGTTGAGTCAATACATGATGCGGCTGTAATTTCAGATAATTATACTCTTTCACATAAAAGAAGTTTCAAGAGTCAAAATGTTAATACTTCCAGTGGAAATTACAAAAATCAAAGCACTGAGCGTACTGATAGTAAGCCTGTTCCACAGAATAAGAGTCAGTCCAATTATAATATGTCTAGTCCAAAATTTGATACTTTTGAGAAGAAGTCACTGACTTGTGCTTATTGTAAGAAGATTGGTCACCTGATGGCTGATTGTTTTAGACTCCAGAAGAAGAATGAACGAGATAATAAGCCGAAGACCAGTGCTTGTACGACACCTTATATTACCAGTACATTGGAATGTCCTGCGAGTCAGGCTTTTAAGTCCAGTTTTTGTGATTACATGGAGGAATACAAACCCTTTATGTCTGATGGGTTTGTTTCTATTGTTGATGATACCACTCTTCAGCCTATTAAGATTTTACGGGACACTGGAGCTTCTCAGTCTTTATTGTTAGAAGGTGTGTTGCCTTTGTCCGAGAAGACTTCTGTTGGTGCCTCCGTTTTGTTACAAGGTGTAGAGTTAGGTTGTATAGATGTTCCTCTCCATCGTATTTATCTGAAGTCAGATTTGATAACTGGACCAGTTGTTGCAGGTGTTCGTCCTAATCTCCCTGTTGAGGGTGTTACCTTATTGCTAGGAAATGATCTAGCTAGGAACAAAGTGGTTGCTGAACCAATTGTTACCAGTGAACCGGTGGTGGATGTTAAATCACCTGAAGATGATGCTGAATTGTATCCAGCTTGTGTTGTTACTAGGGCGATGGCTAAAAAACAACAAAATGAGAATTTGCAAGAAGACAAGTTTGATTACATGGACCTTTCTGACACTTTTATAGCTGATATTGAAGATCCTGGTAACTCAGAAAAGGCTATTATAAAACCACCTAGTGTTAACAAAAATGTTATTATGCCATGGCCAGATGTAAACAGCCATTCATTAGACCGAAATAATTTACTCGAAGAACAACATAAAGACCCTGAGGTTCTTCAGCTCAGCCAGAGGGCTCAACCACAGGAGGAAGCAGACAAAGTGGCCGAATGCTTTTACCATCAGGACGGCATTTTAATGAGGAAGTGGAGGCCTCCTGATGCTACCCCAGAGGAGGAATGGAGAGTGGTGTACCAAGTGGTGGTGCCTAAAGTTTATAGGCAAGAAATTATTGGTCTTGCCCATGACACCCCCTTGGCTGGACACTTAGGTATAAGGAAGACTTGCCTAAAAATATTGCAACATTTCTACTGGCCCAGACTTAGAAACGATGTTGCAGAATACTGCAAATCATGCCATATATGCCAGGTTGTTGGTAAGCATAACCAGAAAATACCACCAGCACCTCTTCTGCCTATTCCAGCCTTTGACGAACCTTTCAGCAGAGTTCTAATTGACTGCGTTGGACCTTTACCAAAGACCAAGACTGGAAATGCGTATTTATTGACGATCATGTGTACATCTACCCGCTTTCCTGAAGCTATTCCGCTCAGAAATATCAAGACACCTACTATCGTCAAAGCTTTGATCAAATTTTTCACATTAGTAGGACTTCCTAAGTCTATACAGTCCGACCAGGGATCAAATTTCATGTCGGGTTTATTTCAGCAAGTCGTATACCAGTTAGGGATTGCTCAGTACAGATCAAGTGCTTATCATCCAGAATCTCAAGGTGCCTTAGAACGTTTTCATCAAACATTGAAGAACATGATTAGAACTTTTTGTCTTCAATTTGACAGAGACTGGGATGATGGAGTTCACTTTCTACTTTTTGCGGTTCGAGAGGCTGTTCAAGAATCCCTTGGATTTAGTCCCTTTGAGTTGGTATTTGGTCATACTGTAAGGGGACCATTAAAATTGATTAAGGAAAAGTGGCTTACTGAACATACTGACTTGAATCTTTTAGACTATGTATCTAGATTTAAAGAAAAATTGTTTACTGCTTGTCAAATTGCTCAGAAAAACTTAAAAAATGTACAGAACAAAATGAAAATATGGTATGATAAAGATGCCAGGGACAGAATTTTTGAGCCTGGTGATAAGGTACTTGTATTTCTGCCAGTCCCTGGACATCCTTTACAGGCTAAATATTGTGGTCCTTATACAATAGAGAGTAAAATTAATGATTTGAATTATATTGTAAAAACTCCAGGTCGGCGCAAACAAAATAGAGTGTGTCATATTAATATGTTAAAACCATATTTTGAGCGTACTAATGTACTATGTGATAGTAAACCAGTTGCCACTTTAGGCATGGTTAAATTTGAGAACAATCATGACAAACCAGATGTAATTGAACCAACTTTTAGTTGTAAAACTATGGAAGAGACAGTTAGATTGAAAAATTCAGAAATTTTGTCAAATTTAGATTCAAAACTTGCACATCTGTCTTTTGATCGTAGAGAAGAAATAAAAACTTTGGTATTTTCTTTTAAAAATCTTTTTCCAGATGTGCCAAACAAAACCACTGCTGTTTGTCATGATGTTGATGTAGGAGATGCTTCTCCAATTAAGCAACATCCTTATCGGCTCAATCCACTCAAACTTGAAGTTATGAGAAAAGAAATTAAATATATGCTTGACAATGATATTATTGAACCGAGTCACAGTGAATGGAGCTCTCCTTGTCTCCTTGTGCCAAAACCAGATAAAACTTTTCGTTTCGTGACTGATTTCAGAAAAGTAAATTCAGTCTCAAAATCTGATTCCTATCCGATTCCAAGGATAGACGATTGTATTGACAATATTGGTCAAGCAAAATTTGTGAGCAAATTTGATTTATTGAAAGGTTATTGGCAAGTTCCATTGACACAGAGAGCTCGTGAAATATCAGCTTTTGTTACACCAGATGGCTTATTTCAATATACTGTAATGCCATTTGGCATGAAAAGTGCACCAGCTACATTTCAAAGAATGATCAATAATGTTATAAAAGATTTAGACTGTTGTTATGCTTATATTGATGATCTTATTGTATGTAGTGATAGCTGGGAACAGCATTTAACACATTTGTATGATACTTTTGATAGATTGTCATATTCAAATTTGACTGTTAATCTTAGTAAAAGTGAATTTTGTCAGGCCACTGTTGATTATTTAGGGCATACAGTTGGCCAAGGTCAAGTAAAACCTATTATGGCTAAAGTGGAAGCTATTTCCAAATTTCCACCTCCTACAAATAGAAAACAACTTATGAGATATTTAGGCATGATAGGATTTTACAGGAAATTCTGTTCAAATTTTGCTACTGTTGTTCAACCATTGACTCATCTTTTACGAAAAGATTCTAAATTTATCTGGTGTGAAAATTGTCAAAAAGCTTTTGAAAATAGCAAATCACTTTTAATTAATAGTCCAGTTCTGATTACTCCAGACTTTGAAAAACAATTTAAACTTGCTGTTGATGTAAGCGATGTAGGAATAGGAGCTGTTTTATATCAAGAGACAGATGATAATGTTGAAAAACCTATATCATATTTTTCTAAGAAATTAGATAAACATCAGAAAAATTATTCAACTATTGAAAAAGAGTGTTTTGCAATGTTGTCAGCACTTCAACATTTTGATGTATATTTGAATCCCACTGTATATCCTATTCTTGTTTATACTGATCATAATCCTCTCACCTTCATGCATAAAATGAGAAACAAGAATCAGAGGTTGACTAGGTGGAGTTTATTGTTACAGGAATATGATGTAATTGTAAAACATATTAAGGGTAAAGATAATGTAATAGCTGATGCTTTATCTAGAGCTTATTAAATCACTTTGTATATATTATGTATTTTTGTTCATATTATTCATGATAAGTTTTTGTTACACTAAAACTTCTTTTAAGGGGGGAGGTGTTATGATATTGTAATTATTATGTTTATTTATGTTGGCCTAATTTATGTTGTATGGCCTGATAGTTGTTTACCAAATAATCTTATAATTGTGCAGTTTAGGAATCACTGGAACAATCACAGAATGATTGGAACTTTCTAGAATGATCCTTATAAAAGATGCGTAATTTAAACTTCTACGTTATTCCAGAAACTTCCGTTGTCACTTTCCAGGATTTTCCACAATGTTCCATTATAGAGTGTTCTAGAATTTTCCATTGACAACACTATATATACAGACACTAAAGTTAAACTCTCATAATTAAAACTTGGACATAGACATTGATAGACATTAGTATTCACAGCATTTGGATTGACACTTTTATTCTACAAACAACATCATACTGGATTGTGACATTAGTAGTGAACGTAATATTCAAATTGGATTCCGAAAGATTTCCGGATACAGATAAAGATAACTGATTGGACTCATATTTTGACAGTTAAGTTAACAGTAATATTTGTGTAATACCTTTTGTAAACTTTTGTATATTAAATATTGTTAAATTTTATTATTGATTTGTGTCTTTTGTTGGCTACAATTTAAAGGCGATTTCTGGCCGTAACACTATCATTAAATTCTTCATTAAATATCCATAGCAAATACTTACCAATCATATTTTAGGTCTCCAATGGTTCCTGCAGTAAATGATATATAAGATTTATTTGGTTACATTTTGTGAACTAACCATACCTGTCTCTCTTTATTTTTGTCTCGCCTTGACGGAGTTAAAATCGAGACATAGGTATGCTGTTTCCGTCGTCGGCGTTAACAATGTATTAGTTTGTGGTCAGGTCTAGTTGTTTATGGCGAACCATTTGTGATAGGTCATATTGTTAAGCCATGTACCTTCAGTCATGGTTTATAAACTTGAGCACCTGAGATTACCCCTAGTTTTTTGGTGGGGTTCGTGTTGTTTATTCTTTAGTTTTCTATGTTGTGTCATGTGTGCTGTTGTTTGTTTGTCTTTTTCATTTTTAGCCATGGCGTTGTCAGTTTGTTTTAGATTTCTGAGTTTGACTGTCCCTTTGGTATCTTTCGTCCCTCTTTTGCATAATCAAAACAATAAAAAGGCGAGACATATGTCTGTGTTAACCTTGTATTATGCATGTAGCAGATATTTCTATCTACCTGGTTAATTTTTCTCCCAACATAATATATTGGACATTAAATTATTTTGCCCTTTAGTCTATTTATCAGGACCTCCTCGTTTTTCAATCCTATCAGAACTCTTTTAACAGCAGGTGCACGATTCGTCCCCGAGGGTATCACGAGCCCAGTAGTCAACACTTCGGTGTTGACATGAATATCAATTAAATGGTCACTTTTTATAAATTTCCTGTTGCAAAACTTTTGATTTTTTTCGAAAAACTAGGGATTTCTTATCCCAGGTATATATGACCTTAGCCGTATTTGGCACAACGTATTGGAATTTTGGGTAATCAATGCTCTTCAACTTTGTAATTGTTTGGCTTTCAAACGTTTTTGATCTGAGCCTCACTGATGAGTCTTATGTAGATGAAACGCGCGTCATGCGTATTAAATTATAATTCTGGTACCTTTGATAACCTTTTAACATATTTAGTTGATGTGGCCAATTATTTATAGATTCAGACTTTGTAAAATGTCACCTGTGTCTGAGTAGGAAGCTGATGAACCAGTGGTAGAACAAAGAACGTCCCGTCCTTTTTCTAAAAAAAAAATTCATCGGTAGGTACCAAGACCTTGTTGATTAATATTCCGTGTCAACTTCACAAATAATACTCGAAGGTCTTGAAGTATAGATTCTAGGTAGTGACGTTGATTATAATCTTAATAAAGTGTTATAGTATTCTTTTATTTGTCTTTATGAATATTACTTTTACTGTTTTGTCTGTCTTTGTTGATATTCATTTGAAGAAGCTCTGTACTTATACATCCCGTCAATGTGATATTGTGCTGTGTCAAATTTGAGTATTCTTGTCTTTCGTTTCTTTTAATGTGCTTTGTCTATTGCCCTTTGTGTTTCTTTGTTACATACGACGTGGCTCTGTACTTGTATATCTTGTCATTATGTTATTGTGCTATGGTAAAAGTTTTGTATTCTTGTCAATCTTTTTTCTTAATGTGTTGACCTTTATGCCTGTTTGTGTTTCTTTGTTACATATTTGTTTGTTTTATAGTGATTAAGATTATACACAATGTTGACTGCTGAACCTCTAAATTTATTACAAGTGAGAGGTTTAGCTAGCTATAAAACTAGGTGCTATCCACCATTGTACAAATTATGATGAATCCATTAGTTGGATTTGATTTAGCTTTTGATTTTGGCATTTGATTACTGACTTTCAGATTTTCATCGAAGTTCGGTATTTTTGTTATTTTACTTTTTTCAGACCATACAAATGGGCACAAACTGGCAATTTCCTTAAACCTGGAAAACCTCATACCTTTAAACTTTTCAACAGCGTTGAATAAGAATCAAATAGAATAGCAATGTAGTATCTTAATTTGAATAGTTAAGACCTTTTTCAAATATTTACATTTCCATTACAAAGATCCATTTTATGACCAAATTATAAAGTGTTTTAATTTGAGAGGAAATAATTCCTAAATGCGTCATATCTTTTATAATGATGCCTCATATAACGTTGTTTCTGTGTGTCATATGTCCATTGTATTAAGGGAAATTGGTCCCTTGCAAGATCAGCATGTATGTCAAACTGAGTAACCTGGCATCGAACTCAACGAACTCAATTTATGGATCGAGTTATATGGTAAGGACCTTACTGTCATATTTGATTGATCATTTTTAGTATATGTGACATTTTTAGTCACAGGTTTATCTTCAGCATGCGCACTCTTTTTATATGGAATCTGCCATGCAATTTCAATTGTCTTTCAAATATATAGTTTTAATAGTTTATCACTTAATAAAAGTTGAATTTGTATTATTTTTTTCAGACAAAGCTTGCGGTATGGCGAAGTTGCTGCTGCCAAATGCAAACGAATGCAATGCAAGGAAGTATACTTCACTTCAATACCAAAATATAATCGTGAAAATGAAAAAGTAAGTCTGAATTGTGTTAAAATATTCTCCCCTTCTGTTTCAAAATGTATGTATGGATTTTTCGTTTAGATTAGACGGATGGTTTTCCCGTTTGAATGGTTTAACACAATTTCAACTTTCTAGTCAGTTCGGTTGTGTACCTTGTATTTATTCATTATTTTATAATTACATTAGATGTATGTTTCATTACAATACGTTATTCTGAATGGCTAACTGCACATCACATGTTATTCCTTAATCAGTTGCATTACACAATAAAACTTATATTTCATGATGACACAAGGTCCCATAATAAAGTGTACAGGTAAATTAAATAAAAACTTGATGTAAATCGTGTTTTCATGATCCTAGCTAAAAATGTAATTAATTATAAGTATTGAATGCTTCTTTTTGTAACTTCATAGGGTTGTAAAAGCGTTGACCGTGCGCACATTTTTAGAATGAAGCGCGGAACAAAATGTACTTCGGTCAACGCCTTTACACCCCAATAAAGTTACAAAAAGAAGCATTCAATTCTTAAATAAACACGTAAAGGTTCAACTGAACATAAACTGACTTTTATGGAATCAAGCAAAAAAGGATATTAAAAATAACCACCATCTACACATTAATCGAGCTATTGCTCGAATAATAGACATACCTTTGCGGGACAGTAGAATACTTCAGTCAATATGCTGGAATGAAGTCCTTAAATGGATTACTTTTTATAAGTGAAAATGAAATAAAACATTGATAAAGTTCGTGCGTCCAAAGTTCCTTTCTGAATTTATCTGAAACAAACATATCTTCAATATTTTTTAACTTGAATAACAATTTATAATATTGATGGAAAACTTGTCTGAATTTTCTAGGCAGTTGTATTGTGTGTGTCTGGTATAAGTTCAAACCCTTTTCGTTGTTGTCACATTCAAATTATTTCAGTCTGTTTGTGTTGGTTACTGATATGTGTCAGCGTAACTGAAGTATAAATAACTTCCATACACGTTAGAGGTTTTGCTAGCTATCAAACCAGATTCAATCAATCAATTTCTTCGGAAACGGCCTGTACCAGTTCAGGAATGTGACAGTTGTTTTTCAATTGTTGATTGACAGCGCTTGATTTTGTCGACTAGTATTATTGACTTTTAATTTTTAATTTGCCTTGGGTGGTTTTCGTATTGGAATTTATAAACTTCTGATTTTCCTTTAACTTGGAATCATAAATCCTTAAGAATCAGGAGTACTTTCAACTTGGAAGTAACCACAATAACAACATATTGTATTCTATTTTTATAATGTTGATACATAATTTAACCAAAACAAAATACTGATTCAACCCGTATTAAATCAGAGAGCTTAAATCGCCTTGGGTTTGAAGTTACATAGAGTTAATTATAATTACAAGAAAGCAGACCACACAAACTCAGCATATTCATTATCGTATCGAATTAATTGTTTCTTCCAAATTCAAATTAACACATAATTACATATGGCTCAACCGAATACTGGTGTGTCAAGTAAAACATTTCTGTTATTCTATACATTGCATCACGACATGTTGAACTTTAGGGAAGCATATTTACAATGTAACTTCAAAAGTTTGACACGTTAAGATTAGGAAACTAAAATAGAATTCAACAACTAGACTGATGAAAACAATAGAAGCAAGTAAACATAGCCGACAATTGAATACCTTTTAATGTACTTTAGAGAACGCCAACTTGGCCTTAAGACAACTTGGCCACTTTATATATTAGAGTGATATAATTACCAACGGTGAGAGAAGCGTATGTGTGTTTCATAGAAATATCGTCCCGTTTTATCTCCATTTCCACAGCATCGTCATAATCTGGTTACCTTTCCTTGACAGTGTTTTATTTAGAAATAAGATACCGAATATATTGACACATATAATGACTGTCGTATTTTGGCTCGACAGGTTTGCAATATAATATCATTTCTTCATTTAGATATTGCGACGCTGTATTGTGGAGTGTCTTAATAAAGCTTCAAATTCCAAGTATGTTTCTATAGTGTTTTGTGCGCTTGGGACAGGAAATTTGGGTTACCCTCGAGATGCTGTAGCAAAGATTTTGTACAATTGTGTCAAGGGATTCGATGAATGCAACACATCTGTGAAGGATGTCAGATTCCTATGTTACATGCATGACACTAAAACAGTACAAGTAAGTTGAATTAACATTGTACTATTCAAAAGGCCTTCAAAAAACGTGCACTATGTACATATAAAAATGATTTCCAAAGTATCAATATACAACATGATCTAATTTCTATCACTTTTGCCAGTCATCATATGTGCAGATATCTCAACATGCATGAATCTTTAATTGACAACATATTGATTACGTTTTTATTGTTTAAAATCTATGTAATTGCATTTTGATAAGCATATAAACATTAACAAACAATGAATTTTGAAATAATCTTTGGTTATAAGCATTTTATTTTGCTCGAGTTGGTCAAAATGAGCCATAAACATGATGTATATGCAACGAAAAAAATCAACATCATTTGAATCTGTATTTATGCGACCTTTGATTTAAGAACTGTTGGAGATGGGTTGGGCATCTGCTCATCATATCTAGTTATGTAAACGCGTTCAGCTAATAAAAGTGAAACAATGGAGGGGTACAGAATAATTTCCGATTTTGTTAATTGATTTGGTGATAAAAACACAAAAAAAGATACAGTCTGGATTTTAAAAGGAAACATAATTTTTCTGTATTTTAAAGACGCATATATTAATCAATTTAGATAACCTTTTTAAATATTGTTTTTTTCTTTCTTATCATTCAGGCTTTCGAAATAGAGGAAATGAAACAGCGGAGAGAATATTATCGACATACAGGTACTCTATTTATATCTTATAAATGAACTATTCTTTCGATTACTTTCTATACATTTTAATAAAAAAATATCGCATTAAATCACTAGGGTATGAAACTATAACAGCATCACATTAAATAAAATGTCCTGGTCGAAAGTAGATATAAAATTAGCTTACGCATAACAGGGTATACTTTGCAAAGGCATCAAATCTCGGTTATGCTATTCGCCAAAATATTCGAGAATCCAAAACATACTACAATTAAACGTTTAAAGAATCCTAAAGAAAACTTATAGCAACATTCAGACAAAACAACAGACCTATGCCTGGAAGAGGAGCATTCATGAAAATTCAGATTACCTGTTTCATTTCTTATGATTTCATTCCCCTATGATGGTATGTATAGTCCCATTTCTTAAAGTATCTTAAACTTCATACAAATTGAACATACATAGGGCTGAAATAGCATATCAACAAAAGATAACTGTGTCTTGTTAAAATCTCATACCATAACATAATATATCGTTTAAAAAGTACATGTTGTTGATTGTATTGTAATGAAATATTTGAAGACCTAAACTAAAAAAATCATTGGTCCCATTTTTCTTTAATAAAAATGACATAGTAGTCAGAACCAGAAAATAAGATTTTTCCATTCGAACCTATGTTATGTTTTAGAATGTTGCGTGGCAAGCATACAAATAATTTTAGAATATTTAAAAAACTAAACATTTGTATCAATTTAATATGTTTCCATTCTAATTTCACTTTGAAACCTTATGTTTCAATGATCTTTTCAAAGTTGATATCAGTGGCGTAAAAGTGGAAGTAAATTGCTAATTTCATTACAACAGTCAACACTTTGTATTAGTAGTGTTCCAATTCTGCATTTAATTGATAAAAGTACTGTGATTGATAAGACTTCATTAACGTCTTCATATTGAACTTCATATAAAAGGAATTATTATATTTCAGATTTGATTGCTTAATTTACGATGATAGTCATGCCAAAATCCAGCAATTATTGCTTCTATCAAGATTATTTTCATTGGTCCACTTCTATGACAATCTTCTTTTCCTTCTTTATCCATAACTTTGCAATCTGTGATAATTTTTATGCTTCACAATTGCAAACATTTTGACAATATATAGATACCTTCTTTTTCAAATATTTTCAGGTTTACGATTTCAATTTTGTTTACTTCTTTTACATTCTGGGTTGCATTTCCTGAGTATGTTGACATTATTTCAATTAATGTGTATTTTGCTGTTCAAAACAAACAAAAAAATAACTTTCTAAACACAACTTTATGCTTAGGTAATTGTTTGATCCTCAATAAAAAATGAAACATTTCAGACTATTCCCCATTTCAATTCTCAAATTTCATTTTATATATTAGAAAAGGTACATTTTGAAATTCTGGTAGCAACGATTGTTTTTTCGATGTTTATTTGATATTTTTGATCGCTGTTGTGTGACAGTTTTGATCTTTTTACTCAGATTCCCAGAATTCTAAGGAAACGGAAGGATGCATATGTTGTTTTTATTATTTGATTAGTTCAAATTCACATATAGAATATTTTTTATTTCTAAAACTTGTAGCAGAAGCATTATTAAGTAACATTAGCGTTCTTCAAAATTTCCAACAAGCAACTTGTTATTTTTCTAATGTCGGGGCCCCGCATGACAGTTTCTCGAATCACCGAAACATTACTGTACATTACAAAACCGTACAGTTCCGTTCCCACACTGTGGTATGGGCGGCTATAATAGGCTCCGACATAAAAATTATGAAACAATTCAATTGAGAAAAATAACGGCCTAATTTTATAACAATACAATTTACGAAAAATATTTATGACAGACATGAATCAATGACAACTACTGAACTACTATAAGATTTAATTTGAATATATTTCTAGAAAGATACTTGGATTTACCAAATCAATCAAATGCAAACGGCATAAAAAATTTTACTTATTTTTTTGCATTGTATTTTTTTTAACTAAAGGTCAATAAATTTAAATTTGATTTATGTATCCGTTTACTATTTGTATTTGTATTTTTTTCTGAATGCAGGTGATAGCACTCTTTTCCATGAGGTAGACGATTTGCCTGTTTTTAAAATAGAAGATGAAACTGAAAAACAACAGATACTTGTGAGTCTTTTTTCTTAAATTCCCATAATTACTTTTCCTTAAAAATTGTCGTTACTAAATAAACTCATCATAAATACGAGAATTGAAACCTAATATGTGCGCCAGACGGGCGTCTCATCTACAAAAGACTTATCAGTGACACTGGAATCGCCATAAACGTCACCATATTTAACCAAATTTGTATCATATATGAATAAAGGCAACAGTAGTATAACGCTGTTAGAAATTCATAAATCGATTGAGAAAAAATAAATCCGGGTGTCTACATTTTTATAAAGTTTGGTTGATCTTCTCCAAACAATGGTCAATTTAAAAAAAAAAAAGGTTTATACTGCTATTCGATCACAGTTAAATGTAATCTGATCGATTCTTGACGAATTTAACATTCCGACGGAATAGTGAGCGAGTGTGTTCTATTCCCTTTTATATCAATTAAGTTTAAAACTGCATAGTCGTCAAGGATATCAAAAACTGTTCGTGAGTTATAATGTCAGAATCTGTCCAAGGATAGAACAGTTTTTTATGATATAACTTTGAACAACTCTCTGATCTCGATTTAGAACGTGGGAAAGTTATATGAACTTGCACTGTAAGTGATATTTCCTAAGCGATATTATAAAAGGAAAGAATACTATTGTATGATTAAATCTGTTATATCTCCATGTTATTTTTTTTTTATTCGTAATCTTTACATTTTTTGGATACAAATATACTTGAGTAGTGAGGAAATATACTTTTAATTGTAACTAGTATATACGGGTATTTACATTGTCTTTTGACATACAATTATTAAATCTAACGCAATTAAACAAAGGCAAGTGTTAATATAGTACACCCTCTTTAAAAGTGAATATGGTATTACTAATTATAACAATGAAGAAAATGTATCGAATAGCTAATCCCAAGAATTTTGTTGTTATCTAATACTTCGTTTCTATATATGTTGCTTTTTTTTTTGTTGCACTTCTGTGTTCTGTTATTTCCTTGTTTTCCTCTTATAGTTGAAGTGTTTCCAGCTGTTTTAGTTTGTAACCTTGTTTTCTCTCAATCGATTTATTAACAGCGGTATTATACTATTACCTTATATCACTTTTGTTATGCATTGCATTTTAGGATTAGGCATTGTCACTTACCTTTGATTATCCTTTATTTTCACGCGTCTGGTTTAGTTTGTAACCCGGATTTGTTTTTCGCTGTCCATTTATGAATTTCGAACAGCGGTATATTACTGTTGCCTTTATTTGAAAAATGAAATTAATAGCATGTTTCTGCATATTAGATAAATTTGCACACAAAAATGGGGTGCATGCCAAAATGATTACAACATAGATTAAATAGTATGCGCGCGATGATACCCTATCTGATTCAAAATCCTCATTCTGTTTGACTAGAAAAACTCAAAAAATCAATGGAGACAGAGATTTGCCTTACATTAAGAAACAATGATTCATATAAGATTTTTGTTCTGTTATGACCATTAAACTGTTTAAAAAAGTATTTAAATGAACCTTACAGTTTAAATTTGAAAATAAAAACTTAAAGAGTTTTGTATTTCATCAGGCATCTCCAGACCGAGGCAAAGAGAATAGAAGGTTAATAACATCACATATTGACTATCAAACAGATGAAGTGACAAGAAGTGAACTGTCAGAAATGAAGCATGAACAAGGTACGATGCCCACATCTCTGTTTACCAAATATTGGAAACACGCAAGTTAGTCATGTTGCTCATATTATTACAAATCCGATTAAGAGTCTTAATCGGTAGGTGACATTCATGGAAAGGGAACAGGATTGTAGTTACAACATTAGGAAAATCTTCTATATTATCTGTGAAACGGATATTCCGTAACGCTCAACCAACTCGTGAAGGCGGCCGTAAAATGTATAAAGGGATGATTTCAACATTCCATTTGGAACTCTTGGTTTAATTGCTTCTTTGTGAGCTGCAATCCTCTATCAGGGAAATCATGATAGGAAATACAAAACAAAATAATTCCGTTTTTGAGGCACAAAAAAATGCATAGAGAGAGTGTAGAAGGTTATGTAGATAAACATGATTTCTCACCAAAAAAATTCCCTTTTTTCTCATTTCTGTGATCCAAATTCAATTTTATTGTAAATAGAACTAGTTTCAACCTTGGTATCTAATTTTTAAAATATTTCATTAAAATCTTGATTGTCCCTTTGGTATCTTTTGACACTATTCTTTTAACATAACTGTGTAATTGTTAAATCTTTGTTTCCGTGAGATCCTTTTTTAATGATATTTCAAACTCAAAGTGTCTTCCGTGGATTCAAGCAAGCTGTCTGATAATGTCGACAAAATAAGACGTCAATGTATTATAGTGAACTAAAGCTCTACGGTACATTCAAAAGGTTTTCTGTTGAGATGTTTAAAAAGCAATTTCATTTACCTACTTTTCCATGTTATAATCATAAACATATTTATATTTTTACAACAGAACGTAGTCCTAGGTGTTATAAAAAAGAAAGTATCACAGTCAACCTCATAAAAGGTGACCTTGGAACACAACAGGTCAATATATTATAATATAGGATGAGCAATATGACATCACATTCAAATACTTTATGTTTTTTAATACCTGGTCTAATCAAATTAAAATTAAATCTCTGCACTTGCTTATTAAGTCTCCCAAACAAAGTTTGGAGACTTATTGTTTTTGCTCAGTTCTTATTATTTGTATTATTCTTCTTTTTCTTTTTCTTCCGCCACTTTAAAATTTGAACTTGTCCACAGCGTTTCTTCAAAACCACTTGTCAGATTTACTTAGGGTTTCATTAAATGTTAGACTAATATGTCTAGGTGAGCCATGAATTGTTCGTTTGTGCATTGGAGTCTATTAAGGGGTATTTTGGGGGGCCGAAAGAAGGGAGAGGTTTACTATAGAACCCTATGGGATTTTATTTTCGAAAATTTTCAAATAAATATTACTTGAAAACTTTAAGTGATAACCACACAAAGTCTTCAGAAATTATCATAGGACAGGTAAACAAATCATATGAAAAAAGGGGGGATCCCTGGGGGTCATCCCCACCCCTTAAATTTGAGAATATGCTTTTATCTTATAAATGGTCCAAATCCCCACTCCTAAACCATATATATTCTTGAATAGAACAACAAAACAAATCAAATCAAATTGAAGGGAAGTCCCTGGGGGTCGTCACCCCACCATATTCAATTTGAGAATGTGCTATTATCTTGTAAACGGTCCATATCCCCACCCCTAAACCATATAAATTCATGTAGGGTACAATCAAACAAATGACATGAAATTGAAGGGAAGTCCCTTGGGGTCACCCCCACCCCATTCAATTTGAGAATGTGCTATTATCTTGTAAACAGTCAAGATACCCACCCCTAAATCATATATATTCTTGAAGGGGACAATAAAACAAATGAAAACAAATAAAAGGGAAGTCCCTAGGGGGTCACCCCACTCCCTCTTGATTGAAAACTTGTAAACGGTCAAGATCACCACCCCTAAACCATATATATTCTTGTATGGAACAATAAAACACATCAAATGAAATATAAGGAGAGTCCATGGGGTTTACCCCCACCCTATTCAATTTGAGAATGTGCTATTATCTTGTAAACGGTCTAGATCCCCACCCCTAAACCATATATATTCTTGATGGGGACAATAAAACAAATGAAATGAAATAAAAGAGAAGTCCCTAGGGGGTCGCCCCAACCCCTCTTGTTTGAAAACTTGTAAACGGTCAAGGTCCCCACCCCTTAACCATATATATTCTTGTATGGGACAATTAAACAAATCAAATGAATATGGGAGCTTTGTTTGGGAGACTTCGTACCAGCATCCTGTTACAATTACTTCTTATTTTTTGTATGTTTTGTCTCTGTAAATAATATAACATACCATCAATTAGTTTATGTTTTTTTAAATACCACGTCAAGATAATGAGTAAAATTACTGCAATTGATCTAAAAACTGTATATGTTAAACTGGTTCCGATAAATACACGTTTGACCATATGTAGGACATGACCTTGACCTCTTGAGGTTTAATATGTAAATTTTGAATGGTTTTATCATACTTCCAATTGTTGTTATGAACAGTGAATATTGCAGAATGCAAACTTTTTCTCAAATTGAGATCTGTGATGTTTTGTAAAAACGAATGAGGTCAGAACTACTTGCGGATACACGTTTGAAAAACGTCAGAAACGGTACAAAAATTAGATTTTATTAATAATTATGAAAGACACTTTCATGTTTGGCGTGTCCGAAGCACTATTTTGGATTATCAGTCATAAATAATTTCAACCTGAAGTTTGCGATCCTGGGAAAGGCTAATCGGATGCACGACATATATGTTACAGAGAATTTGTGTAATCCGGGATTAATTTAAAGTCTATAGCAATTTTTTTCTGTCCATACTGTAAAGTAAGATTTTCGGTTAATTATAAGTGATCATAAGTGAACGTCTTGAGAAATATTAAGACCATGTGATTTAATTAAATGTTTTACAATAGATTGACGTACTTGTGGCATCTGTTCGTAAAGATTTGGATTTGAAACGTTCTGGCGAAACGGGTAAATCTTTGTACCTGGGTCTTGGTCAAGAAAAGATACAAAAAGATATAACCAGTCAATATCCTAATGGAGTTGATATAAGAGGATTTGTAGGTGCTCAATTAACCTTTCCAGTAGGAAAATGTAAAGCTGTATACTTGACCTCCTTAGATTCCTGGAAAGAGCAAAAATGTTATAAAGACTCCAATAAGGTAAGGCATTTTTTACATTTGTCAACGGGGTTTCCCCTGTGTTAATTTTCATTTTCGCGAACTCTTTAGCCAAAACAATATATATTTTTCGTCACTTTTTTCTAAAACTATTACATCAACATTTGTTTAAAACTTTCCTTCTTTCTTACGAAAAAAACAAATTAAGTTTGCTGCATTGTTGTCTATAATTCACATATCTCTTTTAAAACTTCTTTGTAATAAATAAATAATAATTTGTAACATAGATTTACTTTTTTGAAGTGGTCAATTTTCACATTAACAAATATGTATAAAACTTGCAATTTCGAACCGTTGTTTTATCTCAGAGAAAACTCAAGTGAAAAAAAAACTGCTGTTCAAGCTCACCACTGGTGCTCGTTGTGTGAATATATAGCTTCCACATTCAACTATTTATTACGGAATATCTTGGTACATTTAGCAGGAAACCTATCCTTCACCAGTGATCTTCCTCGTTAACACTGGTTAAATACTCAAATAATTTTTAAGGGTAGAGCTTCTTGACGTTCTCCACAATACGGTGGTTATTTGGATCCTGTGTTTGAACTTTTATCGTGTCAGCAATGGTTCCGATTCACGACCTCTAAAATCAAAAGTATCTAGTACTGCATCTAAGGTTAATGTAAGAATGCCGATGTAAATGCAACACGACAATACCGCTGTTCAAAAGTAATAAATCGATAAATCAAAAACAAATCCGGGTTACAAACTTATACCGAATAAACACATATACTATAAGAGTAAAGCAACAGAACAACAGAATCACTGAAGTGCAACAAAAACAAACGCGAAATACATAGACGCATGTTTGATAACAACTTCAATATTCCTGTCTTCGTACAGGACATTTTTAGAAAAAATGATGAGTTGAACCAGGTTTTACGGCTAACCAAACCTCCCGCTTGTATTGCAATGTTAAACATATTGCTAAAATGACAAATTAACGTGACAGGAATACAGTCCAAAGAAACACATAAATAAATATTACTAAAGTACACTAGTAACATGTAAACAAATTTGACATCAAATGCAGATCATTAGTGGCATGCAGTTTGGCTTTTTATTCAAACGCTGCCTTAAAATATCGTTCTTTTTTGTTTTATTCAAACATCACACATATTGTTCCATGCATTAGGCGAAAAAGATAATTTTAAAAGACTTTTGATGAACAATTTGTGTTGTACCTGATCCAAACATCATATAATAAAGCGCTGATGAATGGATTATATCGTAAAGACTTTAAAGTTATAAAACTGCAATTTTTCTATTCATTTTTTAAAGTTTTGACAGTCGTTGTTCTTATAACTTGAACAAAATTCATCGTTTTGAACTGAAAACTACTCCCTTTTTGTAAAGTCGCATACGTGTACTCGAAAATCTCAAGTTTTTAATCATTCTACTGTAAAAAGTGTATTTAAATTAGAATTGAATATTCAATTTTGTTTTCCTAGAAAACGACATGTGTCTTTTGATCTTGATTTCTGAAAAAACTGCACCATATTTTCTTTTGACGACCAAAATAATCGAATCAAATAATATATGATACAGCCGTATACCATTTTTGACGATTGAAATTTCATAATGCCGACTTCGGTCACCGGCCTACAATAGAAACATCATAACTAATAACACTTATGTTGGATGTATAAATACCGTGACACCGTGTTCGCATCGTTCATTTTGCCAGCTCTATATTTGATATCGAGGTAAATGCTGTCAATCCTACTAACCAACTGTTTCCTATTGCGTCTAACTTGGAAGATATCAATATATACTACACTAGATTGTTGTCCATATAAACTGGGAATTTTTATCAACAGATGAAGTCTTATAACTTGCCACAACCTTCAATTTTGGAGCCAGATATTCTCTCCTGTGTACTGTGAGCGTAAATGATGACTCTTTTTTTCCTTGTCAATCATTATAAAGAACGGATCTCATGGCATCTCTATGGATGTGTGAATCTTGTATGGTAATGTTCCCTCTTGATCTGCATGAATTAATGCACTCACAAGGAGTTTTTAGTGTTTTGAATTAATGTGTTTGTGTTGCTCGTTCTACTTCTACTGTCTGCTGCTTCTACTGTCTGCTGCTTCTACTGTCTGCCTAGTTTGCTTGTTTACTTCTTTTTGTTTGGACATCGAATCAGGTCGGTCAAACGTCAGCTTACGTTGCTGAAATTCTTCATGACGCGTCGGTTAAATCTGAAAACCCCAAAACAATTCTGACCTTTTACGGACTAGATATTTAGCCAATTGACAATCGTTTTCCGTCTTCTCTTGGTTAATGTCCACTTATTTTTTGATACCATTGGCCGATTACCTACAGATGGTAACAAGACTTCTTGTCGACGACGGGAAAAAAATCCTTCAGCACTGCTATCTTCTGTGTTAGAAAGTGCATAACTGCCATGTGTATCGTGCTTGTTTAATTATCTGCGATCTACACAGTCTCAAGTGTTTATTTGTCGGTCAATGAAACAGCGTTTTAGATTTTAGATTTTAGCGAGAGAAATTTATGTTTTACTAACAAATTATTACACCAGGGTTTTCGATATCACAAACTAGTCAAAACATTTACTAAATTTTATCATCGGTACAATGACATCATTTGTAAATATTACTCAACATGCAGACATTTTACACTAAACCCCTAACGAGAGGGATTGTGACTGATATTCATATGATGAAGACATAATCTTTCAATCAGTTTAATTGAGGTCTGGAGCTGGCATGTCAGTAACTGCTAGTAGTCTATTGTTATTTATGTACTATTGTCATTTTGTTTATTTTCTTTTGTTATCACTTCTGACATCAGACTCGGACTTCTCATGCACTGAATTTTACTGTGCGTATTGTTATGCGTTTACTTTTCTATATTGGCTAAAGGTATAGGGGGAGGGTTGAGATCTCAAAAAACATGTTTAACCCCGCCGCAATTTTGTGCCTGTCCCAAGTCAGGAGCCTCTGGCCTTTGTTAGTCTTGTATGATTTTTAATTTTAGTGTCTTGTGTATAATTCGGAGTTTAGTATGGCGTCCATTAGAACTGAACTAGTATATATTTGTTTAGGGTCCAGCTGAAGGACGCCTCCGGGTGCGGGAGTTTCTCGCTGCAATGAAGACCTATTGGTGACTTCTGCTGTTGTCTGTTCTATGGTCGGGTTGTTGTCTCTTCGACACGTTTCCCATTTCCATTCTCAATGTTATTGGAATATATACATATAACGGAGAAAAATACCTATACAGAACAGAACAGATACACGTAAGTTTCAGAGCCGAACGTCATGAAGGACATTCGATCCGAACCGGCTTTTTCCGATTTAAACCCCCAAATACCACCACCACCCCCATATATTGAAATGAACATATAACAAACTACGCTGGTCATTACCCCTTTGTGGTTTTGTGGATTTTATGTGAAAGAAGAAAGAAGAAAACGCGACACAATTTCAACTCTATTCAATTCATTTAGTAATATAGATTGATTCAGTTGTGACGCTAAATAGATACCGAAACAATTTAAAGTTTTAATGTGTGTTCACCTGTTTACTATGATTAGGTAGAAGTGTGTTCTCTTTTCAAAAAGAGGGACACTCAGCATTTATCATTAACGTGTGCATGAAGTGACAACTAACTGCTAGAAACTGAATGCTTAGACCACAACTAAATATGTTTTAATTGGGATACGTATATATAATATAAAAAATATGTCTCTTCCAAGACTTCTGATCTATGTAGTTTGTAGATATAGGAAGATGTGGTGTGAGTGCCAATGAGACAACTCTCTATCCAAATAACAATTTATAAAAGTAAACCATTATAGGTCAATGTACGGCCTTTAACACGGAGCCTTGGCTCACACCGAACAACAAGCTGTAAAGGGCCCCAAAATTACTAGTGTAAACCCATTCAAACGGGAAAACCAACGGTCTAATCTATATAAAAAACGAGAAATAGTTGATAGATCATGATATCAATGATCATAGAGGTGGTTAAGAAGGATTAATATTCATTATAAGTATTAGTCTATAACAAAGTATGTCACTGGATGGAGCTTTTTGTCTTAGTGTTTTTTAAAATGTTTTGCTTTGAGCTCAGTTCATTGTTATGCAAGTACATTCTTTGTGAAAACAAAATTGACACATAACTCACAATAGCATATGCTCTGCTGTAAGGTAATGTGATCATAACTGTCAGCAATATAATTCTACTAGCAATATAATGCTAGGTGGTTTTGTAACACTTTTTATAAACGTAGACATTGCGTTTAAATTATCATTCACTTATAAATACTATTAATCTTAGCAAGTATAAGTTTTTACGTGCACGAAATTAAATTACAGGAATGTCCATATTTATAAACGCGAAGCACTCAGAGAATATCGGCCAATATGTAGATTTAATATTAAAGAATACCTGACATCAACTCGAGGTTTTGCTTTATTTGCTTTAATTTTACTTGAAAGATGTTTGTGTTAAGGTTTTTTTTCAACTACATGTAACCAGTTTCGTATGTATACGTCAATTTGATTATTGACCTGTGAAATATACAAACATTCATTCCGAATACGAGGCTCTCGAGCCTGTGACTTCACAGGCACTTTACGACCATTCTGACTAACAACGTCAATCTCTCAAACTTTATCAGAACAAAAATAATCAAATACGTTTTCGTGTAACACTGACATTAATGGAAACCAGCCATGGTGTATTTTGCAGCTTAAGGAATGTCTTAATAAATAAAATTTATGAACTGTTGGCACTGTTTACTAATTGGTGTATCCTCCATGACTGTCTTGGACATTAAAACTAAATTTTAAATAAAAGACGCTGCTATTTAAGTGTTAGTACAGGTCTAATGTTACAGTGCATCACAGTTTAACAATGGGGGGACCAGGGACCTCTTTCTTTCAGAAAACACTATCAAACATCCAAACATACTATCCACACTGATCTGTGTCCACACTTGTATAAGTATAAAAAAGATACATTTTGGTCTTTCATGAATTATGTTATCGTGTACAATGTTAGAAAGTGGCAGTTTTTAAAGACTCACATAGACATAGGTGAGAAATACATATTCTTTGGAGTCTATAGTTTAATTAGTTAGGGGTTGAAAAAAATCTTACTATTGTGCCAATTTTGTATTACTTCAATGCAATGGTTGCATAATCCTCCAACAGTACTTAATTATTCTATGATGTCAAATGTGTGGTGATGATTTTGATATTGATGAAAACCATGATGTACATTTATAATTAACGAACCAGGTGCATTCTACAATTAGCACTTGATAATTCTATCATTACTTATCTTTTTAGATTGAAGCTGATCCGAAATCACAGCTAAATGAGAAATTACAGAAGCGCCATATCAGAAATATCAAATACAAAGAAATATCAAGGACAGGTCCCGATCATGCACTAACGTTTGTATAGCTGATTTTGCTTAAATAATATTCTACTCGCCATTTTCATTTGAACCTGAGTGTTCTATATTTTACATTAAATGTGATACTTTATTATTTTATCGTACTAGTGTAGTGACAGATCAAGAAAAAGGTTCTTTTTTTACGACTCAAACTTTTTTGCCCGGTGGTAGTTTTTTATAAAATAGAAAGGAAAGACATTTGGAGTTTTTTAAAATTTCAACATGGGAAAAAACTTTAATAATAATTTTTTTAACTTTGAATTATAGTTCAATGAATATGATATTGCTCTCCTAGTTATTCTGATGCTCATGGAAATATTGTAGTAAATACTCCTGAATTTCCTGTCGACAAACTGCGAAAGGTCCTTGCAATATCAAAATGCATACTTGCTTTAAACAAAGACATGTTTACCCCATTTAATCTTGGTTTGGCATTACACCATGAGTTTGGCTCTAAAAGTTTTATTGAAAATTCAAACTTTCCTGGTTTTTGTGAATCATACTCTGAAGTACGTAGACATCGGACTAGTTTAGCAAATTATGAAATAGACAGAATCCAAGACATGTCCTATATACCTAAAGGTATTGTTCTATTTAAAAAAAGGTGGTCGTATTATGCAGAAAGGAGCAGAAAATATTGACTTAAATGCTCAGACAATCGATAGTAAAAATACCTTTCACTCCATGGCTAGAGCTGTATTTCAGTATCAAAACGAATCATCAAACGCCCACACAAGTTCCATCAAGGACGATCTTTGACGTTGAATGATTCCAATCTTATGGCATGTTTACCTAAAGACAAGCCAACAGAACGATATAGACCTTCTGATGCTGATGGGAAGATTGTGTCTTGTTTCATGGAAAACCTTTCATATATATAATTCTGTCCTGTCTTTGGTATTTTTTCGACTTCTTTCGAAATAGAACTTTGATTCGATTTCATTTTCTGCAGCTGAACAAATTACTCCATTTTGGACCGGTTTTACAAAAGGCTAAATCTGAAATTTCGTATGTAGCCTATGCCAATTTACAATACTAGCGACATGGCAATAGTATTTACAACTATGAACAAAGTTTAGATATGTCAAAACGTGCCGGTCAACAATATTCTGTGCAACCATTTGACAATAAATTGTATGCTGTTGCCCAAATGTTAAATGGTCTATGCCAGACGTTTTTCAATCACACATTATAAGACTTTGAGGCAGTCATGGCTTGTCCTGTTTTACAGCAACAGTTGGCAATTATGGGCACTAGCTGTTCATTATGACTTTCTTGTTGACTCTGAAACTTATGCTCCGAATACGGATGACCAGATGATTGTTAGAAAACAGTTTAATCGTGGTGTTCGAGTATTAACTTTGGCATACGAGGCTCGCTTGGCTCTTTTGGTGAATTTAAAAGCATTGTTCAATTGGTGTAAAGACGAAAATCGTTTAAATAATATTGAACCAAATGTATGGAGGCGTTCTTTTGCTGTCACAGTTCAATGTAGAAACACACAAAATCACTGAAGGAATTGAACAGTTATTTTCTGTTTTTAAAGAACATATGTTGCCATTGTTTGAAGAATTCAGAATACACTCATGTTAACTCCCACTAACCTTCTCATTTTGGGATATGTTTCTTCGTGCAGTTGAGCTATTCTTACAGAACACTAGGGCTGAACGGAATGGGTTTTGGCTTTTAGATTCACAAATCATAGCTGCAATGTTGCCACGCCTTTTCATTACCAATCAGACGAACTATGCTAGGTTGACACCAGCCTACATAATTGGATATGTTGAATCTGTTTGAAACGGTAAAATCTGTCTTTTTGTCAGGTAAGTTTTTAATCAGACAAAAACCTGGAGCCTAAAATAGTATCTGGAGAGATATGGCTACCGAGAAAAACTATTATTAAAGATTCAAAAGGTTGTAGAGGCATCATAGGACTGACAAGGAAAAAATTGCTTTTCTTTGATGGGTGCTTACAAGACACATCCTTGCGCATTTTAGTTCTCAAATGATATCAAGATCGGGGTTAGCCCCATATGCCGAAACAGAACACGAAAAAAACAAGCCAACGGCAATGACACGAGACAAAAAGAATGTCTCTGATATGATAGGGTATATGCATTCAAATATAACCGATCCATTTAACGTTGTCGATCATCCTTAGTCGTCGATGAATATTTCTACAGAGAGGAAAGCCTTAATAGATGTTCAGGACTCTGTTCTTAAAGCTCTTGAACGTGACAACCAGATGGTTAAATCTTTCGTGGAAGACTGCTTCAATGATTCTGAAACCCATATCTTCTATAGTCCTATTTCGAGGTCTCCTCTCAATTCTTCCGATGATACGACCAAGACCTCAAAACTAAAGTGTAAATCAGGTGACTTTGTTAATGCACATATAAACCCAGTTCGTCGTGCTTTAGTTCTTGCTAGTGTTCGTGAGAGTGTGACTATAGTCAGGATCTTGACATATCCTTTTGGTACCATACCTTCAGCTCTATTCCATGATGATGGTACCATTTGAGAGTGTTTGTAAATCTGATATAATTCACCTCCTTGAAGAGGAAATTTGCTCTTCTCTCAATCTTCCAAGTTATGAAAATATTTATCGAAGGTACCTTGCTTATGATTTGATACGCCAGATGCGCGTTTCGTCTTCATAAGACACATCAGTGACGCTCAGATCAAAATAGTTAAAAAGCCAAACAAATATAAAAATGAAGAGCATTGAGGACCGAAATTCAAAAAGTTGTGCCAAATACGGCAATCTTTGCCTGGGATAAGAAAATCCTTAGTATTTCGAATCACTAATACTTTTGCAAACGATAAATTTCTAAAAATGACCATATAATTGATATTAATGTCAACACCGAAGTGCAGACTACTGGGTTTGTAATAGTATAACCCTCTTCCCATAAGTTGTGAAACGGGAGATCAGGAATTCGTCGCTAACATTGGAAGTGCATTTATCGACCCATCTTATGAAAGGGAAAGTCTAGGAATGTTCATGATGATCTAAACAAGGTAAGGGTGAAATTTGCTGCCAAAAAGGATGCCAGTCTTGTGACAATTCTCCCATTTGAAAACTCGTTTTTACAGCACATCCCACGTGCGATACTTCAAACGCTAGTTTGAATCAACTCACAAATTGCTAAACCAGTGATCATACTTTCCAAAGACTCTGGTTGGCAAGAGGGTAAAAACAGTTTGCTCTTGGTTTTCTTCGAGGAACGTATGTCAGCAGATTTGCTTCAAGACATATTTTGTACGTATACGCGTAAGGTGTGCAACCAACATAATTCTGCGTATACCAATACTTGTTCATGTGAAGGGTCTGATGGTTGTACAAATTATTAAACTCATCAAGAAATATTGGAAGAAGACGACGATGAAAACGTTGACTGATGTCAGCTTTTCGAAAGTTGTCATGCCCTTTGTTTGATAAAATACCCCATACAATCACTCCTTCTGAGGGGTCCATATGCTTTTGTAAGGCAAAGGCCATTAAATTCAAAAGTTCATAGAAGTAGAAAATACGCCGTTTGTCCATCATTAAACTCATTTGATTTAATAGACCTGCGAAATATTTGTGACTAGCAATAAATATACATCAAAGCAAAATCCAAATTGACCTCGATTCTTTTTAGCTCACCTGGCCCGAAGGGCCAAGTGAGCTTTTCCCATCACTTTGCGTCCGGCGTCCGTCGTCGTCCGTCGTCCGTCGTCTGTCGTCCGTCGTCCGTCGTCGTTGTTAACTTTTACAAAAATCTTCTCCTCTGAAACTACTGGGCCAAATTAAACCAAACTTGGCCACTATCATTATTGGGGTATCTAGTTTAAAAAATGTGTCCGGTGACCCGGCCAACTAACCAAGATGGCCGCCATGGCTAAAAATAGAACATAGGGGTAAAATGCAGTTTTTGGCTTATAACTCAAAAACCAAAGCATTTAGAGCAAATCTGACATGGGGTAAAATTGTTAATCAGGTCAAGATCTATCTGCCCTGAAATTTTCAGATGAATCAGACAACCCATTGTTGGGTTGCTGCCCCTAAATTGGTAATTTTAAGGAAATTTTACTGTTTTTGGTTATTATCTTGAATATTATTATAGATAGAAATAAACTGTGAACAGCAATAATGTTCAACAAAGTAAGATTTGCAAAAAAGTTACCATGACCGAAATGGTCAGTTGACCCCTGTAGGAGTTATTGCCCTTTTTCGTCCATTTTTAACCATTTTTCGAAAATCTTAGTAATCTTTTACAAAAATCTTCTCCTCTGAAACTTTTCGGCCAAATTAATCCAAACTTGGTCACAATCATCTTTGGGGTATCTAGTTTAAAAAATGTGTCCGGTGACCCTGCCATCGAACTAAGATGGACGCCAGAGCTAAAAATAGAACATAGGGGTGAATTGAAGATTTTGACTTATAACTCTGAAACCAAGGCATTTAGAGTAAATCTGACATGGGGTAATAGTGTTAATCAAGTGAAAATCTAGCTGCCCTGAAATTTTCAGACGAATAAAACAACTGGTTGTTGGGTTGCTGCCCCTGAATTAGCAATTTAAAGGAAATTTTGCCGTTTTTTGGTTATTATCTTGAATATTATTATAGATAGAGATAAACTGAAAACAGCAATAATGTTTAGCAAAGTAAGATCTACAAATAAGTCAACATGACCAAAACTGTCAGTTGACCCCTTGAGGAGTTATTGCACTTTAGAGTCAATTTTTAACAATTTTTCTTAACTTTTTTTTTATAGTTTACAAAAATCTCCTCTGAAACTAGTATGACAAATTTAACCAAATTGTTCACTATCATCATAAGGGTATTTAGTTTAAAAAATGTGTCCGATGACCCAGCCAACCAACCAAGATATACGCCATTGCTAACAAAAGAACATAGGGGTAAAATGAAGATTTTGGCTTATAACTCTGAAACCAAAGCATTTAGAGCAAATCTGATAAGGGTTAATATTGTTTATCAGGTCAAGATTTATCTGCCCTAAAACTTTCAGATGAATTGGACAACAATTGTTGTTGGATTGCTGCTGCCGAAATTAATCAACAACACGAGATCTAAAACTTAATAAATATTGTTCAAAATATCAATTATCTATTAAAAGATGTTTTTGGTCATTAAAAAAATAAAGTTCTTCATTTTATCAAGGATTTGTACAGTTAGTTTAACTATACAAATCCTTGATAATGATTTTATAGTTTCTTAGATGTTTAGGAAAATATTTTTTCAATGTACAGTAATAGTGTCCCTTGTTCTCACTTTTCTGGGATAAATCTAATATAAAGTATTGGTATTGAATTATTATTTAAGAAATATTTGAACCATACCATTTACTTTACAAAAATGAAGACTATATATTTTCAGTGTAATGAGTTTTAGTTAATGTACTTTGTTGTTTAAAAGTTTCTTTGTGGTAATAAGATAAAGCAAACAGAAACTCTTCAATGAAAAGTTAGAATATTCCTTTTCCCTGTTTTTGCAGTCTGTAGGTGAGTTTGCATAAGTTTAAAAATATAATGGGGACCCACAAAGTGCTTAGTATTTTTGATATAATATCATATATAGATACATAGGATTAATATAATTAAATGAAGAATCTGATTAGTTAGCATTCTAAATTTAGAATGTAAAATTAAAGTGTAAAATAAAAATGACCACATGAAAGTCATGAAAGGGAAGAATACATTACAGATAAAGGACAGCAAATAATATTAACCTGATTGAAATAGCTTAATTATTATTTTGCTGTTTATATTTATTTCACTGTGTTGTGCAGTTGAAAATAAGGTAGCATACAATTAAATGTATCTAATTTGCACACTTGTAAATTTAGCATTGTTTTTGCATGTTCCCAACAATGTCAATGTTGTTGTGGAGAAAACATTCTTGTAAAAGAGAAGGATGAAGTTAAAACAAGTTTTTAATGGATTAGAATATATTTAAATGTTTGATGAATAATCATTATAATTGCATTTAAATTAATAAAATATTTGAAGCATTTGTGCTCTGTTGTAACTTGTGAACTGATATAGTTGATTTGTAGTTCTACAAACTAAAAATTGAAAGACGTTCTCACTATTATTTTTATGATTTCTAATAATATCTGACTATGTAAAATGGGATCTATTAGTGATAGATCAATGAAAATATGTACAAAATGGATTGCTATCAGGTCATATCAGTTGCATGACTATGATATGAGGCGCTGTCCCTTTGGTCATGCTCATGGTCCAGTGATTTTATATGAAGTAGCAATTTTTATGGCCCAGCAACAAAGTTTTTTTTATCCTTTTCTGTCATTCCATCATTTTGCAACATACCTTTCATACATACTTTTTATCGTAACACCTTCAGAATATGGGCTGATATTTGGTATTTGAGTTACAGATCAAATTACGGTATGTTCTACTTCGCTATTTTGTTGCAGAAATTAAGGCCTTTGGACTTTATGATAAATTGTTTAAAATTAGTTATACAGACTTTATTTTCTAAATGCCTTATGATATTGGGCTGATTTTTGTTATGTGAGTTAATCATGATGAGTTACAGATCAAATTTTAGCTTTTGTTTCACTCCGGTTATGTTTGTCAAAATTACAGGCTTTTGACTTCGATAAATTTTTGAAAGACACAGTTATACAGACTTTTTTTCTAAACGTCTGTAGATATTAGGCTGATTTTTGGTATAATCAGCTACAGCTTAAGTTTAAGTTCCGCGCTGCTGATTTTTGTCTAAATTAAGGGTTTAAGACTTTGAAAATTGTTGAAAATCAGTCGTACAGACTTTTTTCTATCACCTTCAGATATTGGGCTGAATTTTATACGACCGCAAAAATTGAAATATAAATCTATGAAATTTTGACACCAGATTTATGACCACAAAAGGAAGATTGGGATTGATTTTGGGAGTTGAGGTCCCAACAGTTTAGGAATTAGGGGTAAAAAAGGGCCCAAATAAGCATTATTCTTAGTTTTTTCGCACAATAACTTTAGTATAAGTAATTAGAAATCAATGAAATTTAAACAGAAGGTTTATGACCACAAAAGGAAGATTGGGATTGATTTTGGGAGTTGATGCCCCAACAGTTTTAGAATTAGGGGCCAAAAAAGGTCCCAAATAAGCATTATTCTTGGGTTTTTGCACCATAACTTTAGTATAAGTTAATAGAAATCTATGAAAATTTAAACACAAGGTTTATGACCATAAAAGGAAGGTTGGGATTGAATTTTGGATTTTTGGTCCCAACAGTTAAGGAACATGTTGTGTCCGAATGTCATTTCTCATTCAAATTGCAATGTGCGTAAAATTTGATTTACCGTACTGTCTAAGGACGTTATCTTTTAATTCGAATTAAAAAGAAGAGTGACTGTGAATGCAATTAGTGAATTCGATTGGAGTTGAAAGTATGTGCGAACGAAGCATCAGTATTCTAGATACATCTATAGGTATATCTATAAGTATGTCTTAACAAGTGACAGCTCTATGGCAGAAAACACATATTATATTCATGATATATTTAAAGTTACTAATCATATTAGCTCTCATTATGCAATTGTTCATCTAGCCTTTCTTTTATCGCATTATGCATTTGTAACATTTTTTCCTCGGTATTGTACATTATTTGCATATATATGTATTTACAGATTTTTTAAGATGCCAAGAAGAAAAAATTGGAGGGCAGCAGAGGCGAAACGTGGTGTGAAAAACCCAATGAAAAAGACACTGACGGACTTAACTGGGGATACTGGCCCCATAAACAGTACTAGAATTGACCTTGACATGGGTGATACTGACACCCTCAATAACAGTATCTCAAATAACATGGGGGATACTGACCTCCACACAAATATAAACAACAGTAACTCAAATAACATGGGGGATACTGACCTCCACACAAATATAAACAACAGTAACTTGAAACTACTTGAAAAATCTGAATTGAATAAACTTGAAATATCTGAACTGAATATACTTGAAATATCTGAATTGAATGAACTTGAAATATCTGAATTAGATAAACTTGAAGTATCTGAGTTGAATCAAAACAGTAACAATAACTGTGCAAAAGAATTGAATCAAAACAGTAACAATAACTGTGCAAAAGAATTGAATCAAAACAGTAACAATAACTGTGCAAAAGAAACTTGTCAAATGCAAACAGATTTTCTGTCACATGAATCAAACAATCATTATGCAAAAACAGATTCTCATAGTAATATCCAAACTGATCTGTTGCAAAACCAAAATGAACAATATAAAAATAATTCAGAAGAAGAGCTATCAAAAAATGTCAATTCTTTTAATGCAAACTTTCTTAAATTTGGAACTTTTGACCAGTATGCCACAAAATTTGCTGCTCAAAGCAGGGGAAACCAATGTACATGTAATTGTTTAGTTTTCTTGTCACTTTCTTCTTTAAATTTTGATTCAAACACACTAAACCTGGATTACATTTTAAATAAAGGAGATGAAATTTACAGGAAGCATGTTCAAGAATTAACAACACAGGGATTATTTAAAAATATGCTTTTGAATTTTGATGAAATTCCTGTCAAAATTGAAATTCCTGAAGGGATTTTTATAGTTAACAAACAAAATATTCTGTTCGGTATAGCTTTACAGTACCAAGAGTTGACTGGATTTCTCTCATTACAAGAAGCAATTCAAAATTGTATGAAGCAGTCAAACAAATTTCTTATAATGATTGGAGCCATATGTTCTGCAGTTTATTATTATAATCATATATACTATTTTTTTGACACTCATTCTCATTCAGAATGTACACTGAATAATCCATTAGATTCCTCTGGCAAAAGTATTTTGATTGGATTTGCTGACTTACATGACCTCCTCAGTTATTTGTATGCTTTTTACACAAGTTTACAAATTGATTTAGACTCTCAATATGAAATTTTACCTGTAAGTATCAGTAGTACAGATACTGAAAAAGATGTGACCAAGCAGATTAAGAATTATTTCGATGATCAGAAACTAAGGAATACAAAACAAACAAAAAATTCTTACCAGTATATGAAGGTACCCAAATTTGTATATATGAAAAATTACATGCAAAATAGAAGAAAAAATAAAAAATTCAAGGAGAAAGAATTAAATGCCATGCAAAATAAAAGAAAAAATAAAAAATTCAAGGAAAAAGAATTAAATGCGAAAAGATATTCAAGAAAGGATACACATTATAGAAAGACTGAAGCAGATAGAAAAAAGTCTCAGAGAGATAATTCTGATTTAAGACAGATAGAAAGACAAAGAGAACTTGTTGCTAAAAGAAAAGTTAGAAAGGATGAACATTATAGAAGGGCTGAAGCAGAAAGTAAGAAGTCTCAGAGAGATAATTCTGATTTAAGACAGATAGAAAGACAAAGAGAACTTGTTGCTAAAAGAGAAGTTAGAAAGGATGAACATTATAGAAGGGCTGAAGCAGAAAGTAAGAAGTCTCAGAGAGATAATTCTGATTTAAGACAGATAGAGAGACAAAGAGAACTTGCTGCTAAAAGAGAAGTTAGAAAGGATGAACATTATAGAAGGGCTGAAGCAGAAAGTAAGAAGTCTCAGAGAGATAATTCTGATTTTAGACAGATAGAAAGACAAAGAGAACTTGTTGCTAAAAGAGAAGTTAGAAAGGATGAACATTATAGAAGGGCTGAAGCAGAAAGTAAGAAGTCTCAGAGAGATAATTCTGATTTTAGACAGATAGAAAGACAAAGAGAACTTGTTGCTAAAAGAGAGGCTAGAAAGAATGAAGATTTCAATAAAAGAGAACTTGCTGCTAAAAGAGAAGCTAGAAAGAATGATGTTTTCAAAAGAAATGAAAAAGAAAAGAAAAATATTGCCAGACAAGATGAAGACTATAGAAAACATGAGTCCGAACGGGACTACCACAGAAAACAAGAATATAGGTCACATCCAGAAAATTTAGAAAATGAGCGTTTGAAGAAACAGGGTTCTAGACAGAACAAACTAGATATAGACAGATGTTATGATAAAACAGTTAAAAGTACTAAAAGAAAAAACGTTGATTTCACAGATCATGAAAAAAAACTAAAAAAAAAAAGAGTTCAAGGTATAACCCTTGATGCTTGCATCAGAAATTTTAAAACAAAAATTAATCATGGTCCTACATATATATGTACTTCATGTGAACAAACTTGGTTTTGTGATTCTGTAGTTAATTCTAAAACTGTCAAAATGACCACTCCTGCTAACATGTCTCATTGCTTTACTAATTTTAAATCTGTACTAGACATAGAATGGATATGTCATACTTGTCTCAATGCAATTAAAAAACAAAGAATTCCTCGATTTTCAATAGCCAATAAAATGGGATTTCCCCAAAGACCAAAAGAACTAAATTTGTATCCTTTAGAAGAGAGACTGTTATCATTAAGAATTCCTTTTATGCAGATTCGACAATTGCCTAGAGGTGGACAGTTATCAGTTAAAGGCAATGTTGTAAATGTGCCTGTTGAAGTTCAACCTACAATAAATTCACTTCCACATACAATAGAGAAATCAGGTACAATATCAGTTAAATTGAAGAAAAAGCTTGAATTCAAAAAATGTGATTTTAGTGAAAATGTCAGACCATTTGCTGTCATTTGTGCATTACATTATTTAATGAGAACAAGTGACTTGTACAAGTCTTCTGGGATTGAAATAAATGATGATTGGATTACCGAAATAGCAAAAATAAATGAAGAAGAAACACAAAATGAAAACAATAGTACAGAACAAGAGGATAACCAAGATCAGAATGATTCAGACGATGACTCCGATCATTTCAGTGAAGTAGATGGAAGTGAAACGCATGTTGGAAACACAGATACACTGTTAGATCACATTCCAGACGACAATCCACTATGTGATGCAGGTTTAACTTTTGCTCCTGGTGAAGGTCAACGACCAATTAGTCTCTACAGTGATCCTGATGCAGAGTACTTATCTTTTCCAACTATATTTTGTGGTCAAAGGAGACCAGATAACAAAGACAGGTCTGTTTCTGTTCACTATACTGACATTGTTAAATGGGAACTAAGGTCCATGGATAGGAGAGTAGCACAGTCTGTACCAAACATTTTTTTTAAGTTAAAGAAAATTCAGTTAAAAAACATAAGTGATAAGGTCAATCTTGCTCTAAGAAGGTGTCAATCAGAAGGAAAACAATGGACAGCAAAAGATGTACTGAACCCCAACACTGTGAATGATCTTGTAAGATTGGATGAAGGTTATTATATCTTTAGAAGTTTAAGAAATTCTCCAGTATACCTTGAAAAGAGGAAAAAAGATTTGTTTGCAATGATTAGACAGTTGGGTCTTCCAACGTGGTTTGGCTCTCTTTCATCTGCAGACACTAACTGGAAAGATTTGTTACGAATTCTAGGCAAATTAAATGATGGAAAAGAGTATACTGACAAAGAATTGGAAGAAATGGATTGGCATCAGAAATCTAAACTTGTTCAGAAAGACCCTGTGACATGCTCTAGATATTTTGATTATCGTGTCCAACAGTTTATCAACTTGGTGTTGAAAAGTGATCATGATCCTATTGGAAAATTGACAGATTTTTTTTATAGGGTTGAATTTCAACAGAGAGGTTCACCACATATTCATATCTTAATTTGGATTGAAAACGCACCAGTATATGAAAGTGATTCAAATGAAGATGTTGTAGCATTTATCGATAAATATGTCTCCTGTTCACTTTTAGAAAATGACAGTTTAGTCAATTTGCAAATTCATAAACATTCAAAAACGTGCAGAAAAAAAGGTCACCCAATTTGTCGTTTTGGTTTTCCCCTTCCACCTATGAAAGCAACAGTTATTTTAGAACCTTTGGGAGATAATGATGACATAGAAAAACACAAGGCTATATATAAAGAAATACAAAACGAAATTAATTCACTTCACAATTCTGAAGATATAGACCAGATGACATATGACATGTTTTTAGATGATGTGTTACAAATGAATGATGAAAATTACATAAAGGCCATTAGAAGCAACTTGAGTGGTCCAAAAGTTTTTCTCAAACGAAAACCATCTGAAGTCCGTGTTAATGGTTACATGAAAACTGTTTTGGTAGCCTGGCAAGCAAATCATGATTTACAGTTTGTTTTAGATGCATTTGCATGTGCAGTGTATATTGTTTCATACATAAGTAAATCACAAAAAGGTATGAGTGCATTACTAGACCAAGCAGCAAAAGAAGCACGACAGGGAAATTTAGACTTAAAGCATCAAGTAAGACACATTGGGAATTACTTTTCAAATTCTGTTGAAACAAGCGCACAAGAAGCAACCTACTTAACACTACAGATGCCTTTAACAAAAGCTACAAGACAAGTTGTATTCATTAACACATCTCCATGTCACAAAAGAACTTTCCTCCTAAAGCAATCATCAGCCCTAGAAAAACTAGGCCCAGACTCTACTGAAATAGAATCAGACAATGATATTAAAAGATACTCGCGTAGACCAAAACAACTGGAGAATTGGTGTCTAGCCGACTATGTATCTGAACTTGAATTTCAGTATCCTAAAACTTCACAGTCCTCAGATGATCATGAAACAGAACAGCAAGATCATGAATCTGAAAGTGAAAATGAAGAGGTAAATGCAGATGTTTTAGAAGAAACAGATAACAAAATCGACATAACTCTGAAAAATGGTATTAGAATATATCAAAGAAAAACACCTAAGGTTATAAGATATGTTAAATACAATTACAAGACTGACTCTGAAAACTTCTACAGAGAACGCTTAATGTTATTTTATCCATGGAGAAATGAACTTTCAGATTTGCAATGTGGACATGAAACATTTGAAAAAAAGTACTTGACTGTTGCAAGACTATTAGAAAAAAAAGCCAAGCAATATGAGGGTAAAGTAATAGATCTAGAGAAAGCTATAGAAGAGGCAGAAAATGAATGTAATGAGAATGATCAAGTAGCACCTGCCACACAACAAGTAGAAATGGAAGATGCTGAAATAGGCCCAACAGAATCTGAACAGTATGTTCATTTCAATCCAGATAGACCAACAGAACATAGACTGTATGATATGTCACGTGAAGTTGGAATAGAAGCAAGAACAGTAGAATTGACAAATCATGCCAACAGAATAAGTGAGACTGATTATTTTGGATTGATAAGATCCTTGAATAAAAAGCAGTGGGAGTTTTTCCAACATGTTGTCACATGGGTTAAAACAAAACATGAACCATTTTATACATTTTTGACAGGTGGAGCAGGATGCGGAAAATCTGTAGTTGTCAGAGCAATATTTCAAGCTTTACACAGACACTTATGTTCTATTGAAGGTGAGGACCCTGACGATATAAGAATTCTTCTTTGTGCTCCTACTGGAAAGGCAGCTTACAATATAAATGGTCTGACCATTCACAATGCTTTCCAGATACAACCAAATAAAGGACTTGACCAGTCACTGTCATGTGATGTTCTCAATACACTCAGAATGAAATACAGAAATTTGTCTCTGATTTTGATTGATGAAATTTCAATGGTTGGAAACAAAATGTTCTCTTTACTGGAAAGAAGGCTGAAAAAAATCAAGGGAAGCAACTATTCATTTGGTGGCGTCAGTATCATAGCTATTGGTGACTTTTTCCAACTCCAGCCTGTATTTGACAGCTGGATTTTCAATGATCTAAGCAAGGGATTAACAGCATTAGCCCCTAATTACTGGAAATTATTATTTTCTTTTCATGAACTTACTGAAATAATGAGACAAAAAGATGATTTAGAATTTGCTCTGCTACTAAATAGGTTGAGACAAAATCAGCTGACTGAAAATGATTTTGCAATTTTAAGTACCAGAACTGTTTCAATCAGTGATCCAACATACAGAACTAATGCTACACATTTGTTTGTTGAAAATGCTTTAGTAGATAATTTTAATTTGCTATACATATCTAAATTAGGCTCACAAAAGGTTAATGTTAAAGCAGTTGACACAGTTTGTGGGGATTTACCAGCATCTGTAAAAACAAAATTACTTAGCTCTTTACCAGAAAAACAGTCTGATACAGCCAATCTTGCAAAAGAAGTAGTACTAGCAATTGGGATGAAATATGATCTTACAGCTAATATTGAAGTCACTGATGGTCTTACAAATGGTTCAACTTGTGAACTTAAATTGATTGAGTGCAAAACTACATCTTTAAGACCAAGTATCATATGGGTTAAGTTTGAAGATGCCAGAATAGGTGCTAACAATAGAAAAAAATATTCACACTTGTACGGAAAAGATGTTGAAAAAACATGGACTCCAATGTTTGACATTAAAAGATCATTTACCTACAAATATAAGACTTTTGAAAGAATTCAGTTTCCTCTTCGCCCAGCAGCCGGAAAAACAATTCATAAATCGCAAGGAGATACATTACACGAGGTTGTTGTTAGTCTGAAATCAAAACGTAAAGGGAAAATACCACATATTCACTATGTTGCACTAAGCAGAGTTACATCTTTAACTGGATTACAGATATTAGATCTTAATAAAGAAGCAATAGCTGTAGCAGATTGTGTTCGACAAGAATTAGACAGACTAAGGACAGATGCAACTCTACAGTTGTGCTTTAATCCATTATATAACTTATCAAGTAACTATTTTAAAGTAGTTTTTCACAACGCAAGGTCATTGCATGCTCATTTTAATGATCTTAAATCAGACCCTAACATCTTGGATGCTGATGTTATTGGTATTGCTGAATCAAGACTTATTTCAACAGATAAAAATGATGATTTTCATGTACCTGGTTTTGAACCACCAGTTCGATTAGACCAACAGCAAACAAACTTTAATACAAGACCACCTCATGGATTGGTTTTATATTATCGAAATGATTGTATTCTTCACAATACAGTAACTTTCTCTACTCCATCTTTAGAGTTTGTTATAGCAGACATAATATCACCCAGCAAAGGTCTTTTTCAGGTTGTCTTTGTTTACAAAGCACCAAACTGCAAATTGCAACAACTAAAAGATACTTTCCTTGCAAACCTTCTTCCTGACGTGTATTTAAGACATCCAAAAATTATCATAATGGGAGACTTTAATATTGATTTAAACACTGGGAACACTTCTTTTTTAAAGTTCATGATAGATTCATTTTGCTGTTCACAAATTGTGTCTAAACCTACTACATCTTATGGTACATTGTTGGACTTAATTTTCCTAAATTTTGATAGTAGGCTAAATTTTGAAACAGATGTTCTTGATTCCTATTGGTCAGATCATAAAGTTATATATGTAGCCATTGAAACACAATGATTCAGTGCCATAATTATTTTATATGCCAAAACCAGCTTTGTTTGAAACCATGAAAATCAAACCCGCTGAAAAACATGACACATTTGCGGTTGCTGAAAATGCAACCTCAAATGTGCAGGAGTGGTTTTAAAAGAAAATGGGTTTCCACTCCAACAGATTTGCCTTTTTATAAGTAGGAATAGAAATGAGTTGGCTTCAAGACTCCTGATATCCAGTTTTACCTATTTAGAAGAAAGCTTCTTTGCAAAGCTTTCTTCTTTATAGGTTCACTGCATAAACGATAACAGAGGTTTGAAATTTGAAACTGTGTTGCTTTGACTTCCATAAAGCAGAAAGGCCATTGGTGATTGGTCAACCATTTTGCTATGGAAGAAAAGTAGAATTCCATTCATTTCAAGTTAGTAATGATTGGAGACATCAAATTTTAGAACTTCTACTACCTGAATGCTCATTGTATCAGTGGAGAGTTGTGTGCACTTCGCATGAGAACACTCCTGATATTTACTTGTTATAAATGTATATATATATAATTCTTGAAATATTTGTTTTTGAATACAATCAAAAGCCATTGCCTTAATATAGATGTAAGAAAGGAGTTTTGAAGACCACAAGTTCCATGCCTCATTTCTCTTCCTACAAAATGATTAAATTAAATGGGCTGTTTCGTGAACTATGATTATATAATCAAAATGTTTATAATGTTGAAATCCTTGCTGTTATGTACATAAATTCATTGTAATTTTTTATATAGATAACTTGATACAATTTACAATACTTTTGTTCACTGTACATACATGATATACTGTGGATTCATTTATTTTCGTGGATATCAATTTTCGTGGTTTGAGGAAAACTTACATATTCGTGGATATTTAATTTTGTGGTTTTGATAAAAGTCCACACTCATTCCTTTACAAAATTTGTATTTCGTTGAACATTTGAATTCGTGGTTCTCCTATACCTATGAAATCCACGAAAATTGGTATCCAACGAATATTAATGAATCCACAGTACTAAACATATATCATGATATTAATTATGTACAGTTTACTTTTTGTAATGCCAAATTAATCTGTATATTTATCTCATCCAATATTCATTGACTTTTCTGTTGAAGAAATGCTCTCAGGTTCATATCAGACATAATAAATCAGTTTCTGTACAAATACCACATATTTTATTATAATATAATTACTTGGAGTTCTCCAAATTAAAAAAAAACAATCCATAAATCCATTATTTTTGATTTCTTATGATTTCAATTATGTCTTATTCTAAGTACAGGTTTATCAAAATGTGTAAATCATTAATTTATGCAAAGAGTTAAATGTTCAGAAAAAAAATTCAAATATTGCATTAATCTGTCATTTTCTCAACTTTGTGGTTGCATTTTTGCTTATACATTTAATAAATATGTAGAAGTCATTTATAAAACAGAAACTAATGAACAATTCATGTAAACATTTGCTTCATAGAGAAAAAAATTGTCAACATTTGCTTAATAGAAAAGAATTTGTGAACATTTGCTTAATAGAGCAGAAATTTGTGACAATATGCTTAATGGAGCAGAAATTTGTGAACATTTGCTTTATAGAGTAGAAATTTGTGAACATTTGCTTAATAGAGCAGAAATTTGTGAACATTTGCTTAATGGAGCAGAAATTTGTGAACATTTGCTTTATAGAGTAGAAATTTGTGAACATTTGCTTAATAGAGCAGAAATTTGTGAACATTTGCTTAATAGAGCAGAAATTTGTGACATTTGCCAAAACAAAAGAACTTGTGAACATTTGCTTAATAGAGTAGAAATTTGTGAACATTTGCTTAATAGAGCAGAAATTTGTGACATTTGCTTAACAGAGCAGAAATTTGTGAACATTTGCTTAATGGAGCAGAAATTTGTGAACATTTGCTTGTAATTAATAGAGTAGAAATTTGTGAACATTTGCTTAATAGAGCAGAAATTTGTGAACATTTGCTTAATAGAGCAGAAATTTGTGACATTTGCCAAAACAAAAGAACTTGTGAACATTTGCTTAATAGAGTAGAAATTTGTGAACATTTGCTTAATAGAGCAGAAATTTGTGACATTTGCTTAACAGAGCAGAAATTTGTGAACATTTGCTTAATGGAGCAGAAATTTGTGAACATTTGCTTGTAATTAATAGAGTAGAAATTTGTGAACATTTGCTTAATAGAGCAGAAATTTGTGAACATTTGCTTAATAAAGCAGAAATTTTTGAACATTTGCTTAATACAGCAGAAAGTTGTAAACATTTGCTTAATAGAGTAGAAATTTGTAACATTTGCTTAATAGAGCAGAAATTTGTGAACATTTGCTTAATAAAGCAGACATTTGTGAATGTTTGCTTAATAGAGAAGAAATTTGAGAACATTTAATGACTGTTTTATAATAAGCCAATGTAAAATGAATTCAGTAAACTAACTGCTGAAGAAAATAAGAATTATATAGATTGTTTCAATAACATCATACAACAATTAATAAACATATGGAGTAAACTTTTGAATCTTGCATTATAGCATATGCACCAGAACTGATATGAATAAAGTTTATAACAGAAATACTATGGTATAACTCAGTATACCATGAATAGAAATGAAACAAAAATGATATTTACTTTGACAGATAGTTGTTAAATGCTCAAGAGGAAATACATTATATATAGAATCTAAACACTTTAAGTTGGAAAAAACTGCTGAATATTCTTCTCAACAAGTCCTTACAAATTAACTTCAAGAAATTTTGAAGGTCAAGTTATGGAAACAATAATTATATCATAATATAATCGTTGTGTCATTTTTTACTGTTTTTACTGTCATATTTTGACTTTGAAAATGTGTTGTTATAGAATGTAAATATTGTTCTATAAGTGAACAATTCAATGCACATTTATAAAAAAAATGTATAAGACAATGAATATTATAATGCATTATTTGAAATATTTGATGTGTTAAAATTTTTCATAATAAACTATTAATTTGATGTCTTTCATTATTTTTCACACCCCATTCATTTTTGAAATTGATAAGAACAAAACTTCCAGTCAAGAAGAGAAATAAAAATGAGTCACAACCCAAAAATGACAAACAAATAGCAGCTTCACACATGTTAGAACTACTATAAAGGTCGTCTCTATTTAAGCTAGCAAAAACTTAGTTCTCTGTGTCTACCTTGTTCAATTCAAGTAATACCTATTAATTTTGAATCTTAATTTAAAGGTCAGATCACCACTCATAAAAGATGATAATCTTGGGTTCAGTAAAAAGATTGATACAGTTGATCTGTTGTCATTCTCCATAATGATCAGTAACTTTGCTGTCATAACTAATTGAACAACTTATATATATTGAACAAAATCAATGAAGTTTCCTTAATGATCCTTGGCCAGTATTGATAGCTTCTGGTGTATAAACAAAATGTAGTCCTGGTATCGATGATGAGTTTATAAATTTAAGAACAAATATATAAACATGTATGTTCACGAAAGAACAACACAATACTTGAAAAGTGTGTTTTAGACCTCAAACTGAAAATAATAAACTTGAAAGTGGTTCAATCACCAGAAAGATTAGATTTTGGTTCACAAAGTTTCCCTTAACAAAAATTATTATTGTTATTTCATGCATCAATTGTCATTAAAAATCTAAGGTGAGCGACACAGGGTCCTTGGACCCTCTAGTTTTAAAAGCCGTAAAATTCAGAAATATATTTTTAGAAGTACATGAGTTCAGAGTCGGTTGTTGTTTCATCTTCTATTTTCTTATTGTTGCTAATCTGGATTACCTTTTAAATGGGCATTTGGTGGTTTCATTATCTTCAAATGAAGTTGAAAATCAAGTGTCACAGTTTATTTCATTAAAAAATTCCTACTTAGTAACAATTCAGATATTATTTGGAGACTTTTTATAACCTCTTGTGAAATAAATTGACAATAGCGAAAAACTCAACACTAATCGTTGACCTTATCTAAAACAAAATTGCAACATATTTCAATTCTACGATCAGGCAAAAGTTAAAGAATAAACATTTCTCTTTCCAAAAAGTCATGATTTAGCCTGCAGGTAGGGTGGTTCATTAAATTTGAAAAAAGTTGGCTTGGTCACTCCACTATACCATTTACCTTCAAGTATTCATAATTACAAATTTCACCATGCCCCATTGGGCATAACTATCTAAGTGCTCATATTGTCCGCAGCTTGATTATAATATAAAAGGCGTGATTTCCAAACTATAATTCAACAGCTTGCTTGATGAAGATTTTAGTTACAAAAAAAACACGGCTTATTTGTTTAGATCTGCTTCAACGAAATGCTCTGTTTATAATAGTTTTTGTCGCTTATGGGTATTGAAATTCAAACTTCTTTCTATGCATTGTACCTGCAGATTTACAGTACAGCTCTTTATAAACGATACACCGTGCGCAATAGGGACAGGCAATACTATACAGAATGCCGATCGATCCGCAGCACGACAAACATTGAAACAATTTGATGAAGGAAGCCTTAGTTTTTCTGATAATTTGGATCAGGTAAGTGATATACAAGTAAATAACAAGCTTATGTCAAAATAAAGATAAAAATCGACAAATCTACTATATTACTTATTGTAGTCTTTATATATAATTAAGATTAACAGTTTTTATATATAAAAAAATAAGTATACAACTTTGATGTTTTACACCGCATTATCAATCTTACTATGAACTACGAAATCCTGTTTTCCGTATGCAGTATACGTGTTTCTGCTTTCATTCCATTTTGTGATCTTTTTTACAATTAAATATACCTTTTTAGCTCACCTGGTCCGAAGGGTCAAGTGAGCTTTTCTCATCACTTGGCGTCCGTCGTCCGTCGTCGTTAACTTTTTCAAAAATGTTCTCTTCTGAAACTACTGGGCCAAATTTAACCAAACCTGGCCACAATCATCATTTGGGTATCTAGTTTAAAAATATGTCGATAACCCGGCCAACAAACCAAAATGACAGCCATGGCTAAACATAGAACAGAGGGGTAAAATGTAGATTTTGGCTTATATCTCTGAAACCAAAGCATTTAGAGCTAATCTGACATGGGGGTTAACTTGTTTATCAGGTCAAAATCCATCTGCCTTGAAATTTTTAGATGAATCGGACAAATTGTTGTTAGGTTGCTGCCCCTGAATTTGTAAATTTAAGGAAATTTTGCCGTTTTTGGTTATTATCTTGAATTATTTTATCGATAGAGATAAACTGTAGACAGCGATAATGTTCAGCAAAGTAAGATCTACAAATAAGTCAACAAGATTAAAATGGTCAGTTGATATTGCCCCTTATTTTTAACAATTTACATATATTTTGTAAATTTTTACAAAATATTTTCCACTGTAACTACTGGGCCAAGTTCATTACAGATAGAGATAATTGTAAGCAGCAAGAATGTTCAGTAAAGTAATATCTACAAACACATCACCATCACCAAAACACAATTTTGTCATGAATCCATCTGTGTCCTATTTTAAATATGCACATATGTAGACCCAGGTTAGTGACACAGGCTATTTATTTCGTTTATAATTTCAAATTACCAAGTATTACCAAACAGTCATGTAATTCAATTTGGAAGTTGGATGAAATTTTTTATCATGATTCTCGACATGCTCGATGTTATAAGAAAAAATATTCCACTGTAAGACAAAAAGAGAAAATGAGTATTCTGAATTACTCGCATATAATTCAAACGTAATTAAACAATAAGCCGATTTTCTGTCGTAAAAACTTTATGAAACAAGAGAAAAAAACATTGCACCACATTAATGAAGTGGATATGATAAATTGTTTTCCAAGTGACTTTACTTTTTTATACACTATGGATTCACTTACTTTTTACTTCATGCATTCAAAGTAAAATTTGTATAATGTAACAGGAGAATAATTACTAACGTGTATATATAAACATGTGATTATTATACCACCTTATAATTGAGCCGTTGGAATAGTTTAAGTTTTAAAGTCATACGTTACAGTTTTGATCCCATATTTACAGTTTGCGGACAATTTGCACATAGGCTATTTTTTGTCTGATTAAATAAAAAATGTAATAAAAGATATACCTTCATGTACTACTTTTTGAGTAAAATGAGGTTGAAATTTTATATATTTGCTCAAAATTCGGACAGAAATACAGAACTTTTTTGTTTTAAAAGATAAACACAAGCTGTTTTTTGTTAAATTATTCGTAAATTCTGTTTTATATGAATGTAGTTTACATTGGTGCAATTTGTTTTTTCAAATAACTCATATTTATCAAATGTTCACGAATGTAGAAAAAACATAATTTTTTTGCTTTATATTTATCCAATTTAAAAAAATTGCACTATTTATGTTTTCATGTAAATTTGCACACATAATAGTCTAACGTAATCAATCCAAATAACATTTTAAAAAAGAGGGGTCCAAGAACTCGTTTTCAAGTTAGATAAGTTTGAATGATAAAATTCAGTCGAAAACTGAATGTTTTCCCGATAAGTCGTAGTTTGACGTCGTGAAAATAACATAAAATAGCAACGTCATTACCTTCCCTGTAACTGTATCGTATAATGTTGATTGCTGTATCCCTATTTTTGACATTTTTACTGATTATTATGTCTGGGTGTTTTTCACATATCGTTGTCAATATAATGGAATTTGATACAACGGTCATACAAGTGTAAGGTTAAGCTAGGTGTAAAACCAGGTTCAATTCACCATTTTCTACAGAACAAAATGCATGTTCCAAGTCAGGAATATGACAGTTGTTATCCATTCCTTTGATGTGTTTGAGCTTTTGATTTTGCCATTTGATTAAGGACTTACCTTTTTAAATTTTCCTAGGAGAATTGTTGTATTTTTACTTTTTTTTTACTTGTGAGTTCGAATGTCCATTTGTTATCTTTCGTCTCCCTTATTAGTCAAGTAGTAATATTCAGCAATGACCTCTAATAGCTGACCTTCAATTTATGTGGACTCCTGTAGATATTTGTTCTAATGGCAATCATTTGAAAAAAATCTGACATCATTAATTTGTCTACATTGGACTGAAAGTTACGAAGAGACAATAACAATACTCTGCGACATTGCTGTCATCAAAGCGCAAGTCTGATACACATTTCTTAATACATGCCATAAAATTACCTCGATAATATCACCTTACTTTGAATATAAATATGTTTTCTGTTCGCATGTGATATTTCTAATATTTTTCTGCAAAACAACAACATTGCATATCAAATCACTGGAATGTTTTGGATGTTTTGTTTTTACAGCAAATCTGTAACTTCGTTTATTCTTGTTTGCTTATGGCAAACGAGGATGGCTATACATCAATTGGATTCCCAGCAATAGGAGCAGGTGCTTTGGAATATCCTGTTGATGTAGTAGCAAAATACATGTATGATACAGTAAACACTTTCGCTAAAAATCGTCCCAACTGTATAATGAGTGTCAATCTGGTGTTGTACGACGAAGAGACATTTAATGTGAGTAAAAGCATTTCATACTGTTTTTTGTTTTTTTAAGTTTTCGTAATAATATTCCCTCCATGAACATTTCCGTCAGTGTTATTTGATTGCAAGATTAACAACATTCGAATTTTTTGCCGAATTTTAGCGTTCGTGGTATACAACAAACAGAAGAGAGCGTGAAGCATATGCAGAAAAAGAAAAATTGATAGAGCAATGTGAATTTTGCATATATTTTTCATGCAATCTCATTTGTTGATTTATTTTTTCCATTACTCTTGTTCACTTGATGTTTCCAATTAAGGAATGATTTACTAATATTTATTTTCCAGTACACGTTTTTTTATTAAATTTTTTATCACTGTTGTTTCACTCGCATTTGTGCTGTGCGGTCGCCGACGTTCTAGAAAGAGGTCGCGTAGTTATAGTCACTAGGTATGGAAAATATCGGTGAATTAGTGTACGGGAAGACAGTAAATCAATAGCAGTACATTTCTGAAAATTTAATAAGATAACGGATTGTCTTTCAAAAGAAAATTCACACACGCTTGTATCATTATAGTAAAACATAGCCATTCAAATTAATAAAACATATTCAACTTTTTTTTAAAATTTGTATCATATGACCTAACTAACTTGTATTGCGGTGCAATGAAAAAATGGTATATTGTGCATGTTTCGCTTTTACAAATAATAAAATGAAAATATAAAAAAAGAAGATGTGGTATGATTGCCAATGAGAAAACTCTCCACAAGAGAACAAATGGTACAGAAATTAACCACTATATGTCAACGTACGACCTATAACAACGAGCAAAGCCCATACCACATAGTCAGCTATAAAAGGTCCCTACATGACAATGTAAAACAATGCAAACGAGACTTCTAACGGCCTAATTTAGGTAAAGCAAATGAACGAAAAAACAAATATGTAACACATAAACAAACGCCAACCACTAGATTACGGGCTCCTGGCTTGAGACAGGCACATACATACAGAATGTGGCGGGGTTAAACATGTTAGCGGGATCTCAACTAACCTGGGACAGTAGTGTAACAGTACAACATAAGAACGAACTATAAAAACCAGTTGAAAAAGGCTTTACTCATCAGATGGATAAAAATACACACACAATTGTATGTGGTAAAAGTACACCCCAACAACAAAACAAGCTGAGTGAAACAAGCGATAAAAGTTACAATAAGACAATATAAAAAAAACAATTCGAACGAACACATCAACGACCTGATCAATGTACATAACAAAATCACTGCATTGAAAACAAATATGATAGTTAGCAATTAACGACAATCATTAAATTGAAGTCACTTCACTTCAAACAATGATACACAATTGTTGGTTTTAAAATGTTTAAGAACAATCAACCCTGCAGTCGTCTGACATACAACAGTGATGTGAGAGCAAAACATATCAACTGATTTAAATTGCTCTAAAAATCATTTAAAATAATTTAATTCATTCATTTTTTGCTAGGTATATAGAAATGAACACATGAAAAGATTACTGACCGCTGAACTTATCAGTCTTGAGAAGAATATTGAAAAAGGTAATTATAAGATACGCATGCTCTTATTCGAGTAACTTTTACACAAGTTACAATGATCCATTGAAAAACATTTATCTTCATCATAAACGCCACCAAATATACACTGGAGAACATAAGCGTTTCCTTACGAATATCAAAACAACATAAAAACATAACTGTATTGGTCAACTTTTCGGTTAGCATATGCAGTGGGATTTCCAGTGACACTAGAACAATAGAAAAGTCACTCTTCTTATGAAAGAGATAGGAAAGGTAAAAAAAAAACCACAAAATCATTATATAACTTTTTTACAACCACTATAAGTAGAGTATATGTAAAGGCTGAATGTGTTGATATATGATTTTTTAATTGCCAAACATGTTGTTAATTGAACAATCTATTTTTCAACATAGGGTGTATAAAAAAAACTGCCAGACTTGACTGCATATTTTTCTAAATTTTTTTTAAAAATATATCAAACCTCAATAATGTAGCTTAATGAGGATCCAATTTTTAACGTGTTCCGACATGTAGTTACGTCACAAGATTTTTTCAAAGTTGGGTCATTTTGTCTATATGAATGTCGGTATATTCGTATGATCAAGCACACCGACAAGTGTATCGTTGGGACAACTCGATATAATGTAATCAATATACGTGACAAATTACCTACTAGAGATGACCAGGATATTGACAAATGAACGTACGAAATACATATTAATGAATTAATCCAACCTAAAAACGTCGAAGTGAAAGAAATTGCATGGTTCTGCATGTAGTTCAAAGAAATATTACCTGTTTATCACATTACTCCAAGCATTAATAATTTAATGTTTGCAACAATAGAAAAGGGTGCACTCGATATTCAAGACTCTGTTTTAAAATTTGAGGTCCCAATGTATTTGGGGGGGGGGGGGGGGTATAAAAGGGTGAAAGCATAGATATTAAAGTTTACTATTATACTGATATAATTCATTTTTAATTTTAAATCTTGTTTTCTTTTCCGAAATGTATCTATCTTTGTTGGCTTATGGCCAGACAAGCCAGATTAGGCTGATTACAAGGAACCCTGATCAAATTAAAGAAATAAGTTCCTAAAATGTTTTTTTTTTTAATATTTTGCATGTCGTAAAAGGGGGATGCTACAAAAATAGATATTGAAGTTTATTACTAGTGTATTGATACTTTTGATAATCAAATTGCAGTTGCATCTCTTATGGTTATTACATTTTCCGCTCATTCAATTACATGTAGTTTATTCATTATAATTGCAAATTTTTACGAATATAAATGAGTTTACAGACTGCTATTATCCAATATACCACATCATAGGAGGTGCATACTGGTGAGGGTCCAATCTTTGAGTACTAAGAGATATAACCCCAGAAATTTGGACCAGATCACCCAAACCACGCACACAGATGGACCTAAAGAACGTTTCAACTGGCTGAGTATCACATTATGGCATTAAAAAAAATTGAAAAATCAGACAACATAAATAAAACATTATTTTAAAATGTTGGTTTAGACATTCTTGAGACAATTACATTTTGTGAAATTTGTCCAACTGCTATGGTTTCATGTGAAAATCGACAATTTAGGACATTATAGTTAACATGAATTACCGGAAATTAAGTTATTTTGTACACCTATTTTTCTACACTAAATCGATGGGTATATTACTAAACGAAATCCTTCCACATTTTAAACATCTAAAATAATGACCTATGGACTTGAAAGGCGTATTATTGGGAAGAACCGAAATACAAAAAAGTTGCTTTCTCGCCGAATTTCCAAAGTGAAGACCAGTAACTTTGGGAAAATTGATGGACTGCAATATAATTCCTTCATGTAGGTGTGTAAACGAGGATCTACCGACCCACCAATTTTCACGTGTATCTGAAATCAATTTTAACCTTTTAACCCCCAATCCCGCCTGTAGGCGTGATGGCGACAACCATTCTTTGATGGCCAGTATGACCCTCCATACCTTTTTTGAACTGCCCCACCTGAACTATCATGATAGCAGGAACTTCAACCAAGCAGTTCATGGTCCATGAACTCTTCTAAGACGTCTGTTTATGAAAATATGGCACTTTGAAAGCCGTTTATAAGTTCCAAATCGGAATAACGTGTAAAATCAGGTGGGGTAGGCATCTTTTGATGGCCACTACGAAACTGGTAGTCATTGTAGGTATAAAATATTATCGTAAATGCATGCATAGGTGGTATAGAAACACAAAAAGGTATAATATGGCCAATAGGAAACTAGTCTGTAAAATCTAGGTCACCGTTTTGTCAAAAATCCGTAAAAACAGATATTTAGGCAGACTTGACTAGACAATAATAATTCGCCAGCAAGACACTTAAGTCCCATATACTCCCAGTTAGCATGAATGGAATGAAGTAACTATAGGGTAAGACTTGAATGACATAGAAACACAGTCTGGTCAATGTTCACCTCTCAAGGTCGTTTTATTTTCGGAAAATAGACGGAAAATTACCATTTTTCAGTGGGGGTGGGTTCAAACGAGAGATTTTTTAGAAACCTCTTGGGGGCGAATGAGTTAAGGAGTTGCGATGCTTAGGTTTATATTGGAAAGAGTAAAATTCCAAAGTGTACTAACACTTATAAAATATTTTCCCAAAGTTACTGGTCTTTGGTACTTTGGAGTATCTGTGACAAGGTGCATATATATAATATATGCAGTCAAACTTTTTAATTCCAAAGGGACTCTAAGATATCTCAACGAACCGGTGCATCCTATCGTCATTGAAGTTTCACATTGTCAGGAGCTGTATAAAGTTGAGACAAAATACACAGGCAGTTGGAAGGGACAAACAGATACACAAACCGACAAATGCATTTAAACATACGGGGCGGGCGATTCCTATCCTATATACACAAAACTTCGTTTGCATGGAGGGAGGGTTTTACAATTTACGGAGGACATACACTTGTATTCCATGCCTCAACCGCACTTTCTGATTTCGAATCGTTTATTGTATTTCCGTTAGTTCTACCATTTGTGTCCAGGATCATAACTAAAATTCTTAAACGAAATGTCCTTCCACGAGGACCATTTTGACAAAACTACATTGGCTAGAGGTATAAGGTAGGGTTGAGATCTCACAAAACATGTTTAACCTAGCCACATGTGTGCGCCTGTCCCAAGTCTCTGGCCTTTGTTAGTCGTGTATGTATTTTTTAATTTTCATAATGCCTCCCTATCTTAGAAATAGTCGAGGAAGGTCTTTGCCAAATTTCATGCTTGTAGCAGGATAAGCACAATTTTTCACAAAGCCGCCGTGTATCATATTCACATTATGTTGACACGTCTTAGTTGTTAGTGCTAGCCCATTTCAAACAAGCTAAACAATTACAGCATCATTCGATTTTCTTTACCGATCACCTCTTGTCAGAAGAGCGCACTGTTTACAGGGGAGGTAATATTTTTCACCAGTTCGCGCACTGATAGGCTTGTTAAATTAGTGCAAATTATGAATCGTATAACGAACCTATAATATTAAGCATTGAAAGAGGGAATTAATTTGTATTACTTGCAGCAGCTAAAAAATATATTTTTTCGCCTTTGAATAGCCGAACTGGTAGCTATAAAAGTCCATCATTTTCTTTCTAAATTCAGACAAAACTGCATTTCTGCACTAGCAAATTTATATCGTTCCTTGAATGGTTTAGCCTTATGTACCTGCTGAAAATAAAACAGAACAAAATTACTTTGCTATCTTTAGATATTATTCCCGAAGAAGTATATACCAACTTTTTACAATTGAAAGAAGGTTACCAACGAAAGAAAACGTTGACATGTGATATGACTAGGACAAAGATAATTATTTGAGTTTATTATATGGACAACCGGACACACTAAGAAGCCCAAACAAATTAACACAGGAAAGTTCCATCAATCATTTAAAGGGCAGCTGTAAAGGACAGGAATAGCAATTCCCTAATACTCTAAGGAAACCTTTCCCTGTAACGTAATTCCTGTTTACATTAGGATAAAGGTGATTTATAGTGTAATTTATCTGCGGAATCTTTGACGTTTTAAAGAAAAGATAATTTTAGAAAACCATTGATCTTTATAAATATTCTCCGATTTACACCTCTATAATGCTCTAATTTTAAAGTCATAAGAAACGAGTGACCGGTGAAAAATAATGTTCTTCCAATTCTTGAACCAATGCATACAAACATCATTAACTTAGTCTTCTGTGCACGAATTTATATTTTTTTTCGTGTCAATTTCGTATAATCGTCAATTTTATTTTCAATCGGTCAGTGTTGTTGTGAAAATATGGCAGGTAATTAAAGTTCGTGTTTTGAAGCCGAAGTTTAACGATTGTCACCTGTTTGTCAACAATCGACAAAAAATCAACAAAAAAGCACGGAAATTGAGCACGTGTTTAACATGTTAATTCAGATAATAGTTTATTTTAAGGACATCCATGCGTATTGTGATCACCGGATTTTTAAGAGATGGGTCACACTGAGGTCACTTTGCATACGGAAAATATGTCGAGGGAATTGCTTCCTGAAAAGCAATTAAAATAAAGTAAACTTCTTCTAAATATGAATAAATTAAAGAATTTTCTTCAGAAAAAAGTGTATGTACAGAAGTTTTATAATGAAAACTGTCCATTGAGTTATAAAAAAACATATGCATTATTTTTTTTTTTTGATTTGAGGTTTCATATGACTTTAAGCTTAGTCTACTACAATTCCAATGTATTGAGCATAAAACATAGCCTGATTGCTTTAGTTAGAATCATTATTTTATGCACCATAATATTAAGTTGGCTCTAAGTATTGATTTCATGTATGTCAAAATAAAAATTAAGAACACAGTTGAACTGATTAGGAAAAAATTACTTTCTTTTTATTTTTTGCCCCCAGATAATTCAGGAAAGGTTATGCATCTAGAAGACAAGAGGTGCTGATATACTTTTTGTGGTTTCCAGCTTAGCGATGACATGTTATGACGCCAAATAACAAGATAGTTTTATCTGTAACATATAATACCCTTTCTTTCAGTAACCGCGAACAAAGTGTAGACGCAGATAAACGAAGCCAAGTGAATCTGATCTATAACATTTCCAAATAAATATTTTTCTAGGTCAAGATGACTGAGATTTAGTCAGAAACAAAGATACACTGATGAGTAACACTTTCTATGTGTTTCTAATAGCTCCATCAAGGCAGGTGATATCAGAAGCTGGTATTTAACTTTTACTTTTTTCTTCAGAAAGAAAATGTTGTAAAGACAGATAACAAGAGATGCTGCTTTTAATATCCTCAATTTCTTTTCTTCCTTCTTATGCCAAGAAAGGTGACATATGACGACTATTTGTGATATTTAATTTTGTTAAATCTTATCAAATTGAAATGAAAATAAAAGCTGGTCTATAACTTTACTAGTTCGTGTTTTTGCACGCTTAACCAAGACGGGTAACGAGGATCATCGCAAAGATGCTGATGTGTAGCATATTTTATCTTCAGCTAAGCTAGAACAAAAAAAGTCCGATGACAAGGGAAGCTGGCCACTTACATTCACCATTTATGGTTTCTCTCTGCGAGATATATATAATGCCAAGAAGGGGTTAAATAGAGTCATAGAAGGACAAAATAAAACAGAAGAACACCATGATAGACTAATGTCAGTAACAGCTGACAAAGAGGTAGGTTCACATTGTCGCATACTTTTTGCAGTTTTACATATTTCTGATTTCCCTTGGAGTTTGGTGTTATTTTTACATATTCTAAATAAGATACACATCCACTACATAGGAGATATATTTGACATTAAAGCTGGTGCCATATAGATATTTTTTAAGAAAGAGAATGTTTGAACAAACTATGCATACAGCTTTGCGTTCGATTTCCTCTATGTACTTTGTTAAATTATTAAATACTAGAACACACCCGCGAAATCACGGGCATTAGAGCTTGTGAAAATTTGTATGTAGAATTGCAGTAAAAGATTTCATATCTGAAGAATTTCAAAAAAGGTATCAAAATTCATAGGTACTTGGAAACAGTTTTAAGTCCTCTCCCTTGTTTCCAAAGTCCGTTATTTTTTTCTGTTAAATTCCATTATATTTGCGTTTCTGTATACTATGCATGAACATACGTATACTATAAATAAAGAGCATTTGCCATTAACTATGAATTTCTTCTCCTAGACGATCACTGCTAAATTATTTGGAGTCTCTGTCAACGCAATAATTATTCTTCTGTCCTCGAGTACTCTTATGAAATTTATGTGCAAGTTTAAAACCGGAAGTCCTGTATAACTTACATTTAAAAGCGAAATTGCGGACATTTTAAGGTTGAAAGTGTGTTAACTATTTAAGGCTGAATTTTTGTAAAAAAAAATATGTCTTGGAATTTAAGAAATGATATCAAAAGTCATATAGGTACATGGAGACAGGACAATATTTCTAAGCCCTCTCATTTTTTTCAAAGTCCGTTATTGTTTTGTTTTCTGTTATATTCCATTATTTTCGCGTTTCTTTATACTTTGAACATACGTTCCTATATTATAAATATTAGAGTGTATTTAATTTTCTATTAACTATTAATTCTATAAAGTTTTTTGTCCATGGCGATCACTGCTTTATTATATAGAGAGTCTCTATGTATTATAGTAGTATATTAAGGTTTATCATAAGGAATTGAAAAATATGGCCTTGTTTACACCTCCAAAATTACTATGAGTACAGACAAACTGGTACATCCAGGAAAGTTTTAAGGCATGGCAGGAACTAGATATATAAAAGTTATATGAAGTCTACGTTTCAGAAAATTAAAAACTTACCTGGATTTTGATGTCTGCAGAAGATAGCAAAATAAACAAACACCCGAGTTTCATTTGATACGATCCACTCAGTTACACAGTTTAAACCTGTTAAATCACCTATTGTTTACAGGTGTCTATTGTCCATCTATTTTCCATTTAAATCAATACTACTCACAACATTGATTATATGAGGGGAGCTTTTCAATCGTTTTCACTACTTAGTTAATTTTTGCACCTTCTGCAGGAACGAAAAAAAATGGATAGCAAAATCTAGAAAAGTTTATAATTTTCTGAAACATAAAATGCATTTAAAATTTATATATCTAGTTCCTGCCATCCCTTAAAACTGTTGCAGGTGTATAGGTTAGTCTGTACTCAGAGTAAAATTTGGGGTGTAAATACGGCCATTTTAGCCAAAAGATTATGATGAACCTTAATCATAGTATATACATGGGGATGATGCAGATAAACGTGAAAATAATTGTCTTGTCCCCGTACGAGTACGTATGAAAATATTGTGTAAGTTAAAACCGAGGTATAATAGAAGTGGTTCTTACGATCTAAAAACCACGATATGGACAACACTCGATTGGTTAATTTATTTATCATTTTTTATCTATCATACGATTGGTTATCAATGTTAAAACCGGTAGTCATGTCCGACTTAATTAGTTATCAAAAGTACCAGGATTATAATTTTATACGCCAAACGCGCGTTTCGTCTACATAAGACTCATTAGTGACGCTCAGATCAAAATAGTTAAAAAGCCAAATAAATACAAAGTTGAAGAGCATTGAGGACCCAAAATTCCAAAAAGTTGTGCCAAATACGGCTAAGGTAATCTACTCCTGGGGTAAGAAAATCCTTAGTTTTTCGAAAAATTCAAAGTTTTGTAAACAGAAAATTTATAAAAATGACCATATAATTGATATTCATGTCAACACCGAAGTGCTGACTACTGGGCTGGTGATACCCTCGGGGACGAAACGTCCACCAGCAGTGGCATCTACCCAGTGGTGTAAATAGTTATCAAAAGTACCAGGATTATAATTTTATACGCCAAACGCGCGTTTCGTCTACATAAGACTCATCAGTGACGCTCAGATCAAAATAGTTAAAAAGCCAAATAAATACAAAGTTGAAGAGCATTGAGGACCCAAAATTCCAAAAAGTTGTGCCAAATACGGCTAAGGTAATCTACTCCTGGGGTAAGAAAATCCTTAGTTTTTCGAAAAATTCAAAGTTTTGTAAACAGAAAATTTATAAAAATGACCATATAATTGATATTCATGTCAACACCGAAGTGCTGACTACTGGGCTGGTGATACCCTCGGGGACGAAACGTCCACCAGCAGTGGCATCTACCCAGTGGTGTAAATAGTTATCAAAAGTACCAGGATTATAATTTTATACGCCAAACGCGCGTTTCGTCTACATAAGACTCATCAGTGACGCTCAGATCAAAATAGTTAAAAAGCCAAATAAATACAAAGTTGAAGAGCATTGAGGACCCAAAATTCCAAAAAGTTGTGCCAAATACGGCTAAGGTAATCTACTCCTGGGGTAAAAGTCAGTTTGATGACGGAAACTCACTGCTATATTGTATAGAGTCTCTTTATATTATATAATAGTATATTAACCATAGTATACATGCAGATAAACGCAAATATAGTAGTATGTTAATCATAGTATACATGCAGATAAATGCAAGAATAGTCGTTCTCTCCCCGTCCGAGAAGTTATGAAAATTATGTACAAGTTAAAACCGAGGTATAAAAGTAGTGTTTCTTATGATATAAAAACCACGATATGGACAACGCTCTGATTGGCTTGTTTATTTTTCATTTTTGTTATCTACCATACAATTGGTTCTCAATGTTGAAACCGGAAGTCATGGTGTGATATGGAAGTCGGTTTGATGACGGAAGCAATATTCGGACGCCTAAATTTTCGTTTTTCTCCCAAAATAACCCAAACTGAATAATAAGAATGGATGACAAATGCGACTATGCAAGGTACCTATAGGACACAGAGGCATGATGATTATTAATTTATTGTGGGAGGAAGAGAAGCGACACACAAAATGAGGTCTTCTCGTTTAATAGTATAGATATGAAATGTCAAACATAAGCTTTTTAAAATGAAAACATTTGCCAAATATCTTTATCTTTATGATGATTAAAAAATAAAAAAATAACTGATACCCTAAACTGGAATCAGACATCGCAATATGTCCGAGGGATAATAAGATAAGATAAGTTGATTTGGTAGAGGTGATTACATACGTATTTTCATGTTTGTAATTATAAAAGATTTGAATATTAAAGCGTGTATACAAACTTACTTCTACTATCTTGTAGGTCCGTAAAGTGTGAACATGCACGAGCATAACGTATCAATTGAAACATAGTATAAACACCATACAACTGAGTAGAGGGTATATTACTGCTGAAAAATAAGAAATTGATAATTGGGCAGTGGAAATTATCATAACATATTCTATTAGTTATACAAACCAGATAAACTTTATGAATATAAAACTTTATGAATATAAGACTATGTGTCCAAATTATTACAATATCATGACAATATAGGATATATGTTATACATGTAAACAAATCTTTATGTACTTCACATCTTGCCACTGTATGCAATGTTACTTTCGTTCAACAAATCTATTTCTAATACTGATCATATTAAGATAAAAATAAATAGTTTGCTTTTTCCGAGTTGGATTACTCATTGCATTTCTTTAATTGATTTTTTGGGTGTTAAAAGGTTATGCATTTTTCTACAATCGAGTTGAACTCTACATTGAGATATTTTTTTTAATTCTCAAATCTAGCAACACTTATTAATTACTCTGCTTTTATAACTATGTACATGAACGTAATGAAAATGCTTAGCATCTATTTAATTCTTGACTTTATTGTAATTTCAGTTTTCATGCTTTTATTTTTTATCTTTTTAGGTAATTATGGATACAGAATTCAGCACGATTATTAAAAGTCATGAGGATGATTACAGAAGAGAGTCTGATGGGGCAGCGGTAGCGTTTAAAGACTATCAGAGAGATGTAAATGACGGTTTGCAGAAAGAAAAGACTGCATATCTGAAGAAAGACAAAGAAGATAAACTAGAAGTTTTGACAAAAGAAAAATCACCTGGTGAATTTCATTTATCATGATTCCACTTCTCCTGAATAAATCTGTTTCAGATTGACAAGGAATTCTATTCTCAGTTTGTCGGTCTTCAGCAAAAAAGAAATCGTGTATTTCATATGTTCAGCCCTATACTAGACTTAGCCGAAACAAGTAGTGAAAAGTAAAATAATAAAACTACCTAACTGTAACGAAAATTTAATCAAACAGATCGTATTCCTGATTGTTCTGATCCAACCCTCTGTGCGCACGTAACGAAATATTTAAAAATTTTATTACACTAACATGTTTCATTCCCGAGGATTCTATCCCTTGTTAAACTAATGCTTGATGTGTTTCCTACAGTTTTAGTTTGTAACCCGGATTTTTTTTCTCTCAATCGATTTGTGAATTTCGAACAGCGGTATACTACTGTTGCCTTTATTGACAGGATTAAATGCCATTTCATTAATAATTTTAATTTCATAAACACTAATTTGATGATGTAAAATAAGATTGTAACTCATTAAGACAAAGTTGCTATACAGAAAGAGCTATTTACACAGTAGCTAGGGATCCATTCAACTTAACAGAGTCGAGATTTGTACTGTCATCGATAAAGTATTACTATATGCGGTTTAAGGATGTACAAAAAATGTACATAGGTGATCTAAGGTAAAATTAAATAAATCAAGAATTCAAAATTAATACTTTAAGCTGGAAGAGTATTAGTTAAGGATCAAAATAAGCTAAAAATATTGATAGGTCATGGAGCCCCTTTTCAAGATATTTGATTTATTAAATATGGCGGGAAAAGGCTGATTCGGACTTTTACCTTATATTTGCATTGGTATTATTTGGGTCTCCAATCAAAAGAAAGAAAATCAAGAATCTGCTTACATTTTGTAATATGACCTTTTATGAGCTACAAAATAGGTGTTATGGGGGAAAATATTTTACCTTTTATCGTATGGAAAAACAAAGGAGTCCGAACATTGGATACTTATTTCAAAACCTCAACTAAGGACACCATTTAGCCGGGCTTCAAAGTTATTGTGAAATACTTATTCAAGAGGTTACGTGAATCAGATGTGGATACTAAAAAAACCAAAGATCTGTTAGAGTACATAGAATCTAAGATTCTTTCATCTTGCAATAGTATTAAAACATTTGACTTTTCTTCACTTTACACAAGTATTCCACATTCCAAACTAAAAGACGAATTAAAAGAGTTGGTCTTGCTTCGTTTTATAAAAAAATGTCCAACGTAGATACAAGTGTCTTGTCTTAGGGATGGATAAATCCTACTTTGTAAAGGATCATACTGATTCAAACAAAAAATTCTCTGAAACTGACATTACTAAGATGCTTGATTTTTTGATTGACAACATATTTGTTACGTTTGGAGAATGAGTTCTTCAACAGACTGTCGGCATTCCAATGGGAACTTACTGTGCCCCTCTTCTTTCCGATTTGTTTCTTTAAAATTATGAGGCTGACTTCATACAGGAACTTCTCCGGATGAAAAATAAGAAGTAAGCAATATCCTTTAACTTTACTTTCCCCTATATAGATGATGCTCTCTCACTAAATAACTCGAATTTGGTGCCTATGTTGAACGCATCTATCCCATCGAACTAGAGATAAAGGATACAACAGATACATTTAAGTCTCACTCATATCTTGACTTACATCTAGAAATTGACAATGGTGGTCGGTTGAAAACAAAACTTTACGACATACGAGATGATTTCAGCTTCCCAATTGTGAACTTTCCATTTCTATAGAGCAACATTCCAGTAGCGCCTGCATATGATTTTCCCGCGCTTGACTTTCCTATCATGATTTCCTTGATAGAGGATTGCTGCTTATAAGGAAGCTATAAAACCAAGATTTCCAAATGATGAAGTTGAAATCATCCCTTCGTAAATTTTACGGACACCATCACGAGTTGGTTGACCGTTATTGAATAACCGTTTCATAGATGATCTCGGATATGTTTATAACGTCGAAACTAGAATCCCCTTCCATTTTCATGAATGTGACCTACCGAATTGGACTATTTACCGGGTTTGTATTAACATGAGCAACCAGACAGGTGTCACATGAGGAGCCGGATCTGCTTACCCTTCCGGAGCACCTGAGATCACCTCCAGTTTTTGACGGGGTTCCTGTTGCTCAGTATTTAGTTTTATATGTTGTTTCTTGTGTACTATTTTTTCTGTTTGTCTTTTTCATTTTTAGCCATGGCGTTGTCAGTTTATTTTCAATTTATGAGTTTGACTCTTCCTCTGGTATCTTATTCCCTCTTTCATTAATGCTCTTTTTCTTTAAAAAGATGGACAGATGATACAAAGAAAAAAAGTAAATTGTTAAATAGGAACGACACCATGTATCTAGTCATTACCAAGCCTACACTCGGTTGCTCTTGCTGTACCTTTTTTTTTTTATTTGTTCACGCATCATTGTAAATATAACGGAATTTGATTCGACTGTCGTACAAGTGAGAGGTTTAGCGATATAGAACCAAGTTCAATCCACCATTTTCTACATTTGAAAATTCCTGTACCAAGTCAGGAATATGACAGTTGTTGTCCGTTCGTTTGATGTATTTTATCAGTTGATTTTGCCATTTGATTAGGGAGTTTCCGTTTTGAATTTTTCACAGCGTTCAGTATTTTTGTGATTTTACTTATTGATAGGTCAGTTTAATTCAACAGTGTCATCCTTGGTATAAAACGTTGGTTGCGTATTATATAATATCAGATTGGTGAATGTTTAATGTTTGGTACTTTCCATTATTTCTTATTTTTCTCCTCCTAACATTTGGATTTCCTTTTACGTAATGAAAGTAATTCATCAATTGAAACTAATGTGGCGGTTTAGTGCTATACTAAGGAAAATAAAAAATAAAATACCCATGATTAATTTACAAAAAAAAAATGTTATGATACCTACATTCTGAGAGATTTCATAAGAAAATTGGTCTCACTTTTTTTGGCTGTATTGGCTTCATATAATTATTTTCAATTTTAGGAGATAGAGGAATATCTAAGTGGCCACAAGAATGGGAAGACCAGGGAACACGTAATCTGAAAGCTTTTCGACTACTGAACTCATCACTAGAATACAAGACTGTTGAAAACAAGTTTATAGAATCTGTATTTAGTGGAAGACCAGAATGGTCCGCCCAGTTTAATAAACAGACATTTAAAGTTACAAAGGTAATAAATTCACCCAATATATAAATAATATATGTGATCGGATAACAACGTAATATGCCTCACCAAAACCGTGATTCTGGGCTGTCTATTTAACAGAAACCACCTCCTTTTCTAGAAAAAATGATTTTGAAATAAGTAATATTGAAACTATGTGGTTTGAAGTTAAACCCAGCTATAAGAAATCTTTTTTATTGTGCTTTGTTTATAGGCCACCCAAGTCACTAATTGGTTGGATAGATAAGTTTGAGGATGAGATTAAGATTGCAATGAAATATAATTCAGATGTAATACTTATGGGAGATTTTAACATAAATTGTTTACAACCCAATAAAATTCCACAAAGATGGTTAACTGCTCTAGAAACTTATAACTTTCAACAGATAATTAAGGAACCAACTAGAGTAACAAATGAATCAAAAACTTTGATTGACCAAATATATGTCACTAGTTTAAGCATGGTTAAAGAGGCTCATGTTTCTAAATATTCTATTAGTGATCACTATCCAATATGTATGACAAGACAAGAGAAATTGTATGATAAAAAACATTCTCATTCAACAATCACTTATAGAAATTTTAAGACTTTTAATGAGCAAAATTATTTAAAAGATTTAAAAAGTGCACCTTTTCAACATATTAAATTTGAAAATGACCCATCTGTTTGTATTGAAATGTGGTACAACATTTTTAATAACATTTTAAATAAACATGCCCCTATTGTGAAAAAGAGGGTAAAAAAAGACGGACAGCCTGAATGGTACAATAAAGAAATCTCATATGCAAGAAAAATGAGAGATAAATATCACTCACTGGGAATGTGGGCTGAATATAGATTCTGGAGAAACAGAACAAAACATATTATTGATAAATCTAAACAGAAATATTATAATGATATGATAAAAGACTCAAAAGATTCTAAAACACTATGGAAATGTATTCACAGCCTAAATCCATCTAATCCATCAAAACCACATGAACTTATTACAACTGGAGACCATAAAACAACCGATCATAAAGAAATTGCTAATACGTTCAATAATTATTTCACCTCATGTGTTGAAAAATTAAGGCATAGTACGGCACCAATCAACTCAAATTTTAATACTCTGACAAACTATGTACAAAAGAAATTCTTGAAAAAAAGGCATAATAAATTCATCATTCCTCCAGTAAAAGTTTCAGAACTATTTGCTGAAATAACTAAACTAGATGTTAAGACATCTTCTGGTACTGACAATATAGGTCCTAAGATTTTAAAACTTAGTGCTCCTTTCATAGCATCTTCCTTAACATACATTTTTAATCGAATGATTGATACTGGTATTTATCCATCTGTTTTAAAAAATGCCAAAGTAGCTCCAATTTTCAAATCTGGTAAAAAAAAATGTAGCTAGCAATTACAGACCAATATCTGTTTTGCCAACATTATCAAAATTAATTGAGAGACATGTATCAAAACATCTGTATAAATATTTGACAAAGTTTGATATTTTACACCCTTCCCAGTCTGGTTTTAGACCCAACCATTCATGTCAAACTGCCCTCATTAATATTATGGATAAATGGCTACACGAAATGAATAATGGAAATATCAATTTGGCAGTCCTCTTGGATTTTAAGAAAGCTTTTGATGTTGTTGATCATGTAATTCTATGTAAAAAACTTCTAATTTATGGCTTCCATGAAGATACTGTTGAATTTTTAAAATCATATTTGAGTGAAAGAACACAGCAAGTCCATATAAATAATCAGTTTTCTAATAAAAAGTTTATAAATTTTTTATCAATACTTGGTCCCATTTTGTTTGTTTTGTTCATAAATGACCTTCCATTACACATCAAAAACTGCCATACAGACTTGTATGCTGATGACACACCTATGCATACATCAGGAAAGACTATTGGTGACATGCAATTAAAAGTACAAGATGATCTCCAATGTGTTGAAAAATGGTGTCATGAAAATAGCATGTTTATAAATTCAGACAAGACGAAATGTATGGTTATAGGTACAAGACAAAGGCTGCGTTTAAATCAAGCAGATCCAGTTCTAACTATTGAGAATAATATTCTTCAAAAATCATCAATTGGAAAACTTTTAGGTGTTAGAATTGACTCTAATCTGTCCTGGACAGGCCATATTAATTACTTATGTTCATCAATTTCATCAAGAATTTTTTTACTCTGTAAAATCAAGAAATTTCTAAATATTGATCTAAAAAAATTATTTTATAATGGTTATATTCTCCCACTGATAGATTATTGTTGTATTATTTGGAGTGGTTGTGCTAAAAATGAGCTAGTCAGAATAATAAAATTGCAAAAAAGGGCTGCAAGACTTATTTTAGATGCTGATCCACTTTCATCATCAGCTCCACTGTTTAAACAGCTTGGATGGATGACAGTAGAGAACAGAATCTCATACCACAAATCAGTTTTGATGCATAAATGCCTTAAGAATGAAGCCCCTGTATATCTCACTGAAAAGTTTAAAGAAATGCCAGAAATAAACCAATATTGTTTGAGAAATGCCTCTTGCAAAAATTTACAAGTTCCAAAAGCCAAAACATAAGAAATCTTTTATATATTCAGGATCTATTTTATGGAATAACTTACCAATATCCCTGAAAAAATCAACCTCAAGTACAAGCTCATTCAAAAAAGATTTAAAAAATTACTTGATGGAACATTAAGAAGCTGTGCGTTTTTTATATGCATAATAATTTTCACACACTTACTCAAACTTATGACATTGTTGATGCCAATACTATACATGTCATATATGAATTTGTAACTTTTACCTGTTTTGAAAATTGTATATTTCATAACAATTTTTTATTTCATTATTATTCATGTATGTGTGTCTGTTTGATATTTTGTAATTGTTTGTTATATTTCATTGTATTTTATGAGGGCCTCAGGGAAGATTAGCTTTACAGCTAACTGTGTAACCCTCTTTAAATAAAGAATTATTATTATTATTATTATTATTATTATTATTATATTATTATTATTATTCAAATACTATTCCATATTCCTAAACCCATGGTTCTTTTTTTTAAGTATTAGGACGCTTTGTTTCTATTCAATATGAAAAATCTTGTAAAATACACACAAAGAACTTTTAAGTGTATTCAATTTCCATAATACTCTTTTCACATATAAAATATATGATTTTTATTTTAGTACTCATTTATCATATGAAAGAAGATTAACTTTGAATTACATACATATATAGAATATCTTAAAAACTAAACTGCAACCTGTTCATACAATAATTTTCAAAATAGTATGTAAATTTGAAGTTAATTGTTCATACAAGATTATGAATTAAAATATAAGGAGAAACAACAAGAGGTATAAGTTAAGAAAATAAATATCTTGTTACCTAAAATATACTTTACAAAACTGATTATTTGATTGTTGTAATGTGTTTACATAGTCTTATTAATTACTGATATTTTTTTATATTTCTTATTTTTTTGTTAGATTGAAAGAGTACAAAATGTGTCTTTATACGACATGTACAAGATGGAGAAGGCTTTACTAGAGGAACAAAATCCTGAATGTACAAAGAATGAACTGGAATTATGGCATGGTACACCAAATAAAACTGTCAATATGATAAATTCTTATGGTTTCAAACAATTTCATAAAGCAACCAGTAAGTATTTATTTTTTAAGTCTGCATGAATATTGCAATAGCTATAGTGTTCATGAATATCTGTAAATGCACAATTTTATGGGAAATAATAAGGATATAGCAGTTCGCTGATCTATATGACGTAACCATAACTACGAAGCCTTTTGTTATAACCTCAACTACCACACAGCGAAAATGTGAGGGGAAAATCGGGGTGAAAGAATTTAAAAAACTGGTAATATTTGATTTTCAAATATCAACTTTTGTCACTGCTGAGTCTTACATAGACGAAACGCGCGTCTAGCGTATTAAATTAAAATCCTGGTACCTTTGAAAACTATCAGTACAACAATTCATTTGTTAACTGTTGAAGGAAACTTTCATTCGCAAATTTTGAATGTTTAAAAAAACATATCTCTATGTATGCACTTATTTGTCAACGTGCTCCACGTGCTCTATGTTGGTGGTTTATCAATGTCACGATTCAGTCACCCACGGCAAGAAACTTTAATGTTGATAAGCTTGCGATTATCAATTACAAAATGGAATATAATTTGTCGATAATACGAATTAGATTATTAATAAATGTAAAATAAAGGCAACAGTAGTATACCCTGTTCAAAACTCATAAATCCATGGACATAAAACAAAATCGGGATAACCTTGAATTGTTGACTTAGTTAAGTACATATACTTCAATTGGATCAATAGTGTCGATAACATTAAAATTACAAGAAACTTGTTTTATATGACTAAATGAAATACTAAATTCATTTCCATTGTGCTAGTTTCAAATTTGACAGTTCCCCTGATACTGCCGAAGCCTACCATTTTTTTAAACTAAACTCTCAAAGATGAACAATTTGATAGGAAAACAATCTTGATGATTTCTCCCTTGCGATTTATCTACCATTTTGTTTTATCCACATTGTACATTGTTGCAATGTTCTTGCATAAGTCTACTTCTATATAATGCATAACAAATCCTTCATCACAAATAGGAATGTGATTTTGCCTTGGTTCGCATCAGTCTCACATATACTTTATGTCATTTCATTGTTCTTTTCGATACTTTTAGCTTTCGGTCACAAATACTGGTATGTTCTTCAAATACTTTTCCATATGTATCCAAAAATCTTTTTGTAGTAACAAACAGTCCTTGGTCATCTTTTGAAATAGGTGGATGGACAGGGATGAAGTTTTTTTTTTTTTAGAATTGTAACTTTCAAATTGCTGCTTAATCCAAAAGTCTTAAAATTGGCTTATTTAAAATGGGGAAATGGAGCTTTACACTCTCTTGAGTGTATCCAAAATCAAATTTCTGACAGTCTCATCACCAGCAGATTTTATTCTGAAATTAGGTAGATGTTTTTTGAAAAAAAAATGTTTTTCAGTAGCCATGATCATGAGTGAAATTGAAGGAATGAGCCAAATGGGATGAGAAGATTATGGTTCATGATATTCAGTTACAGTTAGTGCCAACTTATAAAAAATGTATCAAAGTTTTATGATCAATGATTTTTTATTTTTATAAAAGTTATCAATATAAATTTCGTTGATCATATGATGGCCTCCTAATAAATTTATTATTGATTTTTTCCTGATTTGTTGTAAAAAAAAAACATAGTTTTTTTCTGGTAAATACATAACTACATGTAACTCACGTATTATCTTTGGAATTGCTAACATAGAATGTACACATTTCGTGAGGTCACCTGCGGACTCGGAAATTTACAATCTAAAACATGAAACCTGGTGATAAATTCCTGACCAAACTATCTGTAAAGTAATATGTGTTTACATTTTAAAAAATCTTTAAATGAGTAGTAAAAAAAAAACCATTGAATTAATTGATCTTCAGTAAGAATGAATTAAAATATTGTTTGGGCATAATGATTGGGAACTTACAACTATTGATGCTAATCCTTGGTGGGGTTCGTGTTGATTTAGTCTGTATACGCCCGTCAAAATTTTGACGGGACGTATTATGGTATACACATGTCCGGTGTCCGTCCGTCCGTCTGTCCGTCTGTCCGTCTGTCCGTCTGTCTGTCTGTCTGTCTGTCTGTCTGTCTGTCTGTCTGTCCGGCGTAAACATGTCGCACCGTAACTTGAGAACGACTTATCCAAATATCATGAAACTTAATATTATTGTTTCTTATGATGGTCAAAAGATCTGTATACTTTTTGGTGAAAATAAGATTTAACTTTTTGAGTTACGGCACTTTGTAATTAAAACAGGGGTGTGTTTTTTTTCACATGTCTCACCGTATCTCAAAAAAGATTCTTGATTATGGCTTAAAACTTTAAACACTTCTTAGTTATATTAATCTCAATATCTGTTTACTTTTTGGCGATGATTCAAAATTTCATTTTTGAGTTTTTGAGTATTTTGTAAAAAAGGGGGAGAGGTTTTTTACATGTTGTGCCGTATCTCAAAAACAATTTATGATTTTTGCTTAAAACTTTACACACTTATTTGTTATATTAATCTTAAGATCTGCATACTTTTTGGTGATGATTCAAAATTTTATGTTCGAGTTATTGAGTATTTTGTTAAACAGGGGAGGTTTTTTTTACATGTCGCGCCGTATCTCAAAAATAATTTATGATTATTGCTTAAAACTTTACACACTTCTTTGTTATATTAATCTAAAGATCTGTATACTTTTTGGTTTTTGATTCAAAATTTTATTTTAGTGATATTTAGTTTAAAAAAAAAACAGGGTGAGGGGTTTCACATGTCCCGCCGTGTCTCAAAAACAATACATGTATATGGTTATTGCTTAAAACTTTCTCAGAAACTATTTATGATTATTGCATATAACTTCCACATAAGACGTCGGGCGTATCATGCGCTCATGGCGCAGCTGTTTATTTACTATGTTGTGTTTTCGGTACTATTATTTGTCATCTTTTAGCCATGGCGTGTCAGTTAATTTTTGATGAATGAGTTTGAGTGTCCATCTGGTATCTTTCGCCCTTTTTTACTATTTCTGTTCATAACATAATTCAGGAAAACTTTCGAAATGTTATGTCAACGAAACAAATATCCATTAGAGCCGTGGATGTAATCATTTTTTGAAACCGGCTTACAGAAATAGACAAACCCCATACTTTAAAGAAGCCTAGAAAATGCCCCGACACGACAAAATGTTTAAACGTTGAAAATAAACAGTCTGACTTATGACGAAACAATACATGAACGACCAATATGACAGACATCAACCCACTGACTAATAGCTTAAAATTCTTGGTGACTCTGCTGTTACTAATGAATAAGGCGGGAATGCACAAAATCTTCAGATGACCATAGAACAGAGCACACAAACAGACAGTAATGAAAACGATGATTTACCAGGATTTGTCATACAGAAATATTCGTCCCAAGTAGATGTAGATACTGCTTCTATAAGCCATGCATTGCCGATGAAAAAACACAAATGAGATGGCTTGGTCAGTCAGATATACCCGATCTAAGGAAATCAAGTTTGAGAAAGGAACATGTAGCCATGGCGTCGTCAGTTTATTTTCGATCTATGAGTTTACGTTCATTTGGGTTTAATGTTCTTGATTCTGCTGCAGGATTTTTATTACTTCAAAAATATTTATCAAGAATACACTTTACAGATTATTTGTAGGTTATGTGACATTGTTTGAAAATCCCTCCTTGAACAATGTAATTCTCAAAATTATGTCCCTGAAATGAATGTGGCAAAGACATTTGAATACCCCACTATTTCATTCATTGACTGCTATTGATACTCTTTTCCTATTGACTGCTATTGATACTCTTTTCCGAGCCATTAAGTGACTGTTCATCTCATGCTAATGAACTTTCGATGTATTATCAAAGTTTTCCGGATCGTGGCATTGATAAACGATCAACACAGACTTATGGAGCACGTGAAAAGTAAGTAACTTGATAGAGCGATGTAAGCTTTTTCATTCTCTCTTTTCAAATTAGACATCTGCATATCAGTGTAAAAATAAAATAACAAAATAACGAGCTCCAAGAAAAATTCTTAACGGAAAGTCACTAAGCAAAATGATAAATCAAAAGCTCAAAACATCAAAGCAATGGATAACAACCAGCATATTTCTGTCTTGGTATACATGTATGCATGTTCTTATGTAAATGTAATGATTTTTTATATTCAACTTGTTCCTTAAGAATAAATTATTACCATTACCCTTCAGAGAATTATATTGCAAGAACGTACACGTACTCTAAGACTTGTTATATAGTAAAACTTAACTAATCAAATATATACAACATATTCACCTTTCTTTGAATTAATTCTAAATATTATACGACATTACCAATACTGTTCATAATTTTAAATGTAACAAAAAAAAAGAGGCAAGTTATGTACTGTTGACAGATTGAAAAGCATTATGTTCTCTAAGGAAGCATTTTGCCTTTTTACGTTATAAATATTTTAATATCTGGTGTTTTTGATGCCCCACCTACGATAGAAGAGGGGCATTATGCTTTCTGGTCTGTGCGTCCGTCTGTTCGTTTGTTCGTCCGTTCATCCGTCCGTCTGTCCCGTTTCAGGTTAAAGTTTTTGGTCAAGGTAGTTTTTGATGAAGTTGAAGTCAAATCAACTTCAAACTTGGTACACATGTTCCCTATGGTATGATCTTTCTAATTTAAATGTCAAATAAGATTTTTGACCCCAATTTCACGGTCCACTGAACATAGAAAATGAAAGTGCAAGTTTCAGGTTAAAGTTTTTAGTCAAGGTAGTTTTTGAGGAAGTTGAAGTCCAATCAACTTGAAACTTTTACACATGTTCCTTGTGATACGATGTGTCTAATTTAAATGCCAAATAAGATTTTTATCCCACTTTCACGGTCCACTAAATATAGATAATGATAGTGCGAGTGGGGCATCCGTGTACTTTGGATACATTCTTGTTTCAAACAGAAACTTCATCAAAAACTACCTTGACCAAAAACTTTAACCTGAAACTCGCACTTTCATTTTCTATGTTCAAGGGATCGTGGAATTGGGGTCAAAAGTCTTATTTGGCTTCAAAATTAGAAAGATCATATCATAAGGAACATGTGCAGTAAGTTTCATGTTAATTGGACTAGGGCTTCATTAAAAACTACCGTGACCAAAAACTTTAACCAAGACTTTAACCTGAAGCGGGACGAATGGACGGACGGACGAACGAACAGAAAAACGAACAGACGGACGGACGCACAGACCAAAAAACAAAATGCCCCTCTACTATCGTAGGTGGGGCATACAAATCGATTATAAGAGTTGTTAACAACACTTATTTGATCCTTATTTAGGATAGACTTACGCTAAAATTTGAGCAAAATATTTCATTTTTAATGATAACACAAGTGGGTAAACAAATTATTTATCAGTGAATATGATTGAATATACATTGTTATGGCTTGATATGTTTAGTATGCTATACCTTTGTAATTTGGATATTTAAAAGGGATGAATTGTTGTTCATTTGTATTGTAGAAGAATTAAAATGGGATGAAGGTGTCTTCTTTACAGCAGACGCCTCACACGCAGCCATGAAAGGGTTGAGAACCGGTTATGCAGCTGATGAGCAATGTATTTACATGTGTAAAGTGTTGACAGGTGTTCATTGTAAATGGGTAATAGGAATGCTCGAACTTCCATTTAGACAAGATGGAACTATTCTAAAATTCAATTCTGCAAAGGATGATAAATATGACCCTGTTGCTGAATATATAATATTCAATTTCAAACAGGCGTATCCACAGTACTGTATTAAATTCAAATATTAGTCGAACAATACATACTATTGATTCAGATCTGATTTGAGTATTAATATTACAAACAGTATCATTATGTATGATATTTTCCGTCTTAAATATCATTCAAGTGCATTTTATTATCAAATACATGTGTGAATGTCCTAGGTTCAGAAGCCTTTATTTGTCTGTCGGGATTTTTCATAATGTTTACTCAAAGTATTATGCATCTTTTAGAAGAAGATGAAAACAACACGATATAAGTTTCATGCTTCCGAAGTACTTTTCTGGATTTACCTTCACCAGGACACTCGAAGTAGAACATTTTGAATCTAAGGATGTATAAGGCCTGCAGAAGTTAAAAAGTTATGGTATAACCTAAAAGGAAATAACAATTTGCCAAATCCATCTAAAGTCAACTTTTGATAAGGGAGTTGAAACCTTAGTTTATTTTAGTTTTCATTATTAGGTCTTTCCACCTTTCCGTGGAAAGACCTATTGAATTTGTTCTGATTATTATTAGGTCTTTCCACCTTTCCGTGGAAAGACCTATTGAATTTGTTCTGATTATTAGGTCTTTCCACCTTTCCGTGGAAAGACCTATAGGGTTTGTTCTGATTATTATTAGGTCTTTCCACTTTTCCGTGGAAAGACCTATTGAATTTGTTCTGATTATTAATTTTTTTTTTTTTTCTTCCGCTTAATTTTTTTTCTTGCGTAGTATTGCTGTTTCAAAAGATGTCGCTTAGATATTTGAAATATGATATCGTATAGTTTATACGCTTTAAAAATTTACAACGACGTAACAAAATACTTAACGTTGTAAGAGTTATCTCCCCAAACACTGTTTATTTTGATTGAAAGGGTGCGCAGACAATAAATAGGAGTTTTTGCCCATCTTGCATTTAGAATTACGCGTAAAGTGATATTACTAATAAACCAAACATATTAAAGACCTTGGGTCTTTTGATTTAAGGTCCTTGGTTTGTGAACTTGAAATTGAGGTCAAGGTCATAGGTTAATATGACGTTCTAGATTTTGACCTTTGCTTTAAATTCATATAAATACATCATACAGCCATAGGAACTAACATTTTAAACTGATTTTTAATATTTCAATATCAAAAAAGATCTTTTCTAGTGGAAAGACCTTCAATTGTTCTCTGAACAATTGGTTTTTAATTATTATTATTATTTTTTTTTTTCTTCCGCCTAATTTTTTTCTTGCGTAGTATTGTTGTTTAATAAGTTGTCGCTTAGATATTTGGAATATGATATCAGATAGTTTATACGCTTTAAAAATTTACAACTGCGTAACAAAATACTTTACGTTGTAAGAGTTATCTCCCCAAACACTGTTTTTCTTGTGGCCACTACTCCTTCGCAACCGTAAAAGATTACCACAAAATTATTTTACCAAATTGCTCGTTACATCTTCAGGATTAGGATTTTAATTTTGACTGAATCTATCCAGAGACTCCATATGAGAGTTATTCCCCCTTATGTATGTGATATAGGTGATATGCGTTTCTAACTGGTAAACCATAAGTGATAGAGACCTAGGGTCTCTTGATTTGAGATCCTTGGTCCAAAAAAATGGAAATAAGGTCAAGGTCAAAGGTCAAGGTCATATTCTAAAATTTGATTTTGGCTTATTTTCACTTATTTTCAAATACCGTATGACATATCGACAAATATTTTTTCCTAAATTGTTAGTTGCGACATGTCCTTACTTGTATATTTTTGTTGAAAGGGTGCGCATACAATAAATGGGAGTTTTTGTCCATCTTACATTTAGAATTACGCGTAAAGTGGTATTACACATTAACCAAACATATTAAAGACCTTGGGTCTTATGATTTAAGGTCCTTGGTTTGTGACCTTGAAATTGAGGTCAAGGTCATAGGTTAAAAGGACGTTCTAGATTTTGACCTTTGCTTTAAATTCATATAAATACATCATAAAGCCATAGGAACTAACATTTTAAACTGATTTTTCATATTTCAATATCAAAATAGCTCTTTACTAGTGGAAAGACCTTCAATTGTTCTCTGAACAATTGGTTTTTAATTATTTTTTTTTTTTTTTTTCTTCCGCCTAATTTTTTTCTTGCGTAGTATTGATGTTTCAAAAGATGTCGCTTAGATATTTGGAATATGATATCGTAAAGCGTATGCGCTTTTAAAACTGACAACTGCGTAACCAAATACTTCACGTTGTAAGAGTTATCTCCCCAAACACTGTTTTTCTTGTGGCCACTACTCCTTCGCAACCGTAAAAGATTACGACAAATTTATTTTACCAAATTGCTCGTTACATCTTCAGGATTAGGCAATTCATTTGGACCGAAGCTTTCTAGAGACTCCATATGAGAGTTATTTCCCCTTATGTAAATGATATAAGAAATATGCATTTCTAACTGGTAAACCATAAGTGATAGAGACCTAGGGTCTTCAGATTTGAGGTCCTTGGTCCAAAAAAATGAAAAGGAGGTCAAGGTCAAAGGTCAAGGTCATATTCTAAATTTTGATTTTGGTTTATTTTCACTGATTTTCAAATACCGTATGACATATCTACAAATAATTTTTCATAAATTGTTAGTTGCGACATGTCCTTACTTGTATATTTTGGTTGAAAGGGTGCGCAGATAATAAATGGGTGTTTTTGCCCATCTCATATTTAGGTTTACCCGTAAAGTGATATTACTCTTTAACCAAACATATTAAAGACCTAGGGTCTTTTGATTTAAGATCCTTGGTTTGTGACCTTAAAATTGAGGTCAAGGTCATAGGTTAATAGGACGTTCTAGATTTTGACCTTTGCTTTAAATTGATATTAATACATCATAAAGCCATAGGAACTAACATTTTAAACTGATTTTTTATATTTCCATATCAAAATAGATCTTTACTAGTGGAAAGACCTTCAATTGTTCTCTGAACAATTGGTTTTTAATTATTATTTTTTTTTTTTCTTCCTCCTAATTCTTTTCTTGCGTAAGATTGATGTTTCAAAAGATGTCGCTTAGATATTTTGAATATGATATCATATAGTTTATACGCTTTAAATACTGACAATGGCGTAACCAAATACTTAACGTTGTAAGAGTTATCTCCCCAAACACTGTTTTTCTTGTGGCCACTACTCCTTCGCAACGGTAAAAGATTACGACAAAATTATTTTACCAAATTGCTCGTTACATCTTCAGGATTAGGATTTTAATTTTGACCGAAGCTATCCAGAGACTCCATATGAGAGTTATTCCCCCTTATGTATTTGATATAGGTGATATGCGTTTCTAACTGGTAAACCATAAGTGATAGAGACCTAGGGTCTCTTGATTTGAGATCCTTAGTCCAAAAAAATGAAAATAAGGTCAAGGTCAAAGGTCAAGGTCATATTCTAAAATTTGATTTTTGCTTATTTTCACTTATTTTCAAATACCGTATGACATATCGACAAACATTTTTTCCAAAATTGTTAGTTGCGACATGTCCTTACTTGTATATTTTGGTTGAAAGGGTGTGCATACAAGAAATGGGAGTTTTTGTCCATCATAAATTAGAATTCCGCGTAAAGTGGTATTACTCATTAACCAAACATATTAAAGACCTAGGGTCTTTTGATTTAAGGTCCTTGGTTTGTGACCTTGAAATTATGGTCAAGGTCATATGTCAATACAACGTTCTAGATTTTGACCTTTGCTTTAAATTCATATAAATACATCATAAAGCCATAGGAACTAACATTTTAAACTGATTTTTCATATTTCAATATCAAAATAGATCTTTACTAGTGGAAAGACCTACAGTTGTTCTCTGAACAATTGGTTTTTAATTATTATTTTTTTTTTTTTTCTTCCGCCTAATTTTTTTTCTTGCGTAGTATTGTTGTTTAATAACCTGTCGCTTAGATGTTTGGAATATGATATCGTATAGTTTATACGCTTCAAATATTTACAACCGCGTAACAAAATACTTTACGTTGTATGAGTTATCTCCCCGAACACTGTTTTTCTTGTGGCCACTACTCCTTCGCAACCGTAAAAGATTACGACAAATTTATTTTACCAAATTGCGCGTTACATCTTTAGGATAAGAATATTCATTTGGACCGAAGCTATACTGAGACTCCATATGAGAGTTATTCCCCCTTTTTTATTTGATTCAAGTGAAATGCATTTTCAACTGATGAACCATAAGTGAAAGAGACCTAGGGTCTTCAGATTTGAGGTCCTTGGTCCAAAAAAAAGAAAATGAGGTCAAGGTCAAAGGTCAAGGTCATATTTGAAATTTTGATTTTGGCTTATTTTCACTAATTTTCAAATACCGTATGACATATCGACAAATAATTTTTCATTAATTGTTAGTTGCGACATGTCCTTACTTGTATATTTTGGTTGAAAGGATGCGCATACAATAAATGGGAGTTTTTGTCCGTCTTACATTTAGAATTACGCGTAAAGTGGTATTACTCATTAACCAAACATATTAAAGACCTAGGGTCTTTTGATTTAAGGTCCTTGGTTTGTGACCTTGAAATTGAGGTCTAGGTCATAGGTTAATAAGACGTTCTAGATTTTGAACTTTGCTTTAAATTCATATAAATACATCATAAAGCCATAGGAACTAACATTTTAAACTGATTTTTCATATTTCAATATCAAAATAGATCTTTACTAGTGGAAAGACCTTCAATTGTTCTCTGAACAATTGGTTTTTAATTATTATTAAGTCTTTCCACTTTTCTGTGGAAAGACTTATTGTTTTTGTTCTAATTATTATTATTATTATTTTTTTTTTTCTTCCGCCTAATTCTTTTCTTGCGTAAGATTGATGTTTCAAAAGATGTCGCTTAGATATTTTGAATATGATATCATATAGTTTATACGCTTTAAATACTGACAATGGCGTAACCAAATACTTAACGTTGTAAGAGTTATCTCCCCAAACACTGTTTTTCTTGTGGCCACTACTCCTTCGCAACGGTAAAAGATTACGACAAAATTATTTTACCAAATTGCTCGTTACATCTTCAGGATTAGGATTTTAATTTTGACCGAAGCTATCCAGAGACTCCATATGAGAGTTATTCCCCCTTATGTATTTGATATAGGTGATATGCGTTTCTAACTGGTAAACCATAAGTGATAGAGACCTAGGGTCTCTTGATTTGAGATCCTTAGTCCAAAAAAATGAAAATAAGGTCAAGGTCAAAGGTCAAGGTCATATTCTAAAATTTGATTTTTGCTTATTTTCACTTATTTTCAAATACCGTATGACATATCGACAAACATTTTTTCCAAAATTGTTAGTTGCGACATGTCCTTACTTGTATATTTTGGTTGAAAGGGTGTGCATACAAGAAATGGGAGTTTTTGTCCATCATAAATTAGAATTCCGCGTAAAGTGGTATTACTCATTAACCAAACATATTAAAGACCTAGGGTCTTTTGATTTAAGGTCCTTGGTTTGTGACCTTGAAATTATGGTCAAGGTCATATGTCAATACAACGTTCTAGATTTTGACCTTTGCTTTAAATTCATATAAATACATCATAAAGCCATAGGAACTAACATTTTAAACTGATTTTTCATATTTCAATATCAAAATAGATCTTTACTAGTGGAAAGACCTACAGTTGTTCTCTGAACAATTGGTTTTTAATTATTATTTTTTTTTTTTTTCTTCCGCCTAATTTTTTTTCTTGCGTAGTATTGTTGTTTAATAACCTGTCGCTTAGATGTTTGGAATATGATATCGTATAGTTTATACGCTTCAAATATTTACAACCGCGTAACAAAATACTTTACGTTGTATGAGTTATCTCCCCGAACACTGTTTTTCTTGTGGCCACTACTCCTTCGCAACCGTAAAAGATTACGACAAATTTATTTTACCAAATTGCGCGTTACATCTTTAGGATAAGAATATTCATTTGGACCGAAGCTATACTGAGACTCCATATGAGAGTTATTCCCCCTTTTTTATTTGATTCAAGTGAAATGCATTTTCAACTGATGAACCATAAGTGAAAGAGACCTAGGGTCTTCAGATTTGAGGTCCTTGGTCCAAAAAAAAGAAAATGAGGTCAAGGTCAAAGGTCAAGGTCATATTTGAAATTTTGATTTTGGCTTATTTTCACTAATTTTCAAATACCGTATGACATATCGACAAATAATTTTTCATTAATTGTTAGTTGCGACATGTCCTTACTTGTATATTTTGGTTGAAAGGATGCGCATACAATAAATGGGAGTTTTTGTCCGTCTTACATTTAGAATTACGCGTAAAGTGGTATTACTCATTAACCAAACATATTAAAGACCTAGGGTCTTTTGATTTAAGGTCCTTGGTTTGTGACCTTGAAATTGAGGTCTAGGTCATAGGTTAATAAGACGTTCTAGATTTTGAACTTTGCTTTAAATTCATATAAATACATCATAAAGCCATAGGAACTAACATTTTAAACTGATTTTTCATATTTCAATATCAAAATAGATCTTTACTAGTGGAAAGACCTTCAATTGTTCTCTGAACAATTGGTTTTTAATTATTATTAAGTCTTTCCACTTTTCTGTGGAAAGACTTATTGTTTTTGTTCTAATTATTATTATTATTATTTTTTTTTTTCTTCCGCCTAATTTTTTTCTTGCGTAGTATTGTTGTTTAATAAGTAGTCGCTTAGATATTTGGAATATGATATCGTATAGTTTATACGCTTTAAAAATTTACAACTGCGTAACAAAATACTTTACGTTGTAAGAGTTATCTCCCCAATCACTGTTTTTCTTGTGGCAACTACTCCTTCGCAACCGTAAAAGATTACCACAAAATTATTTTACCAAATTGCTCGTTACATCTTCAGGATTAGGATTTTAATTTTGACCGAAGCTATCCAGAGACTCCATATGAGAGTTATTCCCCCTTATGTATTTGATATAGGTGATATGCGTTTCTAACTGGTAAACCATAAGTGATAGAGACCTAAGGTCTCTTGATTTGAGATCCTTGGTCCAAAAAAATGAAAATAAGGTCAAGGTCAAAGGTCAAGGTCATCTTCTAAATTTTGATTTTGGCTTATTTTCACTTATTTTCAAATACCGTATGACATTTCGACAAATAATTTTTCATAAATTGCTAGTTGCGACATTTCCTTACTTGTATATTTTGATTGAAAGCGTGCGGAGACAATAAATGGGAGTTTATGCCCATCTTACATTTAGAATTACATGTAAAGTGATATTACTGATTAACCAAACATATTAAAGACCTAGGGTCTTTTGATTTAAGGTCCTTGGTTTGTGACCTTAAAATTGAGGTCAAGGTCGTATGCTAATAGGACGTTCTAGATTTTGACCTTTGCTTTAAATTCATATTAATACATCACAAAGCCATAGGAACTAACATTTTTAACTGATTTTTCATATTTCAATATCAAAATAGATCTTTACTAGTGGAAAGACCTTCAATAGTTCTCTGAACAATTGGTTTTTAATTATTATTATTAGGTCTTTCCACCTTTCCGTGGAAAGACCTATTGAATTTGTTCTCATTATTATTATTATTATTTTTTTTTTTTTTTTTCTTCCGCCTAATTTTTTTTCTTGCGTATTATTGATGTTTCAAAAGATGTCGCTTAGATATTTGGAATATGATATCGTATAGTTTAAACGCTTTAAAACTTTACAACTGTGTAACAAAATACTTTACGTTGTAAGAGTTATCTCCCCAAACACTGTTTTTCTTGTGGCCACTACTCCTTCGCAACCGTTAAAGATTACGACAAATTTATTTTACCAAATTGCTAGTTACATCTTCAGGATTAGGATATTCATTTGGACCGAAGCTTTACGGAGACTCCATATAAGAGTTATTCCCCCTTTTCCATTTAATTAAGTGATATGCATTTCTAAATGGTAAACCATAAGTGAAAAAGACATAGGGTCTTTAGATTTGGGGTCCTTGGTCGAAAATAATAAAAATGAGGTCAAGGTCAAAGGTCAAGGTCATATTCTAAATTTTGATTTTGGCTTATTTTCATTTATTTTCAAATACCTTATGACATATCGACAAATAATTTTTCATAAATTGTTAGTTGCGACATGTCCTTACTTGTATATTTTGATTGAAAGGGTGCGCAGACAATAAATGGGAGTTTTTGCCCATCTTACATTTAGAATTACGCGTAAAGTGATATTACTCATTAACCAAACATATTAAAGACCTAGGGTCTTCTGATTTAAGGTCCTTGCTTTGTGACCTTGAAATTGAGGTCAAGGTCATAGGTTAAAACGACGTTCTACATTTTGACCTTTGCTTTAAATTCATATAAATACATCATAAAGCCATAAGAACTAACATTTTAAACTGATTTTTCATATTTCAATATCAAAATAGATCTTTACTAATGGAAAGACCTACAATTGTTCTCTGAACAATTGGTTTTTAATTATTATTATTTTTTTTTTCTTCCGCCTAATTTTTTTTCTTGCGTAGTATTGTTGTTTAATACCTTGTCGCTTAGATGTTTGGAATATGATATCGTATAGTTTATACGCTTTAAAAATCTACAACCGCGTAACAAAATACTTTACGTTGCATGAGTTATCTCCCCGAACACTGTTTTTCTTGTGGCTACTACTCCTTCCCAACCGTAAAAGATTACGACAAATTTATTTTACCAAATTGCTCGTTACTTCTTTAGGATAAGAATATTCATTTGGACCGAAGCTATACGGAGACTCCATATGAGAGTTATTCCCCCTTTTTTATTTGATTCAAGTGTTATGCATTTTCAACTGGTAAACCATAAGTGATAGAGACCTAGGGTCTTCAGATTTGAGGTCCTTGGTCCAAATAAATGAAAATGAGGTCAAGGTCAAAGGTCAAGGTCATATTCTAAATTTTATTTTGGCTTATTTTCACTTCTTTTCAAATACCGTATGACATATTGACAAATAATTTTTCATAAATTGTTAGTTGCGACATGTCCTTACTTGTATATTTTGGTTGAAAGGGTGCGCATACAATAAATGGGAGTTTTTGTCCATCTTACATTTAGAATTACGCGTAAAGTGGTATTACTCATTAACCAAACATATTAAAGACCTAGGGTCTTTTGATTTAAGGTCCTTGGTTTGTGACCTTGAAATTGAGGTCAAGGTCATAGGTTAATAGGACGTTCTAGATTTTGACCTTTGCTTTAAATTCATGTTTATACATTATAAAGTCATAGGAACTGACATTTTATATTGATTTTTAATATTTTGATAATTAAATAGATCTTTACTTGTGGAAAGACCTTCAATTGTTCTTTGAACAATTGGTTTTTAATTATTTTTTTTTTTCTTCCGCCTAATTTTTTTTCTTGCGTAGTATTGATGTTTCAAAAGATGTCGCTTAGATATTTGGAATATGATGTTGTATTGTTTATACGCTTTAAAAATTTACAACTGCGTAACAAAATACTTTACGTTGTAAGAGTTATCTCTCCAAACACTGTTTTTCTTGTGGCCACTACTCCTTCGCAACCGTAAAAGATTACGACAAATTTATTTTACCAAATTGCTCGTTACTTCTTCAGGATTAGGATATTCATTTGGACTGAAGTTATACGGAGACTCCATATGAGAGTTATTTCCCCTTATGCATTTGATATAAGTGATATGCGTTTCTAACTGATAAACCATCAGTGATATAGGCCTAGGGTCTTTGGATTTAAGTTCCTTGGTCCAAAAAAATAAAAATGAGGTCAAGGTCAAAGGTCAAGGTCATATTCAAAATTTTTGATTTTGTCTTATTTTCTCTTATTTTCAACTACGGTGAAAGATATTGACAAATTATTTTTACTTATTGTGAGTTGCGACATGTTGTAACTTATAAATTTTGGTTGGAAGGGTGCGTAAACAATAAATGAGAGTTTTCGCCCATCTTATATTTAAAATCATGCCTAAAGTGATATAACTCATTAACCATACATATTACAGACCTAGGGTCTTTTTATTTGAGGTCCTTGGTTGGTGACCTTGAAATTGAGGTCAAGGTCAAAGGTTAATAGGACGTTCTAGATTTTGATCTTTGCTTTAAATTCATATTTATACATTATAAAGTCATAGGCACTGACATTTTAGATTGATTTTTAATATTTTGATAATAAAATAGATCTGTACTTGTGGAAAGACCTTCAATTGTTCTTTGAACAATTGGTTTTTAATTATTTTTTTTTTTCTTCCGCCTAATTTTTTTCTTGCGTAGTATTGATGTTTCAAAAGATGTCGCTTAGATATTTGGAATATGATATCGTATAGTTTATACGCTTTAAAAATTTACAACCGCGTAACAAAATACTTTACGTTGTAAGAGTTATCTCCCCAAATACTGTTTTTCTTGTGGCCACTACTCCTTGGCAACCGTTAAAGATTACGACAAATTTATTTTACCAAATTGCTCGTTACATCTTCAGGATTAGGATATTCATTTGGACCGAAGCTTTACGGAGACTCCATATGAGAGTTATTCCCCCTTTTCCATTTAATTAAGTGATATGCATTTCTAAATGGTAAACCATAAGTGATAGAGACATAGGGTCTTTAGATTTGAAGTCCTTGGTCCAAAAAAATAAAAAGTAGATCAAGGTCAAAGGTCAAGGTCATATTCTAAATTTTGATTTTGGCTTATTTTCACTTATTTTCAAATACCGTATGACATTTCGACAAATATTTTTTTCATAAATTGTTAGTTGCTACATGTCCATTACTTGTATATTTTGGTTAAAGGGTGCGCAGCCCATAAATTGAAGTTTTTGTCCATCTTACATTTAGAATTACGTGTAAAGTTATATTACTCATTAACCAAACATATTAAAGACCTAGGGTCTTCTGATTTAAGGTCCTTGCTTTGTGACCTTGAAATTGAGGTCAAGGTCATAGGTTAAAACGACGTTCTACATTTTGACCTTTGCTTTAAATTCATATAAATACATCATAAAGCCATAAGAACTAACATTTAAAACTGATTTTTCATATTTCAATATCAAAATAGATCTTTACTAGTGGAAAGACCTACAATTGTTCTCTGAACAATTAGTTTTTAATTATTATTATTTTTTTTTTTTTTTTTCTTCCGCCTAATTTTTTTTCTTGCGTATTATTGATGTTTCAAAAGATGTCGCTTAGATATTTGGAATATGGTATCGTATAGTTTATACGCTTTAAAAATTTAGAACTGTGTAACAAAATACTTTACGTTGTAAGAGTTATCTCCCCAAACACTGTTTTTCTTGTGGCCACTACTCCTTCGCAACCATTAAAGATTACGACAAATTTATTTTACCAAATTGCTCGTTACATCTTCAGGATTAGGATATTCATTTGGACTGAAGCTTTACAGAGACTCCATATGAGAGTTATTCCCCCTTTTCCATTTAATTAAGTGATATGCATTTCTAAATGGTAAACCATAAGTGATAAACACATAAGGTCTTTAGATTTGGGGTCCTTGGTCCAAAATAATAAAAATGAGGTCAAGGTCAAAGGTCAAGGTCATATTCTAAATTTTGATTTTGGCTTATTTTCATTTATTTTCAAATACCTTATGACATATCGACAAATAATTTTTCATAAATTGTTAGTTGCGACATGTCCTTACTTGTATATTTTGATTGAAAGGGTGCGCAGACAATAAATGGGAGTTTTTGCCCATCTTACATTTAGAATTACACGTAAAGTGATATTATTAATAAACCAAACATATTAAAGACCTTGGGTCTTTTGATTTAAGGTCCTTGGTTTGTGAACTTGAAATTGAGGTCAAGGTCATAGGTTAATATGACGTTCTAGATTTTGACCTTTGCTTTAAATTCATATAAATACATCATAAAGCCATAGGAACTAACATTTTAAACTGATTTTTAATATTTCAATATCAAAATAGATCTTTACTAGTGGAAAGACCTACAATTGTTCTCTGAACAATTGGTTTTTAATTATTATTATTTTTTTTTTTTTTTTTTTTCTTCCGCCTAATTTTTTTTCTTGCGTATTATTGATGTTTCAAAAGATGTCCCTTAGATATTTGGAATATGGTATCGTATAGTTTATACGCTTTAAAAATTTACAACTGCGTAACAAAATACTTTACGTTGTAAGAGTTATCTCCCCAAACACTGTTTTTCTTGTGGCCACTACTCCTTCGCAACCGTTAAAGATTAAGACAAATTTATTTTACCAAATTGCTCGTTACATCTTCAGGATTTGGATATTCATTTGGACCGAAGCTTTACGGAGACTCCATATGAGAGTTATTCCCCCTTTTCCATTTAATTAAGTGATATGCATTTCTAAATGGTAAACCATAAGTGATAAAGACATAGGGTCTTTAGATTTGGGGTCCTTGGTCCAAAATGATAAAAATGAGGTCAAGGTCAAAGGTCAAGGTCATATTCTAAATTTTGATTTTGGCTTATTTTCATTTATTTTCAAATACCTGATGACATATCGACAAATAATTTTTCATAAATTGTTAGTTGCGACATGTCCTTACTTGTATATTTTGGTTGAAAGGATGCGCAGACAATAAATGGGAGTTTTTGCCCATCTTACATTTAGAATTACGCGTAAAGTGATATTACTAATAAACCAAACATATTAAAGACCTAGGGTCTTTTGATTTAAGGTCATTGGTTTGTGAACTTGAAATTGAGGTCAAGGTCATAGGTTAATATGACGTTCTAGATTTTGACCTTTGCTTTAAATTCATATAAAAACATCATAAAGCCATAGGAAATAACATTTTAAACTGATTTTTCATATTTCAATATCAAAATAGATCTTTACTAGTGGAAAGACCTACAGTTGTTCTCTGAACAATTGGTTTTTAATTGATATTATTTTTTTTAATGAATACTCAAAAATATCAGTCTTGTACTTAGGTATGTCCGGTGCATAAAATCATTATAACTAGTTGTATGAACTATCCATATGTTATCAATGGTTTATTGAGTAGAGTCATGTTAAAGGAGGATGACATTTTAACATGGGACAAACCAAATTCAACTAAAAACTTAATTCACAAATCACCGTAATCATGTAAAAGAATACTAATATTCGGTTTAAACTACTTTTTTTAACCGCTTATTTTGTATTATGTGAGGTAAAGCTTGTTCATGATTTAGTGAATTATAATACCGCCCAGTTTTTTTTAATACAGCTAAATAGATTATTACTTTTACAAACAAGTCATTCACTAATTGATTCTATCCTTTAGCGATAAAATTTAAGTACTGTATGATATTAAATGACCATACACTACAGTGAATGTCCACTCGTTATAATTGGCAACGACGACGTCATTTTTAAAATGCAAGCATTTCTAAGAAATTAAGGTTGATCCAACTTTCATCCAACTGCAACATTTACCGACAATGCTATAGGATTCAATATAGAAGAGAAACTGACACGTTTATTCATGTGTTCATAAAAGTAAGATACACTAATCACTTTTATATGATATTAAAAAAAAATGATTTAATGTTTTTCAATCAAATAAGGATGAACTGTATAAAATCAAGATAAAAAATAAAAGTGTCAAGAAAAATATAGTGTGCTATAATTGAAAAGCTGTAAGACATCTATTTCCATTCCATTTCCATCAGACATGATAAAACGTGTTCGGGATATGTAATTCATTATTAAGAGCGAAGTGAAATATTCAGGTCGACAATATTGTAGTAAAAAAAAGGAGTTACGGAAACTGTATCGTACGGAAGCCGGTTAGTGTCAGGGTGGATTTTTATTTTTAAGTCGTTATAACGACTTAGCTAACTTGTTATAACGACTTAGCATATTTAGCTTGGTATAACAACTTAGCTAAATTGTTTTAACGTCTTAGCTTACTTGTTCAAACAACTTAGCTAACTCGTTTAAACAACTTAGCGACTTTCTCGTTATTAGAACCGCATATAGTACACTCCGTGTAAAGTTATTTTGTTGCAAATAAGTCGAAACTATTAGTTATGTTGTGTGCTTTAAGCTGGAATCAAATCATCATGTGGAGTCAACTTGTTGGAATGATGAAAAAAAATTGCATTACAATGTCGACATGCTAGAATAAATGTAATAACAAAGTAATAAGAAGTCGACATGTTGAATTCAACTTGTTAACTGATTAAGTCGACAACTTGCTTATTTGATGATCAGGTAAAACCACGTGACCATTTTGTAAAAACATAGGTATATTTTTAAACCGATGTCCATATCAGTCGTTTATTTAATGTGTTTCGAATGTTTGAAGCTATCCATTGAGTTCAAGTTCAAATTAATGTTCGAGTTCATGTTCAGAGCTATTTTTAAATAAAAAGGAAACGGCAGTCAAATATCAGAAAAAAGTATTAAAAAAATAACAATTTTTCGGACATAAGGGGGATATACCAACATAACGTAGTCCGAACGTTTATTTTTATTAGTTCTCCTATGAAATTAAGGATTCGACGGAACCCTCTGTTTGCCTGAGATTGATACTGTCAGTGTGAAATTGTAATGTTGACTGTAAAAAGTTCATATCTTTGTAACATACAAAATTAGAAAAAATAGTTTTTTTCTGTAGATGCTGTATCTTGATCTAAAAGATCAACTCTCAAGTTTTATAACAATTAATGAGAAACTACACTTTTACAGGACAAAAATGTTTCATTAACTGCAAAAAAAAAACTTATATAAAAAATAAGAAGATGTGGTATATAGCATATACGACATCTCTCCACCACATACCAAATCACGGAGAAGTAAACAACCATATGTCACTGTATGGTCTTCAACAATGAGTAAAACCCTTACCGCATGATATGCTATGAAAGTTCCCGAAATGGCAAATGTAATAAAAAAAAAAAGAAAAACGTAACGATCTAAATGACAACGACGCCGACAACATTACCGACGACGGAATAAAGGTTTGTTGTGTCTCTCTTCCACGACATTAATCAAATGACTTGAACTTTATTGTCAACAAATGAAACGCTTTTAATCAACTCACACTCAAGTTACAAGGAAACGACGAATAATATATGTTCCAATTTTCGTAACGAAAATTCCGTCCTCTTTTTCATCGACATGATCGAGGATGACCTACTACATTAGATGATATCACTGGGTTTGTAATTTCATCAATAACACGAGTGGTGACTCATGTTGAGTATGATCAGCTTACTCTATCGGAGCATCGAGATCTACACCGGATTTTGATGAATTTATATTGGCCAGTAGTACCGATTTATTGAGTAAGCCAGCTGCAATTGATTGCAAAACTTGTGTCTAATCCTTTTTTCAATGTTTTGGACAATAAGATATGTTTAAACTAACTGATTATATAGTTTGTGTTGTGCTGCAATACGGCGGTCCCATGTTATGGTTAGGATTGAGCCCTCACAGACATGTTCAACTCTGCCACATTCTTCATATGCCTGTCCCTAGTCAAGAGCCTGTAGTTTAATGGTTGTCTTGGTTCATTTTTTTTCATATTTGTTTTTAGTAAATTGTTTAGTTATAAATGGGTCCGTTAAGCTGCGGTCAAACTTTAACGGATAGCTCGAATGGAAGCCGAACGGGAGAACAAAAGTTTCCGTCGACAAAATGTGTATCCGCTGGGAGTCCGTTGGTGTACTGACCATATTAAACAGACTCGTAACGAATGGCTAACTGACACACACAGGATATGTAACGTACGAGAAACTTAAACGTACCGGACAGAACGAATGTCGACCGTACATCCAACGGACGAGTACCTCATAAAACGGATAAACAAATAAGCGGAAAATTAAAAGCGGCACTATTGACTGTTCCTGTGTTATCTTTCGTCCTTCTTTTTAAATACATTTAAATTAAATAACAGTAACGTGACCTTAAAATAATTAAAAAGTTTCCGTGTAACTGGTTTTATTTTATAGTCTAGATGGTTTATATTTGCAACATTTAAGTTCAGTCTGGCCTAAATAAGAGCTAATTGAAAGTGACAACGTGCTCTTAATCCAGAACCGATCATGAATAATAAGCATTCATGACATTAAAGAAATCTGACATACTAATACTTGGCAATTCTAACGCGAAATTTTCAATTGGCATTTATTCGTTTTATATTCGGTATTTATTCGTTTTATTCGTTATCTTTCCGTTCATGTTCGTTTCACATCCGTTCATCATCCGTTTCATCGGTTATACGTCCGTTATACGTCCGGTAGAAGTCCATTTGTGAATTGGTATACCGGACCTCCAACGGATATATAACAAACAAGTAACGGATACAAAACGGAAACAAAACGGACGACTGCCGAAAGTTAAACAGACACTTCATCCGTTGGACGTGCGTTCAAAGTTTTCAACTTTCTCAAAATTTTCCACCGGACAGAACGAACGTGGACGGATAAAACGGAAGCTGAACGGGCATGAAACGTATATGGACGTACGTCCAACGGATATGAATGAACTTCTAACAGATTAAAAAAAGAGTTATTCGTTCTGCTTCCGTTCACGCTATCTGGTAAGATGTGACTGAGACTTTACATTTCTCGATTGACTTGTTTCACATTTCCACGTGGTTGCCTTTTACAGCCGACTAAAATATTTGTTGAAGGCCATACGGCTCTTTATGATTGATGACATCCTCTCAGTCATTTAAACTCTGGCGACCAGGGGTCTGTTGTTCAACTTGTCGTTAAATTAAATGAGTCGTTAAATTTTACTAATCACTGCGTTAAATTTAATCAGTCCATTATCATGTTGTTCAACTTGTCGTTAAATTTAACGAGTCGTTTAAAATTGTCAAAGTGTCGTTATATTTAATCGACCTCATTGAGGATGATTAAATTTTAATCAGTTGATTAACCTCAATCTAAGATGGCTGTCAATGTTTTGTTTCAACCACCTGTTGTAAGAAGAGAGCGACATTTTCGCGGTTTTGACCCTCTAGAAAGGGAATTTTCTGATGAGGAGCTAAGGCAGAGATATAGATTTGGCAGAGAGACCATTGGCTACCTGTCAGATTTAATGAGAGGGGATCTGGAGCGTGGGACAAACAAGGAGACAGCCCTTTCAGTGGAACAACAGGTTATGATTGCCTTGAGGTTTTATGGAAGTGGATCACACTTGCAAGTAGTTGGGGACACGATGGGATTTGACAAGTCAACTGTGTCTCGGGTGATTGACCGTGTGACAGATTCATTAGTTGCCATGAAGGATGACTTCCTATCGTGGCCAGATAATCAGAGGAAGAATGTGATAAGGGCTGGTTTTTATGAAAAGGCTGGTTTTCCAAACGTGGTTGGATGCATTGACGGGACTCACATACGGATTACTGGGCCTAGCATTGATGAACCAGCATTTGTTAACCGAAAGGGGTTCCATAGCATCAACGTACAAGCCATTTGTGACCATGAAGGTAATTTAAAACACTGTATTATACCTATTTTATGTTTACAACATGCTTTGTGTGCGTCCTTTTTCTTGACATCTTCATTCGTCCTTGACCATATATACATGGCTGGTTTTCTGTTGAACTGGTTTTCAGCTTATATGAAAATCGATGGATAAAGAAAGACAACTCAATCTTGACATATACTTTCTATTGGATTTGTAGACTCGATCATGAGTTGCTTTTTACCAGAGACATATACATGATATACATGATATATACACATAATTTGTCTCAGTTTTTACCGTTTCACTTTTAAATATGCTAAGAGTTTATGAACATAAATTTATTGATCAAAATAGTTATAAAGATTTGCCCACCCACCCCTTATCTGCTTTAGGTAGAATTTGTCACAGTCAGGCTTATAAACTTGTGAAACGTCAACAAATAGTGTGTCCCATGTAGTTTGAAGAAATTCTAGATCTACCTCAAAATGTTTCTGTGAGAAGCCCCCCCCCCCCCCAAAAAAAAACCATACAAAACTGAAAAACACAAAACAAAAAAATAAGTGTCCAATCTGTCATCCAAATATCAAGTTCGCCTACCCATTCTTTTCGGTTGGGAAATAGTGACCAGTCCTTTAAAAATAAGCCAGTCATTGTTCAATATATTTTTTTTAAATGTTAAGGGGGCATATTACTTCGATCCTCGATGTATTGTTTATCTGAATTGTTTATACTATACATATTTTGCTTTCATCACATTGCAAATTCGGCTAATATTTTAATGACTCGAACTATAATGAACAAACTACATGCATGCACATAAAAGAAGATGTGGTAATGATTGCTAATGGGACATATCTCCACAAGAGATTAAATGACACAGAAATAAACAGCTTTGGGTCACCATACTTATTCACAATCACTGACTCGCCGTTTGCCTTGACAAATGAATTATGGAACTACTTTTTTCCACTTTTTTAATTATCATATTTTTGTTTAAAGGTAGATTCACCAACATCAGTGCTAGGTGGCCAGGATCAGCACATGATTCTCATGTTTTCAGAACCTCAGCCATAGGACAACATCTTGAGAATGGATATCGAGGAATTGGACAAGGTGTATTGTTAGGAGACAGTGGCTATCCCTGCAGACAGTTTTTGCTGACACCATACAGACAACCAGCTGCTGGTAGAGGTCAAGCAAGGTTTAACAGAAGACATTGCTCAACAAGGTCAACAATAGAAAGGACATTTGGAATATGGAAGAAGCGTTTTCACATTCTAGGATCAGAGGTACAATTCAATTCTTTACAAATAAATATAGTAGTAATATGAATATTTGACATGGTGTATGCCCTTATATTTTAAAAGTCATGTTTTTTTTTCTTGTGAGACTGCTGTCTACTAAATCTCTCATCAGTACATTTTTCGATTTCTCTTTTCAGTTAAGGTCTTCATAATGGTCCCCTTCTCTGTCTTTTGGTTATAGCTACTGTACGTTTTTTTTTGCTGACCACAGTTTGGTTGCCTATAATTGCTTACATCCACTTCATTTTAACTTTGCAGGATACATACATTTAAGTTATAAAATTAACAATCACTCCAAATCTCCTTATTTTTATTACGTAATAAAACCCGAAAATAAAAAATGAAAAATCAGTTGTATATTAAAGGGCTGATAAAACTGACCTCAGTTAAATATCAAGCCAGGACAAGAACACAATGATCGACAATTTATCACACAGATCAAAACCCTAAAATTATACGGATAACAGGGATCCAGTTGGAAAATTGGTAATGTTAGTCGGTTACTTCATGTAGTCCTGTTTGGGGTAACTGCTCCAAGTTAGTCATTACTGTAACTTTATTAAATCGTGAATGCTACAGTACATCATCAGTTGGACAGTTTGTTCAGCTTTATGTCTGATTTGGTCCTTTTTTTAATTAAATTATAGTGTTTTTGTAATAAATTTACTTATTCATGAGCAATGTTAATTCATGCTACATACAAATAGTAATTCTGTCACACTTTAAAATAAACGTGTTTAAATTGTATTCCAGATCCGAATGAAACCTGATAAAGCTTCCAGAATCATCATTGCTTGTGGTATTCTGCACAATATTGCCATCATGAGGAATGAATCTGAAGTTGCAGAAGAACAATTGATTGACAATCAACCTCAGATGCCACCCTATAATGGTCCACAGGACGGAAAAGGCATACGGGACCATTTTGCTACCACTTTTTTTGCCTAATAAATTGCATGTTTTTATTTTTCCATATTTTCATAAATTGTCTTTCATTAAAAAAATGAGGAAATTTGAAAATAGTAACAAATCTTTGTATGATCAGTTTGACAATGTGTTGAGAGAGGAAGTGTGCATTTTCGCGACTTCAATACTGGTATAGTAAATGGTGAGCAGTTAGTCGCATATGAAATCAAAAACCCAGTAGCCAGGAAACTGTTTTTCAGTACAAGAATAAGAATATGTGGTATGATTGCCAATTGATTATATCAATTACCATATGGAAAAAAAATTATTATTTAAATGCCCAAAAAAGGCACAAGCCATGGCCGACAGTGCAAGGACTGTATAGCCAAGCAAGGTCATTAAAAATTTTTTGATTCATGTATCACTTATTATTTTTTGAATGATGGAGGTGCAATATGTGGCTTAATTGTAATTACTGGTCTATTTTCTTTTACATAGGAGTGTGCACACAAAATTAAATGAATGTGTTGGCCTCATAGTAATTTCTGAAATACAAATCAACAATATAACAATGAATTTAATACATTTAATACATAGAGGCAAGTGCCTGAGAGAGTGTAACTGGTTCAGAATTGCCACCCACTAACTTCTGCAACAGCTCAATTTGTAGTTCCAGTTTGTTCCTCTCCAAGTCCATATGCACTTTCTGCTTCTCTTGGATTTCTAGTTTACCTTGCAGTGCACGATACTTCATGTCGTGAATATCCTGCACTGTTACCTTTTTCAAAGGTGTTCTCACTGTCCTACAAATAATAAAAACATAATGAATTCTGTAAAAGATCGATTAATTTTACATCTCTTTTTATTGATCGATTCAACGTCATAGTTCCATCAAATAACCAGTCAGAATATGTCACGTTTTCCGGCTTGAAATATGTGAATAGGTGGGGGGAAACTGTCAGAAAAATATATGAAAATGTAAAAAAAGAAAACTTGAAGTATTGACCAAATAATCTAGCGGAACCTGTTTCCACAACACATTTTCAAAGAGTTCTTGTATACATCCCCATAGTACGGTAGAAAAATAATTTTTTTTAAATCTAAAATTTCGGGAAAATATTCATTCTACTTATGAACTAAAAATCGTTTTTGTTGAAGGTGGCTTACGGTGACCTTCAGTTGTTAATTTCTGGTCTCTTGTGGGGAGCTGTCTCATTGGCAATTATACCACATCTTCTTTTTTTTACATTTACAACTTACTTCTGCTTATCTGTCCTATCTGTTTGTTCTTGAATATGTGGAACGACTGTTTGTGTCAGGATGGGGTCATATCCTGAAAGCAGAGACGGACTTGGTGGACTGGAGGGGGGTGGACTGTCCCTTATCAGAGATGCTGCAGATTCATACAAATCCTGGCTGGCATCTTCTTCCGGCAAAGTGGCATTGATAGATGGTTGATCTGTAATAAATGAGAACAAAATTATTCGTTGATACTGTGTTTGGGTATATTTTATTAATTCTAAAAAGGGGGGGGGCAATTGAAAAGGCATACTATCATCATTCAATTAAATTCAGATACAATTACTTTAAATTTCAAGATAAAAATATTGCACAAGACTAATTAAGACCCTATTTCAACCCTTTTCAGATTATCAAGGGTCTCAGCTATAAACTAATATGTGTTCCTGTCTAGGTTCAGTCTGCAACAACAAATTGATCAACTTTATTCCGGATTTATGACAACCAGTCCGTATCTGTTTTAATATTATAAATCATGACTGGTTTTCGGTCGAAATTAGCTATTGCGGTTCCCTTTAATCAATCAACAGATACCAGTTTAAAGACGACTTGGCGGGCACCTGCAGCCACTTGTGAACTAATGTTGAAAATAATACTTTAAAACTGTTATCAGTTTAAGCAAATGCAATCTTTCAATAGTATATCAAGTGGAAAACCTTCAAACCAACAAGAAACACGTTGGCAATCATTTAATGATCGAAAATATTGGTTAAAATAAATTGTTATCAGTCACGTGATATCAGTTGGGAATACCCCTACTTGTTGTGACGGCGGAGCAGACGAAACTTTTACCAAAATTTAAGAAAGGAAACTATGTATCCCGGTATTAAAAAGGATACAAATATTTGTGTTAATTTCATTGAAAATTAACAATAACAATAAAAAGAACCTTCAAAACAAAATTTAGCCAAAAAATGTTTGTTTTTATATGATAAATAAAAACATGTTAAGTGAAACTGATCAAGTTACTTTTTACAAAGTTCAATAAGAAGGGTAGAGCCTTGAGAAGTTCTAATTAAGGGGAAAATACATTTGGGGATTTATTTCAAAGTGTTAAAAAATATTTACTTACTTGTCTGGAATGATTCAGTTTCAAGTCCACCCTGAATCCCCCTGAAGCTGGTGGTGTCCTTCATAAGATGGATAACTTTTCCTACTGCAGAGCTAGGTTGTTTTGGAGCTGGTCCTCCCCCAGTTTTGAACAACTCACTCCTGTGAGTTGTGTACACAGCCTTGGCCACTCTTGTGGTATTCCTCCACTTGTTCCTAATAATAATTATCAAAGGTACAAGGACTACAATCCAGCACGCCAGACGCGCGCCTCGTCCACACAAGACTCATCAGTGACGCCCACATCAAAATAGTTATAACCCAAACAAATACAAAGTTGAAGAGCATTGACGATCCAAAATTCCAAATAAGTTGTGCCAAATACGGCTAAGGTAATCTATGCCTGGGATAAGAAAATCCTTAGTCTTTCGAAAAACTCAAAAGTCTTGTAAACAGGAAATTTATAAAAATGACCACATAATTGATATTCATGTCAACACCGAAGTGCTGACTACTGGGCTGGTGATACCCTCGGGGACGAAACGTCCACCAGCAGAGGCATCGACCCAGTGGTGTAAATAATTATCAAAGGTACAAGGACTACAATCCAGCACGCCAGACGCGCGCCTCGTCCACACAAGACTCATCAGTGACGCCCACATCAAAATAGTTATAACCCAAACAAATACAAAGTTGAAGAGCATTGACGATCCAAAATTTCAAATAAGTTGTGCCAAATACGGCTAAGGTAATCTATGCCTGGGATAAGAAAATCCTTAGTCTTTCGAAAAACTCAAAAGTCTTGTAAACAGGAAATTTATAAAAATGACCACATAATTGATATTCATGTCAACACCGAAGTGCTGACTACTGGGCTGGTGATACCCTCGGGGACGAAACGTCCACCAGCAGAGGCATCGACCCAGTGGTGTAAATAATTATCAAAGGTACAAGGACTACAATCCAGCACGCCAGAAGCGCGCCTCGTCCACACAAGACTCATCAGCACTTCGGTGTTGACATGACAGTAACTTCTGTGGCTGTACGGATGGCAACTCCAAGATAATTGACTTTTATGACTATGTCATCCCATACCTTCTTCTTCAACTGGTTGGTCACTGTATTAGTAAGTTTTCCATTAATTACACCAGAGTGTTTCTCTACTAGTTGCTGGATCAGGTCTTCCTCTGCCACAGTGAAGTTGGTCTTCTTCAGTCTTTTAAGTTTAGTTGGGTTTTGTTCAGTAGATTCAGCCATTGTTGTACAGACAGGATGCTCCAGAACAATGCATGATGGGTTGGTTTTATTTAATCACTTGATTAATCAGTTGATTAAATTTTAACGCATTGATTAATCAGTTGATTAAATTTTAATTCATTGATTATTTAATCGACACGTTAAATATTGTTGAACAACAGAAAATAAACGACTCGTTATGTAACGACTGGTTAAAAGATTTAATGACTCGTTAAATTTAATCAATCGTTAAAATAACGACAAGTTGAACAACAGACCCCAGTTGTCTCATTAGCAATCATACCACATCTTCTTACTTTATTTAACAGTGGCGTTAGCGACTTCGTCATTCAGATTGTTAGGTTTCTCGTTTGAGTTGTTTTACATGATATTTCGAATTTTTTCATAGCTTACTACCAGTGCGGTAAAGGTTTTGTTCCTTTACATACTTTTACTTATAACTGTCGGATCCCATTCCGTGCGCTTCCTTTGTATATAATTAACTGTGATTTTACATAGATACTAGCTAGGAACAGGACCGAGTGGTGAGGGTATACCCCCCCCCCCATATATCCAAAACATTGTTAATGTTTTAGTAAATTTTATATATATGTTCTGATATTTTACTGCTATTCCACATTTTCATACCAAATAGCTTTGAACATCAACTCGAAATTTAATTTGAATTTGAACTCAAGGGATAGCTTCAAACATCCGAAACACATTGAAAAAACGACTGATATGGACATCGGTTCAAAAATAGACCTATGTTTTTTTCCAAAATGGACACGTGGTTTTACCTTATCATCAAATATGCAAGTTGTCAACTTAATCAGTTAACAAGTTGAATTCAACATGTCGACTTCTTATTACTTTGTCATTACATTTATGCTAGCAAGTCGACATTGTAATGCATTTTTTTTCATCATTCCGACAAGTTTACTCAACATGATGATTTGATTCCAGCTTAAAACACACAACATAACTAATAATTCCGACTTATTTCCAACAAAATAACTTTATAAGGGGTGTACCATATGCGCTTCCATAATATGGACGTTAAAACGACTTAGCGAACTCATTTAAACAACTTAGCTATTTACTCCTTACGTCCTTTTTTCTTAAGATTCGGATTATTCTCTTTTTAAATGATTATTATCAAATCGAACTTTAATTATGAAGTCCCAAAATTTCTTCGTTAGAAAATATGTAAGGAAAAAAAAGAATGATTATTGAAAACAAAACACCCTGTTCCAATGAATTCAGCAATAGCCTACATTTTAAACACTGAAAATACAAAACATTTCCTACGCTGATAGTCATCACAAGCATACAAAATTTTCTCATGTTATTTTATCTTACCATGTAATACATAATTTATATTTTATTAATAAAACAATAAAGTGTTCTGTTATATTTCTTATTGATCATTCCATTATGGATTATTATTACAGTAGCAATATTAAACAGGTATAAGAAGTTGTGGCATGTGTGCCAATGGGAGAAATCTCCATCCAAGTCATATTTTGTAAAGGTAAAACATAAAAATAAAGATAACAGCGCCCCTGTGTTTTGATTGATCGAATATGCATATAGCGAACACTGTCCGTGTTCGCTTTTATATGTAAGATAATAAGATAAAGCTAATAGAAAAGATCGAAAACAGACGTAAGAAACTTGACAGAATAAAGATTTTGAAGGATATTTTACATATAATTGTATTTGAACTTTATATATAAAATAGTAGTTAATGTGTTTGTTCGTTTGCTTGAATTAGATATGAAGTATATAGAGAGTATTTGTCAATGGCATAGAAATCAAAGATGATACGAGTAGTTTCAATTAGATCAAAATTAAAATAATTTGCGCTGTTAATATACATTCGTCGTCTCCTACATCAAACTGAAGTTTTGTATACTTTTTATTTTAAATGATAACGTTGCGTTATTTAGATATAGCGTCAGTGTTTCTTATTTAGAGATGCACAGTATGTTTATTTTGTGTTGTATCGTACAGACTGGATGGGGTTTTACACACAATAAAAAGTAAAAGTAGCGTTATGATTTCAATGTTGTATTCTAAATGTCAACCACAGCTTTGTTATCCGAACTGGAAAAAAATCTTTCTTAGATGAAAAAGATTACCCCGAAAGTAAACAGACAATGCAATTAGGTATCATTTCTACAAATAAAATGACTTGTCCCAAGAGATCATCACACTCTGGGGTTTTATGCATTATGAAGCTATACATTCAGAGATCAGTTACGAAATGCAAGGTGTGGTAGAATCGAATATGCATACGAATACCTCGTGGAAACTGGAGAAATTTCATTTAAATACTTCAAAGATTCAAATTCTTGTTTGGTCCTCTAAAAGAATACGTTTAGCATATTCCTGTTAAATGCTTGTGCTGATATGGACCAGCAGGACAAGATTGGCCGTATCGTGCATTCTTATTACACAAAAAAAAATACATTAATATCCTTGTATGCAGTTTTCAATATAGACGGATATAAGACGGACAACATTTTAACCCAAACTTTGAATTTGGAAATTTTGAAGAGACAGAAGTACTAACTTGTTTCAGTTTAACGAAGGAAATCATAAATCATTTTACATTCAACGGTTTTATCGGACAAGCACCCCTTCTCAATTAAACTAACATTCATATTCGAACATACTGAGGGATAGGTGTGTCTGGATTATAAACCCGAAGAACACACACGCTTAACATAAAAAATTACATATTGCATATGTCGGAATCCCCGCACCTTTTTCATATATTGTTGCCTTGTGTTTCGGTTACTAGATATCTGACGTCTTTCATCTTTTTAGCGGTTTTGATGGTCGGAATACCCTTATTCAATTATCAATGTTTTTGAAGGAGGACATATAGTTGGAACCCCCCCCCCCTTTTTTATTTAGGATTTACCTCCCCATTTAAATTGGCTGGATCGGACCCTTCAGGATGCCATCATTTGTCTTCAACAATCCAAGCAATAATATCTATTTTATGATTCAGGCTTAGTCCAAATGAATACTTTGGACTCTTTTTTTTATTAAGAAAAAAATCACATCCCTAATTAACTGGACATTTAAAAAAACAGAATGCGAGTACATATGTTCAAACTCTTTTAGGTCATTTTTTGGTAGCATTAACCAAAAGAACTATGTCAAATGGACATGCTTTGATACTATATATGCGCTTGAATTTTTATTTGATAACGTTTTTGTTCGCTTTGGAGATTCCGTATATCGTCAAGTTATTGGAATTCCAGTGGAGACTAACTGTGCACCACTTATTGCGGACCTAGTTTTGTATTGTTATGAGTTACAATTTATGACTAAAATTAGCAAAGACCCATCGAAACAACATTTGACACACAAAAATTAACAATACTTTTAAATATTTGGATGATTTATTGGCTCTCAATAATGAAGACTTCAGTATGTATACTAAAGAAATCTATCCTGTTGAACTAACTTAAAATAAAGCTAAAACTAACAATGACCACTGCCCTTTCCTCGATCTTGATATCTATACCATTAACGGGAAGCTAAATACAAAAATTTATGATAAAAGAGATGATTTTTCATTTCCTATCGTTAATTATCCATTTTTAGATGGTGACGTTCCCTTGTCACCATCTTATGGTGTTTATATATATCAACTTGTACGATTCGCTCGTGTATGTAACAACGTATTAGATCTTAGCGAGAGAAATTTATGTATTACTGAAAAATTATTAAACAAAGGATATCAATATCACAAACTAGTCGAAACATTTACTAAATTTTATCATCAGTATAAGGAAATAATTCGTAAAAATAACTCCACATGCAATCATCTTATACGTTCAGGTATTTCACATCCAATCTTTTATGGTAATATTCTTTACAAAGCACAAACATATCAGTATTCACCTCAAAAGCTTACAAATCCTTTAAACAGACTTATTAAGAAGGGATATGGTTACGATACTGTTGTCAGGTCATTAAAGAGTGGATATTTTGGCTTTAATATTGATTCACTTATAGGGTCTTTGCATTGGAACTATACACATGTATTTAAAAAACAGTTGTTGGCATGACATTCTTTTCATATATTTTATGATAGTATGATACTAAACCCCTACCGGAGGGATTTTGCCTGATATGCATATGATGAAAACATAATCTTTCAATAAGTTTAATTGAGGTCTGGAGTGGGCATGACAGTTAACTGCTAGAAGTCTGTTGTTATTAATGTATTATTGTCATTTTATTTATTTTCTTTAGTTACATCTTCTGACATCGGACTCGGACTTCTCTTGAACTGAATTTTAATGTGCGTATTGTTATGCATTACTTTTCTACATTGGCTAGAGGTAAAGGGGGAGAGTTGAGATCTCATTAACATGTTTTACCCCGCCGCAATTGTGTACCTGTCCCAAGACAGGAGCCTCTGGCCTTTGTTAGTCCTGTATGATTTTTAATTTTAGTTTCTTGTGTATAATTCGGAGTTTAGTATGACGTCCATTATCACTGTACTAGTATACATATTTTTTAAGGGGCAAGCTAAAGGACCCCTCCGGGTGCGGAAGTTTGTCGCTACATTGAATACCCATTGGTGGCCTTCGGCTGTTGTCTACTCTATGGTCGAGTTGTTGTCGCTTTGACACATTTCCCATTTCCTTTCTCAATTTAATTTAATACATTTATGTTTTAATGTATAATTAAAATATGAGTTCTCTACATAAATGTTCTTTAAGTATTTTCCACATGGGATTACAATTTTAGCTTTAAGCAAGGGGGTATCTAAATTATTTTGTTTAGTCATTAATAGCTATAGGAATTTCATGAAATATGTTTTCTTTTAAATCTCTTGATACAACTTGTAGTGAACACTATTAGTAATCTCTTCTGTTCATGCTGTTATATTACACAATGTATCTTGCTATGAATAACAATGGACTCTAATTTCGGGATGTAGAAGGAGTGGTTTCAAGAAACCCCTTTCGCCATACCCTTTTGTCCAAATCCATTGTTATTCGTAACAATGGATATCTACAATAAACTTATCGTGAATACCAGGATTGGAATTCTGTATTTGCGACAGACGCACGTGTTGTCTGCAAAAGACTCACCAGTGACACTCGAATAAAAAAAATAGTAAAAAGACACAATTTACACTTGTTTTGAAATAGAAACTATAAAGTATAACAATAAAACTGGATGTAATGCTATTTAGTCAGTTGGTGAGTATTTCTCTATGCATTGTATACTTCTAGCAATTTGTATATCTGTTTCAAAATTTGTTGTAGACCCCATATTTCACAAGAGTATAAAGCTGTGAATGTATCAAACTGTTTCCATATTCTCGTGTTTGTAATCCGTGTATGGCATTTTTGGATTTACACACACACTTTACAGTGAGTGTATTTTTTTCTTTAACTTTTTGGCAGCTTTTTGTCCGACCTAACTTCACAATAATTTTGGCCAACTAAATTAGACCCAACTAAAATATGCATTTGCCGTGCAGACAGACTAGAAAAACAAAGAACGGGCGTGAGAAATGCAATATGAATACAATGCAAGATACTAATCAAATCATAAATCATAATAAAAAATAAAAGTCAAACCCTAAACATTCACAAGCCAATTTTTTTCGTAACCTGAAGCCGATGATCAGGTAAATCAGCCACGTAACCATCTTTAGCAGTTTCCAACAACGTTCGTTTACATCTGAATTGGCAGTTGCAGTAGCCCCACCTGCTCTCAAAGAATGCAAACCAATGTTTAGATCAGGACAAATTCTTTTTAACCTAGAAACTATACATTCTCTAGCTGTAGTATAGTTAACCGTTTATTTTTATATATTTATGAAAAAACTTGTTTTGATCTGAAAATTGGTCTAAATAAAAAATTATCTAATTCAAAATTAATCATAGCTTATTGAAAATACTGAAATACTGAAAATATTGAAAAAAAAAAAAAAAAAAAAAACTTTTTCAATAATAAATATGGATAGGCAATTGACTCTTCTTTACAAATGACAAATTCGTTACCTAATCTTTATTGATCAGTTTTACTCTTAAATATCTTGATTGAAAAATGATCATCTTTGAAAACTTTATCCTTACAACGAATAGCGCTTACTTCATCATAACGAAGAAAACCAGCAAAACATAAAATAATCATAGTTAAATCCCGTATAACAAGTAAATCATTACAATATTTGTACTTAGAACATCAATTTATCAAAACATCTACGGTAATGTGATTTTTTTCACTTTCGGTTTGTGTTGTTATCGTTTTGCGGCTTCTATTAAATTCACAACGAAAGAATGTGTTGTCGGATCTTGAATTACTTGAATGTTATGCGCCCACTTGATCCCGTAAACGGCAGATTGCACTACACTTTTAGACGAGCCTTTATCCAGTAAATGAGTTAAGTATAACGCAACGTGAATTGGAGAAGCGGGAATAGATTTTCCTCCTTCATTAGATATAAACTGTCCCCAACGTTTAAAAGAATAAAAATATTTGCTATTGGTGCTATGTGAATGTAACAATAATACTTCCATTTTCCCATCAAGTTGAGTGAAATTTTCTGAAATCGCTCCACACTGTGAAATCTCTTTCTGAATGGTACATTTTAACCCGATCCCTAAAACACAAATACAATAATAAATATCTAAAATCTAATTTTAAGTACCAACAAAGTGAAATTTGTATCTGTCTTTCCGAATAATCCGTTCCTTCCTCTTCCTCTCATAACTACACTTGATGACAACAATCTGCTGTCTCCTACAAAACTCGCAAATTCTGGTGAACCTTCAATACCAACGTTTAAAATTGTCCAAAAAGGAGCTGACGTCCAATATGGAACAATTAGTGTACCGATAGATTTTTCTTGCTTCAGTTTTGAATACATTTGGAAACAAGTGAAGGTGGTGATACAATCCAATTGATTTCGCTTTTCCAATTGTTAATCGAAAGCATTAATACCTGAAGTATTAGGACACCAGTGCTTAGAGTTGAAGACCAAACATTTTGTATTATAATCTGACGCAAATCGATCTACCGTATGAGGACCCCACAAATTATCTAAAACTGAATACAAATCTGGGTCTATTCCCCCAGTCATCACAGTCTACACTTTTGCTGATCTGATCAGCCTTAACGTTTTCGTCTCTTGTTACCCACTGTGGTAACAATACAATATTCTTAATCTTACATACATTGGCTATCTTGATTGCGATGTATTGTAGATCGCCCATTCTACTACCTTGCTTAATAATGTAAACAATATTTTGATTATCAGTATACCATTTAAAAGTTTCCGGCACATTGTAATGTTACTAGTAATGACAACAAAACTCTATATACCGCTTCTAACTCTCTCCATGTGGAGCTTAACAATCTTTCTACAAAATTCCAACTACTCATAACTTCAGTATCACTGATACTTACAGCATACCCTCCAAAACCTATACCGGAGGCATCACTATAAACAATGCAAGAGTACTGTTCCCCTATACTCAAATCTCTGCCATTCAGTATGGCTACGTTTTCCTTCCAGAAAACAATTTCATCTAATGCTTTGCTATACAAAAGCACAGGAGCGTTCCAACTTGCTCTATACAATAAGCAATCGTACATACTCCTTGTACGCAACCGTACTATTAGGCCCATTGCCCCTTGCATAGAAATAATCTGTCCAATAATGGACGCTAAAAACCTTTTATTTCACCTTTCTTTCATGTCCCACACCAAACCTAGCCAAGTAACTGATTGACTTGGTTCCCAACTACACTTTTCTTCGGCAATTAAAAAACCAGCCGATCTTAAGCATAACGTACGGTTAAGCTACATAAATTAGCCTTACTAATTTCACTTGCCCCACCTATGCGATCATCAAGATACATTATAATCTGTAATCCTTGATCTCTTTAATATTTTACAATGCATCTAACAACCTGGGTAAATATGTATCCTGCTGTACTTATACCAAAAGGTAATACGTTAAAAACGTAGCATTTTGTTACTTTTTCATGTTCATGAAACCAACTGAAACCTAAGTACGTTTTGTGATCGTCGAATATTTCAATATGATGATATGCTGATCGAAGATCGTATGTAAATAGATAGTCCCCCTTTTCGAACATATGACTAGCTTCAACAGCATCTTCATATTTGAACCTAAATTTGTGTAAGTGGGGGTTTATATGCCTGCAGTCAAGAACAAGTCTGATTTTTTCTTTATTCCTCGCAACTGCGAAAGGATTGACTACTATAGGTAACTCGGGTACTTGAGATATACAACCCCGACCAATTAACTTAGTGATCTCGGATTCAACAAACTCTGCATTATCAAATGCTGTCTTATTGTTCCTGAAACTACAGCTTTCAGGTTCTGTATAAAACGGAATTCTGTAACCATCTCTAATGATACTAAGAATATAGTCGTTTGCATTAATACTTTGCCAATAAGTGTACGCGTTGCGTAAACTGTTTACCGCTGAATCGTTAGAGTCCACCTTTGTAACTGTACTTTTAAATGTGTTATCAAGCTTGACGAATTGTGAATGCGTATCTTTTGCAATTGTGCTTTTGTCAAAACTATCAAAGTTTTCTACAGTTTTATCAAAACTATTTACATTTTTTTCCTTATCTTGTCAATCTTGTTTCTTTGCATTGTTGCACCAAAAGCACCAGTTTGATGGTCGACCCTCCAGTGTCCGGGAATATCACACCCATAACATTTCCCTGGGCGTTGAACTGGAACATTATTTCTAGGTGCGTTGGAATTAAATCTCGACGATTGAGAGGTACTGTAAGGGGTTGATCTTTGCTGTTTACTTTGTTTCTCGTTCTTGATTTTACGTGCAGCTTTGTTTTCGGCTCTGTTGATTCGTTTTTCAACTTCAGAGTCGTCGGCCAGACTATGAGTTTCATATTCTGTCACTGTTTTCCAGCCACTCTCGGATTGGTCTGCCAATTTAACTATTTTTTGTCTATGACGTAATATATCCAAACCTCCACTGATACTTTGTGCTGCCTTTTGGGTCTGTTCGGTTTGCTCCGGGTCTTCCCTCAGAAAACATCTAGCTTCCTTCATCTTGTTGGCAACTTTGGAATTAACTTTAAATTGTTCTAAATTCCCCTTTCTCTTAAACACGTAATTGTCCGAATTCATCTCTTCAATCTTGGCAAGTTGTGTTTCTGACAACTGTCGTTGATTTTCGTTAGTCGGCTTTCGGAAAGCGTCAAAACTGCTTTTGATAATCCTGTCCATGTGTTGTACAATATCATTATATGCGGTTGAAACAGCTTCTTGCACACGTTGTTTAATCAATGAATCTAGCTATACCGGCTCCGACATTTTAACTGTACGATGTCTACGGCTAGAATGACCACCTAGACAATTTGTTCACGAACCCGCGAAAAACAAATTAACATAACAAAACATTAGGTCACCTGACCTATCAAATCATGCATCATTGACCCATACAAAACATTGTAGAAACTTTAAGACAGTATTTTTCCGCTATACTGCGAAACGCTTAAAAATATATTTTCCAACGACTTATTAATAATTATATCTTTTTCTTGAATATGATTTTAAAATGATTGTTTCGTTATATTTAAGCCCTTTATGCAAGCATGAGTTTGTACACAGTCAAGAAGACCTTTCCACCTACACCTGTATGTGAAGCACTCATTTAAGGGAGTTTTCGTCTGCAAGAAGAATGGTACGAATGTTTGAATCACGAATTCATATTCTACAATTTGTAAAAAATCAGCTGCAATATAAGGTTATTTTTGTGATTGATCTTTTTCCTGCAATCTTACGGATTTGTATTTTAACGTTTATTATTTTGTTTACTTCAATAGGTAACCACGAGACAATAAACTTTTACTTTATTTATTTTTCCGCGTTTAGGAGAATGGCGGTAAGGTTTTGTAGGAATGGTATGTTTTGGTGGTTTATTATCTGTAATTGTACACGTGGTTTCGTGGGCAAATCATTTTGTTTGTGTCAATAAGTATTATTATGTCAATGAGGGAAAGCGGGTTTTAATTTTCTTTGTGTTTCAAAATCATTCTTGACGCAGACATTCAACACTTACCATATCAGAGCAGGCAGCAATAAACATGATCATCGACCACAGAATTAAAGACGCAATGAGCCTGAATCAGAGTATCGACAGCTCCTTACAGTGCCCCACAGTCTACTACGACTAAGCTTAGGTAATCAACAGACAGTTAAAATTCCTGTGGTGAATCAACCCGGAAATTATTATGAGTGTGGTTTATCAGGATATTGAAGGTCAGACCATTATAAACAGGGTTGGTAAGCGCAAAAGGAAAAGTCTGATAAGAAAAATACTGAATTATTAACCAATAATTTATCTGTTCACGTCTGCAAAGAAAACGTTATAGTTTTATGTAAATCACCTGAAAGAATGAAGAAGTTCAGTTGATATTTGGCGACATATTATTTGCACCAATGAGACAGTTATTAATATCATAGAACATGGAAATAAAATACATTTTCACACAGAACCATGTGAGATATTTTTTAATAACGACAAATCTTCGTTAGTAAATTCAGAATTCTGAGAAAACGAGATGGTTAAATAAATAAAACTAGGATCAGTATAAATTAGGGGAAAGATTAGTTATTTCAAATGGTGGTCAGGTGCTTGTCCACACTACTTATTATCTAAATATTTCAGTATTTGATAAATTGAGTCCAGTTCTGAGCAATATTTGTATGGACCTATTTTTAGATCAGGCAAACGGTACAAGAACAAAAACAATAGGTTTTACCATAGCTATAGAGTGTACTTTACCTAGTCTCAAAGAAGTTTGATGTGATATAAACATACTTAGGTTTACATTCTTTACATGTTTAAGGGCGGGTTGAGGCACAGTCGCATTTAACGCAGAAAAATACTGCTTAAGTTGGATACGTGGCAGACTCAATTGCACATCGCTGAGAAGTTACTTAGAAGTTAGGCCTTGATCATTTTATCTTATTGAATATTATGTACACCTTTCCGCCCGGCATCACTTTGTGTTTTCTAGTCTGCACGGCTAAACTGCATTCGTGTTGTTGTATTCAATGAGGTGTAGTTAAGACATTTATTTTTATGCCCCCCCCTACTATAGTAGAGGGGCACTATGTTTTCTGGTCTGTACGTCCGTTCGTCCGTCTGTCCGTTCGTCCTGCTTCAGGTAAAAGTTTTTGGTCAAGGTAGTTTTTGATGAAGTTGAAGTCCAATCACCTTGAAACTTAGTACACATGTTCCTTTAGTCCGAGATTACTCTGACGTCCAACGGCTGTTTTGCCAGACAAGCTGGGGCCGTGGGACGTCAGAGCTCGTCCCATATCAAAAAGTGGATATTTGTCCACCCAAAATAGATGCGCTGCTTCATCGCTTCTGGTGCCGACTGACGGCCTTGGATTTATATAAATCGGGCATCACTCTGTTCATTTTTTATTTATCTCTTCATTTATGTAAGTTTCACCTACCTGCCAACCTTAATTTTCTCATCATTAGTCAGTTTTTACAGTGACCCATCGATTTCGGCATTTTAACTTTCACTTTCAAATGGACGTCAAGTTACGAGAGAGTTCGTGGTCTCGAGACTCAAAATATGCAAATATTTATATTTTTCACCTCCTTTGTAGGAGATCGATGTTTAACATTTAGTAGCCAACATTGATTTTACAGGAGATCGGTATGAAGCATTTAGTTCCGACCGCGTTACAATCGGAAGCTCTCGGATATTTAGATAACTTGCACCGTAAATGAACGAGGTGTTACATTATGGACATTTGCATAAATCATCACTGTTTTCTCGTGGTCACGTGATAATCTTTGAAAATGAAAGGCAAAATGCCGAAATCGATGGGTCACTGTGGAAACTGTCTAATGATGAGAAAATAAAGGTTGGCAGGTAGGTGAAACTTACATAAATGAAGAGATAAATGAAAAATGAACAGATTGATGCGCGATTTATATAAATCCAAGGCCGTCAGTCGGCACCAGAAGCGACGAAGCAGCGCATCTATTTTGGGTGGGCAAATATCCACTTTTTGATATGGGACGAGCTCTGACGTCCCACGGCCCCAGCTTGTCTGGCAAAACAGCCGTTAGACGTCAGAGTAATCTCGGACTAATGTTTCTTATGATATGATCTTTCTAATTTTAATGACAAATAAGAGTTCTGACCCAAATTTCACGGCCCACTGAACATGGAAAATGATAGTGCGATTGGGGCATCCGTGTACTGGGGACACGTTGTTGTTTATTTCATTTCAACGAAAATGTTGTCTAAGGAACGTTTTTTTAAGAAGTGGGATGTTTTGGCGGTTTATTATCTAAAGATGTTCACGTGATTACGTTGAAGTTTTCTTATGTTAATAAGGTGAACGCGGGTTTTCATTTTCAGTGTTTGAAAATCATTCAAGCCGCAGGCTACAATTAATTGATTTTTTATATATTATTTTCCTAAATTAAAATGTAATTTGGCGTCAATATCCCGAGCCGTGCCTAGCACTTGCTCCGTAACACAAGTCTTCGGTAAAACAGAAAATTGAAAATGGGAATGTGTCAAAGAGACAACAACCCGATCAAATAGCAGATAACAGCCGAAGGCCACCAAAGAGTCTTCAATGCAGTGAGAAATTTTATCACCCGGAGGCGTGCTTCAGCTGGCCCCGAAACAAAAATGTATACTAGTGATAATGAACGTCATACTAAATTCCGAAATACATTAAAGAAACTAAAAAAAAAAATCATACAAGACCAACAAAAGCCATGGTCTGCGAGCTTACTTTAAAGAAATAATGTAGATACTTGTATATAGAAAGGGCCTTTTGTGCTTCAAAGTTGACATTTTTAGCTGTTTATTTTTCTATATACCTCATTTTGGGATGTACTTGTATTTTACGGCTATCATGCATTCCTTTTGTTTGTTGTAATTGAAGTGTAGTTTAGACATATGTTTATCGATTCATGTTATCTGTACACCTGTGTGTTTGTGTAGTAGAAAGGTCGATTGCAGGATAAATGGAGGTTATGGCGCAGGCTAACACAGCTCAAGCTGGAAAATATATATGTCTTTGTTTAGGGGCTCATGGACAGTTTTATTGTGTAGAATGTAAGCAATTTTTTTGTAAAACTTGCCGAATATCACACAAGAAGGCAAATGTTAGTAAAAGTCATCAGCTAGTAATGGCGCTGGAAACAGGAAGTAAAGACTGCGAAATGTGTTTAACCGAGAATGATGGTCAGTATTACTGCCTGTATTGCAACCAGTTCTTCTGTAGCAACTGCAAGACGATTCACCTCAGAGCGAATGTCAGTAAAAGTCATGTTTTCAGATATTCGTCCGATTTAGTTGAACAAGGTTTGTATGAGTAGTTGAAGCCTAAAATGAAATTAAAAACTGAACAATTTTATTAGTTAGATAGTGTGCTAGTGACCTAATACGGTATTTATGGGGTCAGTAAATTCCGTATGGGGTGAGAGCGAATTTACTGACCCCATATATACCGTATTACGTCACTAGCACACTATGTAACGAATTTATCTTACCACCTATCTTAACGTGTGATACTAGACTAATGACCTATCAAAATGAGGAAGTCTTCAATATGGTTTAGCATCATAGTAAGAAACTACCTCCATTGATCATACAAAAACAGATGCCAACAAAAACAACGTGTCAGCTTTACATGTGTTTTATGAATATATTTCAATCTTCATCATCAATTTCCTCGTCTGTTAAAACCTTAAAGAATTTTCTCATAGCAAGTTGTTTATATAAAGGGACTTAACACCACTACTAACCCTGTATTGATAAGTCCCGCCTCCCTACTAACCTAATATGGAATATACACGGTCTCCACGCGGACGCTCTTAACAAATCATATTCCTAGAAATGTACAGGAGATATGATAAATCTAAATATACATAAAAGCATGTTTCTGTTAAAATAAATAAAATCTGTAAAACATTATGCTTGTGTTTATCTATGTAAAACAAACCATGCGGAAAGCCTGTGCAAGTTTCCTTTTTTTTTTTTTGAAAATCGTTACAATAGAGAAAATCTGACTGAGGAAAACATGTTCAGAATGTTGAGTTCTACCAATTGTTCATATACGTCAAAACTGTCAGACGACTTCTTAAAGGAGTTATTGCCCTTAAATGACAAATTTTATCATTTGTTTTCGTTTATTTTTTTAGCTCACGTCCCACAAAAAAGGTTACTAGTAGACTGTCACTCTTTATAGGAGTGATTGCCCTTAAATGAGGATTTTAATTTACTCCTTTTATGTGTTGTAAGCAAAAACTGAAGAAGATGGAGAGAAATTTTAATTAAAAACAGACTAAATGACCAGCAATAAAAGATCAACAAAACAGAAATTTTTGTCATGAATTTCGTCTGTTATATTGGAGAGTGTCCTTTGTTGATATGCACATAGACCAAGATGAGCGACACAGGCTCTTCATAGCCTCTAGGATTTTTTTTCTCAATTGGTGATATCAACTTTCAAATTGCTAACTTCTAATTACTCAGCAATAATAACAAACCTTCTGTGAAATCGTATGGTGTTAACGTATTCTGATATGTTTCAATCGTACATGTTCTCACTATACGAACGTCTTTTGAAGGGATGTGCAGCTTTCACAAAATGCCCTATTTGAGTTTATAGGAATAATGACTAAAAAAAATCGAGTTTTAGCGTCACCATCACAAATTGGATGACTGATACGATGTGTCTTTGTCTTAACTCTATAACGACTTTTTCAGTGGTATACCTTTATATACCAGAATTGTCGCATTATCTATAATTTTTACCGACTATGTCCTATTCCGGATTGTAACATTTTGACTGCGTGTGGGTTCGCATGACTGGTGATGCATGCATCAACTATGCTATAGCAACGAAAGCATATTCATAATATGGCACATGATAAACAGCAGCTGCACAAAGCAATTCATAAAATACATAAGAAAACAAGCAACGTTAAGTAACAATATGTTGTCTCAGGTTTTTTTATCCTATGATACCTTAAGATAACACTGTTATATTAAGGTATATAGGATTTTTTTTATCTGAGGCAAGTGTTCTTGCCAACTACTGTTATTTTGGAGTATTTGACAAGAACTATAAAATATTGGCAAAAAATAGGCCTTATTGGTCAGCAGAATGGTAATACTATTAAAAAAGATATTCGTTTTCAATACACCGCATATTACAACATTTGCACAATCGTGTTTCTCTAGTCATGTCAGAATATCTTCCTGATTTAATGTTCAGCTTAAGTTAACTACTACGCAATTTAGTTAAAAGTATAAATTATAACAGTAATCTAAACGATCTTCAAACCTAATTTCTAACTTAACATTCTTATAGATACTCAGTTTTTCACTCTTTTCTACAAATGCTTACCAGTTTGCAAATACTGATCTTATTCTTGATAACATCAATAGTTATAATGATATTTATTTCTTAAAACCCTATTAAAACACACGTTTCTGTATTTGTAAGAACATTCCAATAAAGTTAAATAGCAAACCTAGATTTGTATATGAATTTATCATTTGTAGCTCTTCATTGTCGTAGAAAAAACGGACATCTACTGGTTGTCATCTATTCCTCATGTTTTACCCCCATAACATTTTCTAATGATTCTGATAAAATACCACCGGAACTTACACGCATTTTAGCAGAAGAAAAAACACGTTTCACAATAGTTACAAATGTTGAGCTAACTCCACTTCTTAGTAGCTTACATGAGTACTTTACTATTAAGCTTGTCAAATGCTTAACGAAAATCAACAAATGCACAGTTTAGTTTCTGCTTTTGTTGAAGAGTATTACTATTAGTGGTAATTCCATGAAGGACAACTATTTTATTCATAGTAGAACGTCAGGGTCCATGTCTGATGCAAATTGATTGTTAATGAGTTTATCATCATCATCTGCCCACGAAACTAAAAAAGTAAATAACCAAAAATACCGAACTCCGAGGAAAACCAAAAATGGGGAATCCACAATCAAATGTCAAAATCAAAAGCCTAATCACATCAAACGAATGGACAACAACTGTCAAATTACTGACTTGGCAGTACAGGCATTTTTCTTTGCACAAAATGGTGGATCAAACCCGGCCCCACAACAATAAGTAAGAATAATTTAGAAAAAAACAATGACTTTAACTATTATTATATGGTTATTTGAAGCTGATAAATCACCATTTTGGGGAACCACTATAAGTGAACACTATGTTCAGTAATTATGATATATTCAACACAAAAATATAAATCTAATTAAAAACCAATTGTTCATGGAACAAGTGAAGGTCTTTCCACTTTTTAGGATTCATTTCGATATGAAAATATCAAAATATTGTTCAAAATGTTATTTCCAGTGTGAAATGAGACCTTCGGGTACGCTGATTCCAAAAATATATGGTTTCTATACAATCCTGTTTGAAATAAGGAAGGTAATTTGTAAAATCCGGTCTGAAAATGCCGCTTCCGGTATTATTTGTTAGTTTACTTGACATTGCTTTCAATAATATATTCTTTTATATACTTTTACATAAAATAAGTACAAAAATTAGCCACTTCCGGTTCATAAACATTCACTTCCGGTTTGCTTTTTCAAGGTCATATGGCTTGTTACCCAATGTCCAAAGTTATATGGCTTTAAGATGTATAGTTATGAATTTTGGGCAAAGGTCAAAATCTAGAACGTCAAATTCACCTATGACCTTGACTTCATTTTCAAGGTCATAATGAAAAGACATTACGTCTCATATATGTATGGTTAAAAAGTTATGTACGCATAATTCTAGTCATAAGCGGGGCAAAAACTCTTATCATATGTCAGCATACCCTTTAAACCAAACTATATGAATTGCGACATTTTATGACTAACAGCTACTTAATAATATGTTGTTGATATCTACACGGTTTTTAAAAAGAATTGAAAATAACCCGAAATCAAAATTTAGAATATGACCTTGACCTTTTACATTGACCTAATTTTCTTTTTTTTTTAAATCAAAGACCTCAAATCTAAAGACCTTAGGTCTCTAACACTTATGGGTTGTCCGATTCATCTGAAAATTTAAGGGCAGATAGATTGACCTGATAAACAATTTTATCCCAGTCAGATTTGCTCTAAATGCTTTGGTTTTTTATTTATAAACCAAAAACTGCATTTTACCCCTATGTTCTATTTTTAGCCGTGGCGGCCATCTGTTACCGGACACATTATTAAAACTAAATACCCCAAAAATGATTGTGGACAAGTTTGTATTAATTTGGCCCCGTAGTTTCAGAGGAGAAGATTTTTTTGGTAAAGATTACTAATATTTACGAAAAATGGTTAAAAATTGACAAAAAAGGGCAATAACTACTAAAGGGGCCAACTGACCATTTCGGTCATTTGACTTATTTGTAAATCTTACTTAGCTGAACATTATTGCTGTTTACAGTTCATCTCTATCTATAATAATATTCAAGATAATAACCCAAAACAGTAAAATTTCCATAAAATTACCAATTCAGGGGCAGCAACCCAACAACGGGTTGTCCAAATCATCTGAAAATTGCAGTGCAGATAGATCTTGGCCTGATGAACAATTTATCCCAGTCAGATTTGCTCTAAATGCTTTGGTTTTTGAGTTATAAGCCAAAAACCACATTTAACCCCTTTGTTCTATTTTTAGCCATGGCGGCCATCTTGGTTGGTTGACCGGGTCACCGGACACATTTTTTAAACTAGATACCCCTAAGATGATTGTGGCCAAGTTTGGTAACTTTGGGCCAGGTGAGCTAAAAAACGAAATCAAAAGATCTTTCCACTGAATAGTGGAAAGATCTAATTAAACAAAATTTTCAAAACAAGGTACACATAGGATCTGACAGTAGGATAACATTTCACTATTATACCGTCATTTCCAGCACTCTTTCCGACTACATTATCTTTATAGCAACTTTAATTTCTTCCTCAGATATTTCAATATCTAGGTCATATAAATTCAAAACATCAATCATAGAATTGAAACGTCGTCACACAATCCTGGTGGATAGTCTCCAAGATGAGATTTAAAATGAACATTGATGCATGTATGTATATTGTGCAACAAAACTAGTATTTTTTGTACTATAACGGCCCAGAATTTATTAGCCTTAGTTTTTGCTACGTTACACAGAACTTCGCCATTCCACCGTTACTCATTGAACTTATAGTTCTCCCAGTAACTGATAGCTACTGCAAAGCCAATAACAACTAATAAAAAAAATTATGGAGCTATTGTAAATTTAGACAACAATTATTAATCGACGTTTAAATTTCATGAATTGATTAGGAGAGCAAATCAGGGTAAGTATTCAAAATTGTGGAAAATCGCATTAGTTAACTTCATTTAATGTTCGAGAACGAGTTAATCGAAAGTTTAAATGCTGCCGTAAAAGAGACTCCTTCTATGAAATGATGATCATGTGACTAATGATAAACGACTGGGAATTGTATCACCATAGGGTAATAAAAAGTATTGTGTGGAAAAGGCTGGAAAATGTGCTAAAAAGACTAATGAAAGTAACATACTTGACAATAGTGCTTCAATGACCTGGAAATACAGAAACCTTGTAAGAAAAAGTCGAAAACGACAAAATTTAAAGATGATACTTCAGTTGACATTACAAATGTAAAACAAACCCGTTAAAACTACTCATCAACATACTGTGGGTTAAACAACAATTTTGTAAACAATATAAGTCGATAAACATTTCAACAGATAATTGATAATGCCCTAGTCTAATCAACAAGTTCCTGATGCCGAATCATCAGTCTCGTTCAACCATATTCTCTGTCAACGCATATCCCTATGCAACAGATTTCTCAACTTGCACAGTTCAATTATCAAGAATGCTACCCTTGCTAGATGAATTATTCCGAAGAACAAAATTGACCAAACCGACTCTCTTGTTGCTAATATGGATGCAAAAGGTAGTGAAATTAAACAGTGTGATAAGATGTTCGATGGTAATCTCGATCAGGTTGGCAAAAGTACCCAATTTATGAGCGACGAATTCAATGCCCAGAAAAAAATCACTTCCTGATTTTAAACGGGAAGTTGGTCCGAGACCACAATGATTTCGTAGTGCATTTCTTTTAGAACATAAATGAAAATTAAAAAAAATCCCACCTGCGCTTTCTCAAAGAAATTATTACAGTGTGTTGTACTACTTTTGGGACAAATTATATCAAAATTATAGAAAACTTCATCGGCTCTAACTCAAAATATGGACAATTTTATGTTTAGGACGTCTTGAAATCTTTTGACAGCTTCCGAAGTGCTAATTTCTAACCTTTGTCAGCTGGACCAAATCACTACTTTCCTTTAAAATTCTGGACCCAAAATTTTTTACATTGTAATTTCACCCTCCTACTTGCAATTTAAGGCATTAAACATGGAGAAATAAATTTGGAAGGGGTATGAAAATTAATGACAAGTAACCCATTGTCAACACTAGGGACTATATTCGTAAATCAAGGGACGACAATTGTGGTCTCGGACCGGATGATATTTGAACAATATCAGCATCAATTCGATCGCAAAAATTAGTGGTACTGTCGCAGAGCTAAAGAAAACTATGGTCAATTAAAAGAGAAACTTGTTGACTTCCATTTTTGATTTAATGATGAATAATCTTTCCAAAAATGATGGTGAAAATTTTTCGAATCTTGTTATTGGATTGTGTATAAAAAAAATAATTTAAAAATGGTGAACTAGAAACGAAATTTAGAATAACTAAAGCATACTGTGTAGGGAAAAAGATGGACAAAGTTATATCAATGAGTGTCAAATTTCAGATACCATATATGCGTGACATATTAAAAAATAAAGACTATAATACAATTAAAATGAAGACGGAATTTCAGAACATCTTCATGTTGAAACACAAATTCCCCGATAATAAACTTTCATTACTGAAAGAACCGAGAGATAAAACATCATAGCAAGATTTGTGTTGGGGTAAAAGAATATCAACAATAGTAACAAGTTGTTAATTTCTGTATCATTTGGTCCCTTGTGGAGAGTTGTCTCACGGGCAATCGTACCACATCTTCTTTTATACATATAACATATTTTTAATCAGTCATTAACTGGTATCTTTCGATTGAAATATGTGAATTATCCGTTCCGGTCGTTTCCATTGTTTTCAAGTATAAGTGTCCACCAGATGAGTTTTGTAAATTATCGTACCATTACTCATTTTCATTGTCCATTAATAGTTATCCCACAAGGACTTGGTATGTCAGTGTAAGATCATCCCGATGGCCGGAAGCCAGAGGGTGATCTAACACTGACACACCAAGTCCGAACAAAGGAAAGCATGCATAACAAAGAAACTCAAACTGGGGTGATCTGGTAGGGGTGATCCGGCTCAGATCACCCCTGTTAGAACAAATGAGCTGGGATGTAATTAAAGATCGCAGTAAGTCACCTAGTTGATCAATAGAAATACACTCATATTTTGTATTTACTCTTCATTTTGTATGTTTTTTTCAGATGACAAGAAGACTGAGAAAATCAATGATAGACTGTATCGAAAAATTGATTGCTCTGAGGTAAATGGATATTTCCTATCATAAAAAAAAATGTGATGTGATATGAGGGCGAATGAGATAGCTCTCACTCATGGATCAAATGACATTGAATTCAACACTTATAATTTACCGTGAGGTCTTCAGCAATGAACAACACCTATAATTTACTGCACGGTATTCAGCTTTGAACATACCACATACAGCATGGTCACCTATACAAGGCCTCAAAATGAAAAATGTAAAGAATTAAAACGAGAAAAGAAACGGTCTGGTTTATGTAACAAAAATTGAACGAAAAACAAATATCATATACAGCAACAAACGACAACGACTGGCTCGTGACTTGGGACATGCACATACAGAATGTGGGATGGGGTCAAACCTGTTTGCGGGCACCAATCTCTCCTCATCACCCGTGACAGTGGTGTAACAACACACCATATCTCCACTACTTAAATAAAAATGCGATATTAGTGGCTTAATTCTGTTGATCAAAACCCCAATGATGAATGTGTTCTGGCTTTCTGTGACGTCATAGTACATTTTGGGTGACCCTTGATAGGGGTTACCAGTTTGAACCTCAGAGTTTTGCTATCTATCACTACGATCACTGTTCTTTTTATTAGGTTAATGAGTGGGTACTTTAAGTAATTCCCATTCCTGATTGAGTCATTCTGAGATTCTTTATATGAATTCACAGATAGATTGTGATGTGAAATCTGGTACTAAGACGTGGGAAGTTGCTTGCCCTAGCTTTCATTCTGTTCCTACTTTTGCTGGTTCCGTGTTTATAATTACTTACTGTTACGTATATATCTTTTATTTATCTCTGGTCTTCATTAAAAATATCATTTTCATATTCTATTATTTCATTTATTTTTATATTGTTTACTTTTCTTTATTTATTAACTTATTCGTCAATTTATTTATTCATTTAATTATTCAAATTTCATTAACCTGTTTTTGTCATTTTAAATCATATCAATTACCATATGGTAAAATTAAATTATAAAATGACCCAAAAGGCGCAAGCCATAGCCCACAGTGCAAGGGCTGTATAGCCAGTCAAGGTCGTTGAAATCTTCCATTTGTTGTAGATTCATTTTTTAAATTATTGATCCCTACATGTGTTATAGTTGTCTCTACACAGGTGACTCTGTCTACTTGCCTTAAAGCATCTCCAATTGTGTAGGTAGTATATTTCATACCCTCTTTTCCTGATCTTAAAAGTAGTCTTTTAATATCCACATAATGACAAATACAGTCATGCATGAAGATAGCATCCGTGTCGTCTGGTTCAATGATGTCATTAGTTTTCTTATTTGTCATGTTAGAATTTGAGTCAGGTTGAGAAAGATGTTTTGTTTGAATAACTTTATTAAGACTTTAATGAAATAATGTTCTCTATCGCGTCGACTATTTGGAACATTTTTATTGTTTTGTTGAAAACCTGCATTTCTATAGTTCAACTATAAACAAAAATATGAGTGGACGTGTGCTAGTACATCCCAACAATAGAAAGACACTAAGAACAGATATGAAAGTATTAGAAGTAGATTTTCAGTACTACAGATTTTTGGTACAGACATAGTACCTATGCAAAAGTAGCTGTGTAGTATAAATTTATTAAAATGATCGATAAAGTTAATGTCCCTAGACAATGCAGTTTGCATTTGCGCCGATCTGCATTTCATTAGCGCCATTTTTTTCTTTCATTTGCGCCGATTTTATTTATTTTTTTCATTTGCGCCGATTTTTGTTACAGTTAAATCACAAGTGAATGTTATTTTTCATTTATCATTATAGATCTTTTCCGTTAGTCGGTTGTACAATGTTATGAATTGTATATTTCACAATGGTCTGCTCGACAATATTTATCGATAAAGTTATCAGTCCTGAATAGGACTGATACAGTTGCATGGGTATGGTTTGGATCGTTTCTAAATTTCCCGGCACTTTTAACAACATCTCCGTACAAATGCAGATGTGCTATCCCGTTTGAAATAAGGTTTCGATAAAGGTGCAATAAAACTTCGAAACCAAATCTCAATATTTATCAATATTTCTTATATTACGTTCGATAAAATCTAAAACCTCACAACAGACACATAAATGAAAAATATTATTCTTTAAAAATGCAAAGGATATATTTCTTGGCATCATGAAGCCATTTAAGTAACAAGCCATTTTGACATTTTTTTTTTTTAACTATCATTTGATCATTATAAAAATTTATTAAATAAATATTAATTACAAAGTTGCTTTATTTGTAATAGTTTAATTAATAAAAAAAAAAAGAAATTCAAAGAAATATTATCTCAAAACTGAATTGTGACTTTTTGTCCGTGACAATTTGTCCTGTGACTTTCTGTTCTACATCCATTGAAATATTCTGCTGTTTATTGCAAATATGTTTCTTTTCAGATATTTCAGCGTGAGTTAACTAAGTGGAAAGCCAGTGAACAGAATGATGATGTATGTTTCTAAATATAAGTTTATAGACTCTTTTAATGATCCAATAACTTCTATTAGCAGATAAAATTTCTGACATCTTTTTTCTGTCAAATTGTCTTTTCGGAAAAGTTATCCCTTAGACTATCATGAAAGTTGTATTATGGGCAAAAAATTGTCTTTCCGTAAAAAAAAGTCTTCTCGGAAAATATGTCTATTTTGACGTATCCACTCTTCGGTAAAATTGGGATTTTCTTTTGTTACAATTTTTCCTTTTTTCTCTCATAATGTTTTCGTACGCTTTTATATTAAAGTCTTTTTATACGTTTTTGTGTTGATGCAAATATAAAAGATTCGCTCTTTTTTATCAATACTCAGTGGGATTTCCAGTGACACGAGAACAATAGAAAAATCACTCTTCTTATGAAAGAGATAGAAAAGGTAGAAAAAAAGGAGAGACAATTTACGCATAAAAACCGATATGCATAGGGATGAATATCTCTTAAAACACAAAACTATTATATAACTTGTATACAACCACTATAAATAAAGTATATGCTATTAGCTAAATTTGTTAATATATGAATTTTTAATTGCCAAACATGCTGTTAATTGAACAATCTATTGTTCAACATAGGGGTGTGTAAAAAAAACTGCCAAATTTGACTGCATATTTTTCTTTTTTTTTGAAAAAAATATATATCAAACCTTAATAATGCAGCTTGCTGAGTATCCAATTTTTAACGTGTTCCGAAATGTAGTTTCGTCACAAGAATTTTTCAAAGTTAGGTCATTTTGTCTATATGAATGTCTGTAAATTCGTATGATCGAGCACACCGACAAGTGTATCGTTGGGACAACTCGATATAATGTAATCAATATACGTGACAAATAACCTAATGTGAAGTTTATTAAAATCATCATAACATAATTGATCAACACATTATATTTGAAAAACATGAGTCCTATAATATAAGACTTTAAAGGTTCATATCATTTACATTCAACGTTTTTATTGGATTTTTTTTTACTACAATGTAACCTCGAGGTTAAACGTTGGTAGTAAAAAAAATCCAAGAAAAATGTTGATTGATATTATAAATGATATGAACCTTCGAATTCTTATAATATCGGAATAGAAAATATGTGATCCGAATTAACCATGCACGTGTATTGAAGAAGACTTTGCACTTATATGAAGTACAGGGGGTAAGGTGTTTTTCTTAAACAATATTATGATCCCAAATTTGAGGAATTTTGTTGGCAATACTTTTAAAGAAACACTACAAATAGGAAAGTATATGTTAAATCTCAATGTATTATTATTATGAAAAAACCTTCCCCCTCCCCCGGTTTGGCATGTAAGGTTGAAACCTAACGTGATTCGCATTAACTGCCTAAAAGGGGGCCCGCTTCAGTCTTGCGTCAGTGAGTTAGTATATACTAGTAATAAACAAAATATTGTCTCATACTGAAAGGGGCGGCCGAGCAACCTGCACAGCCAAGCTTGTCTTGCAAAACAGCCAAGATTTACAAAACATTTCCAACAAAAACCTTCAGTTGGGCAATCTGACTGGAATCTAATTATCTCTGCTGATAAACAATGCAACACTAATGACACATTTAAGTTTTGGAAGGATTTTATTCACAAAGAATGTTTGTCATGATTGATGTACGTACATTCCTATGCTCTTGTCTTTTCGGAGTTTATATTGGAAATTAAATTGTTGCATGAAAGAGTCTAGCTCCACATTCCTATGCATATATGATTGTCATATGTACGTGAGAATGATTCCATAAAACATCCGTTTGATATCCTTTCAATGCCAGACACTGTATAGTGTGGAAAATCTGGCTAAATTTGTGCTCTGGATCAGACACTTGAATCTTACATCGTTATTGATGCCATCCGGAACTGTTAGATTTTATGACAGTCTTCCTTCCATACAGATCATCACTGCAAAATAATTTGAACATTCAATTAGGTGATTATAATATTATTTGGCAATCCAAAGAGAACCTGAAAATTTAGACCAACGTACGTTTGAACAGAGATGCTAAAAAAAATCCCCCCCCCCAAAAAAAAACCCCAGCCATTTTACTTTACAATCAAATTGAACAGGTCGGGACCACTACCTTATATGGAAATGCATAAATTAGCATACTTATGTTCTCGCACATGTAATTGTTTATTTACATGTGACGCAATTTATTCTTACCTAGGTTTTTGACCAATCCACTCAATGAGTCACAATGCATGATGGACTACTACGTGTTTACAATCAACCAAGAACGCGTGTTATTTACTAAAATACAACACATTTTTTCGTGCAATGCGGGATTCACAATTTCGCTTAATTTTTTATTTTGTGTATCCTCATTTATAATTCGTGATATAAGGTATTACTTCCATGTTCAGATTAACGAAGAGTTGTTTCTATGCGAAGAAAAAAGGGTTTGAATTATCCGATATATAGCCATTAACATGTTTGATGATGGCACAGATATTTCATGTATTTGTCCACCACACAGCAACGAAACAACAGCGAAAAAACACAATTACCCACGAGACAAACTTACTAGTGTAAAGTAAGCCGTCGATAACAGTCGGTGCTGATATTCACGAGTACATCGATTTTCGTAAAGATAATTAAAGGCAAATGTGTGATCCTTGAATTTTTGTGTTCGTAAAAAAGGCGAAGAAATATTTACATACATGACAGTGTAAACAAAATCTATAAGACTTAGTATTTATTTTTGTCACACTTCAGTATATTGGACTTCCAAACTGTTCCCTTTGTATTGAAGGTAGTGAAGTCAGCAACTGTAGTTTCATTTTGTTCGTTTTCTAACGGGCTCTGACATTTGCCAAACTGAATAAAATCATTACAGCTGATTTCTTATACCTGCAAAGTAAAACTTTGGTTGACTTGCTTGCTTTGTTTGTAAAGTTGTTTATACAAGCTTTGAAAATAAGATTGACATCTTTAAACAATATATATATAGGCATAGTTTAACTTGTATATTTTATATTTTGCACAATATACAATCAAAGCAAGCAAGCTAACCAAAGTTTTGCTCTACATGCATTAGGAAATAAGCTGTAATGATGTTATCCATATGTATGTGCGACAAGGTGGAAAATTTGATATGTTTTGTGAAAATTGCAGCGTTGGATCTATAATAAAAAAAGAAGATGTGGTATGATTGCCAATGAGACAGCTGTCCACAAGAGACCAAAATGACACAGAAATTAACATTTATAGATCACTGTGCGGCCTTCAACAATGAGCAAAGCCCATACCGCATAGTCAGCTATACAAGACCCCGATATGACAATGTAAAACAATTAATTATATAAAAAAAAATTTAACGAAAAACAAATATGTAACAAATAAACAAACGACAACCACTGAAATACAGGCTCCTATACAATATATTTTTTGTTATGGAATTGATTTCTTCTCCTTTTATATATTTAATTGGGCGTTTTTTTTTTTGTTTTTTTTTGTTTTTGATTTTTTTACACAAGTAATGTTTGGGTCATTTATAGCTTACTTTTCAGCATTGAACCTTTGACTGCTTAGGGACGACATCAAAAGATCGATGTAGGATAAAAAACTTAAATCAAATAGTTTGGGGGTGGGGGGGTTAAAATTCTACAAGTTTTGTATATCTAAAATCGATTTTTACATATATCCCTATTGGTAAATCAATTTTTCCCAAATTAAGTTAAGAGGGGGGGGGGGTCAGTGAAAAAACTATGTGAATTAAGTTTTTTATCCTACATTGAACTTTTGATGTCGTCCCTAATACTTTACTAAATTATGTCTTTGTTGAAAAGATGTCTCATCTTCTTATTGATATATACAAAGTACGTTTTAGAAAGAAAAAAAATAGGTAATATGGCACCCACTATGATCCAGAGACTTTTAATATTGGAGATATTTCAACAGGACAGCAGCCGAACGATAAAAAAACCTCTGAGGTATATTTTGTGATAAAATTAGCAACAAACGGATATTATCGATGGATGAAACTATGAAAAAAATGTATTGAGCTATATACCGTACCCGCTCAGTGGCGGATCCAGGGGGCGGGGGTTCCGGGGGATGGACCCCCTTTTTTTTAAGGCGATTAGTGCATTTGGATGGGGACATGTAGTTGGAACCCACTCCCCTTTTGTCCAGTGTTAGGACCCCCCTTTTTAAAATGACTGGATCCGCCCCTGTCGCTTTCATAACACTTATTTTTAGCATACTGAATATTATGATGTTCTTACTTTTAGATCAGGTCCTGATAAAAAAAATTACACATTCAGTACAGAAAGAAGAGTTTCAATGATAGTATTCGTGTTTTTGTAGGCAGAAATGATTTTGGAATGACATTATACCGGTTTAAAAGAGCTCAAATGATTTTCTTATTGGACAGTGGTCACTTCATTGGATATTTCACTGTTTCATGTCATGAATTTAATACAGGTTCAATTCATAACAATGCACAAAACAGGTTCAACTACTATTGCAAGGCAAAAAAAAAAGTCGAATCGTGAAGCCAGTAAACCGTGAATATATTTTTAATCTGAGCATGCAAATTGAAGATTACGTTATATATTTTACATTAAATATATTTGCAGAATAAAAACATTGGTAATTAGAGTCCCAGAAAATATATTAGTTGACTGTTTTCCCACTAATTCCACGTGTTTTAAGTAGTAGTTTACTCGTAGTAGCCCACAATGCATTATTGTAGTTCATTGAGTCGATTGGTCAGTTTTTCAAGGCCATATTGGCCTTGTGTTTTGGAAATTACTATGCAAATATATTCTGACGTCAGAACATCTAGAGTTCTCGACCTGTTGAAAAAGTAGTTAGTTGCATGTCCCATCATCCTTTGGTTGTAGACCCCAGATAAATATAATCTAAATTTCGTAGCATTTTCACCACCCCCTTTTTTTACTGAATTTGTTCAAGGTATATCGGTTTTACCCATTTTCAGATTTCAGTACGTCATGTTGTATAGATTTTATAAATTAGATGAATTTCTAGTAAGTTTCTACGATATTCTTTATCATTTGACAAAATACTATGCATCTGAATTAAATTGTTTACTATTTGAAAAAGCGCGCCTTCTTATACTTGAATTTACCTCCCATTATTTCACATAGCAACACAAATTAAAAACTGCCAATCTTTGCTGCATATCAATTTTTTCCCCAATAAAAATATATATCATGCAACATAATTAACTTTACAAATTGGGAGAAAATCAAGGTGTTCCGACCATTGGATCGTATTTAAAAAAAATAATGAAAGGATGGCATGATTACAAGTTTGATCCCTGACGACACTGAAAATCGAAAATTCACGCATTTACCTATCACATGATGATACGATGAGGTGATAAACTTAACAAGAAATAATTTACCTGATTCGTTATCATATTCACATTATGTTGACACGTCTTAGTTCGTTTATGCTAGCTCATTTTAAACAAGCTAAACAATCACAGCATTATCTACCTCTAGTCAGAAGAGCGCACTGTTTACAGGGGAGGTAATATTTTGTCACCAGTTTGCCCACTGTACTTGTTGTCGTCTAAGATATGATTTTAATATTTCCCACTTGTTAAGAAAAAAAACATTCAATTAAGCAAAATACAATGTGTAGAATGATTTTGAACTGGTAAGCAATCAACGTGATTAAAATACTGATCCTGTGTCCAAATATCACTTACAAGGATTTGATAATGATTTGTTCTACTCTCTGCATGTTTTAGAGGTCTTTCGATATTGTGTACAAGTAATCATAAAAAAAAATGTAATAATTATAATTTGTAGTTTGACTTTGATCAAATTGAAATTTGTACAAAAAGTGCATGAACAAATTACAATGTGTACGAAATTCAAGTAAAATTCACTGATAACTTGTACAAAAGTTTATAGTATGAATTTTGTAATAAAAAGCATTGATACCCACTATAAAATTTTATTCAATGACCAAATTATAAATCTGATTTACAAAATACAAAAATTTCCAGATAAATACAGGAAATGTAATTAATACATACATGTCAGTTAAGTCTTATAGTACAATAGAAATTGGCCAAGCGACAATTCCGATAGAATAATAAAAAATGATCTCAGTTTAGTTTAAACATATTTTATTTGCTGAATTAAAGCAAAATGGATTAGACACAAGTAAATCATACTTATGAAGTCTTCTCCATAATACAATATAAAGTTACAATAATAGTATAATATAATGGACATGCATATAAAACAAACAATTTATACAATATAATACTAGCTTTCATAGGTGAACAAAGAGGATAGAAAGTTAAAAGAGAAAAAGAAAGTTTGAAAAGTCGTATAATTCTGTGACGATGACTTGTGAATTGATGACAATGATGACGTTCCGTATCAGTAATAATAACGCTCTATCAAGGCATAAGAAATCTGTTTAACTTTTTATGAAATTTTGAACATGTTTGAAAATTTGAATATTTTGTTCGTTCGAAAGTTCCAAGTGTCCGCAAATTAATAGTTTTGTATCTAAAACAAAGTTTTCAGATAGCCAGTTAAAGTTATGGAATAAGGTTTTTCTACATAATGTGTATTTTTTGCAAACGAAGAAGGAATGGTAGACATCCTCAATATCGGACCCACAATGGCAAGAAGGATCATCTATAATATTAGCTCTAAATAGGTCATTGTTTAAGAATGAAGCGGAACATGGCAATTGCGTTAAGATTATATTTAATTTCCTTGGGCCGTACAAGTTAAACGTTTCAATTTTACATAATAGACTATCGTTTTTTAATTCTTTCTTAAATTTAGAAATAGAGTCGACACTGCGAATTTTTGGATCAAGTTTGTTCCATTCACGTATAGTAGAGGGAAAACGATTCAGTAGTAAGGGGAAGTCTACAAAATGGAACAATAATATCATGACCATTTCGCAACGGGTAGTTGGTTGTACTTTGTACACAAGGAGGTACAAGATTACATAGATATTCTGGTGCATGCTTTTGGTTCATGTTATAAAACATCTATAATTTTCTTCTCCTTCTTATTTCAAAAAGAGATTCCCAGCCAATCTCAGAATATAAAGTTTCAGTTTTTGGGAATATTGGTAGACCTGTTACTATTCTTGTGGCCTCTGATTGCAAATTTTCTAATTTATGTGAGTAGCCTATTCCACAATTATCCCACACTTCCGTGGCATATTCAAAAATGGGTCGAATAAAAACTAAGTATAGTTTTTCTAAATTATTTCGAGATAATCGGTATTTAAGTTTACGTAGAACATTTAAGTGTTTCTTTACACTTGTAATTATACTTTCAATATGATTGTTCCATTTTGCGTCACTACTGAAATTAACTCCCAGGTGCTTATGAGATGTACTTAAAGGTATATTTTTACCATTTCAGGAAAAGCTAAGGTCTGGAGTCTCAATATTTGAAAATATCATCATTTCGGTTTTATCTGGGTTAAATGACATAAGCCATTTAGAAGACCAAACATCCAGCTCTTTCAAGTCGCGATTGATTACAGATTTAATCTGTTCTCCGTCGTTACCAGAATAATTGAATGATGGGTCGTCAGCAAATAGCCGACGCAGTGAAGTAAGCTTATCAGCAATATCATTAATATATAAGACAAAGAGAAGGGACCTAGAACTGATCCCTGGGGAACACCAGCTGAGACATTACAGAAGGAAGAAGACGAGTTATTTAATACTACTCTCTGTTTTCTGTCGTGTAGATAATTCTGAATCCAATTCAATACGTTTCCGTCAACACCATACGCTTTCATTTTACATATAAGACCCCTATGCCAAACTTTGTCGAAAGCTTTAGAGAAGTCACAGAATACAAAACAGTTTATATCTTTTTTTTTCGAGGAGTTTAATATGCAATTATATATTTCTAAGAGTTGATGAACAGTTGAATTTTTAGGGAGAAATCCTGATTGATACTCATAAATTAATTTATTAGCTTTTAAATGATTGTATAAGTGCTTAAACACAACTCTTTCCATAACTTTTCCTACACAACTAATTAAGGATATCGGTCTATAATTTGATGGCAGAGATGAATCTCCCTTTTTGAAAATGGGTATCAGATTTGGTATCTTCCAGCTAGTTGGGTATATCCCCTCTCTTAAGGATTTATTAAATATAATATGGAGCGGAACTGCTACCTTTTCTGGACACAGCTTTAGCATCTTATGACTGATCACATCAGGACCAGATGTTTTGTTTGAATCTAATATCTGAATAATATCTATTATTTCTTTTATATTTACTTGGATCTCTGAAAACTTACTATTAGTTTTTGTATCAAATTCGGGCAAATCAACATGATCTTTATCTAGCTTTGAAATCATACTAAAATATTTGTTTAACAAATTACATTTCTCCTCATCTTCATATACAGTATCATTCAGTTTATTATCATTTATAATATTTTGGAGAGGGGGTATGGTTTCTGAACCTTTTTTGGATTTAATTAACGTTTTCATTAATTTCCAATACGTTTTTGAGTTTGAGGGTTGTTTCGATATTAGACAGTCCAAATTTAATTCAAAATTTTCTTTGGCGATTTTTTTCATATTATTTACTTTATTTCTCTGTTTTTTGTACTTCATAATATTATTTTCACAATTATATTTAATCGCTTTTTTTCTTAATCTATCTCGGATTCGAATTTCACGTCTTATGTCATTATTGAATCAGTGTTTGTCATTATGTCGTACAGTTACTATTTTAGTAGGAATGCATTTTTTAGCTATTTTCAAAAATTCTATTGTAAAACATTCACACATCTCATTAGTGGTTTTACTTTCGGGAAGCATAGTATTCCAGTCTATTTCGTCTAATTTCTCAGCAAATTTGGTTTTAATAGCCCGATCGTATAGCCATATTTCTCTTTTAAAAGATTTAAAGTCGGACATTGGACATTCGAGAAATGCAATAGGTGCATCATGATCACTAATTGCAGATGGAGTTTTTAGAACATTTGAAAAGGAACATGACATAGAGTCACTAATAATAATCGGATCTAGCAGAGTGCTACTATGGTCCGTTACTCTAGTAGATAATTCAATAACGTTGGTTAAATTGAACAAACGTTATTGAATGGTCTCAGTAACAATTCTGTTCGTATATAATATAGAACTTGTTACCAATGACAATTCTGATAGTTTATAGAAATTGGGCCGAGTGACAATAATGATGACACTCACCAATCATACATGCTAGGAATCTGCCCTTTCTGGCCAACAGTCTCAAGCTGAATGTCAATGAAAACCAAATAGAACTTATCAGACGTCACCATGGATACGGTTTCGTCTGATACGGCAAGTGTCTCCTCATCACCAGACATGACAAATATCCAAAACATGACACATTCAGATCATAATACTAGTGACAATATCAATAGTATACACACACTGCCATGTTCAGTTCTCCTTGAAGACATTTTTGGTTTTTGATGACTCTGTACAACACTGTCTCATTTCGAAATGTGAAGCCATGGCTGCAATACTTGTGGAATTTTAATAGCAAAAGCTCAATTTACTAGCAATTTAACTAATAAGTCTTATTTTACCAGAAGTCATGATAATCTTTATTATCGGTAATTTGTTCATTTTTCCTTTGATGTGTACTCGCTGATAATGTCAGTATCAGTGGACTGGCCGTGATATAAAAATTATTGGGTTAGTACGCAAATGACATGCGCGAATGCAACGCGTAAGAATCTACTTTCCCCTTTCATTCACAAAATTGCGCGTGATTTTTTTCGCAGAAACTCACGAGATTTTTGGCGAATGAAACACTTGACATTGTTTGAAACTTTCATAAAGAGCCGATAGACTTTAAAAAAAAAGCGTTATCTATAATTGATATATGAAGTACAACTAACATATCGTCCATGATGTTCCAATCCTAGTTTTTATTCTTACTTCTTACAATACCAATACATGGTGCTGTTCCAAGTAGTTTTCTTTTTCTGTTTCTTGCTAAGTATTTTTTTTACCTGTTCAGTCACTATAAAGTGTTACAATTCATATTTAAACGCAACATAGTGACCAAAAAGGTACAGCTACCGCATGAGAGAAGCTAGAAAAAAAATGAAATTTACGCATTGTTGACATTTTTGTGGGACCATCATATACAATTTTTTTTAAAATGTGGTTTCAGTGTCAATTTTAATTGGGTCCCCAATGCTCTTCAACTTTGTATTTGTTTGGCCTTTTAACTGGTTTGATCTGAGCGTCACAGATGAGTCTTATGTAGACGAAACGCGCGTCTGGC